>NC_054843.1:16853750-17169166 GCF_018345385.1 Vulpes lagopus | reverse complement strand
CCAGCTACACATTTTTCTAACATAGCTCTAAGGTCCTTGTTGCTGTTTGTGATAACTGATAGATAACTCATTGGAAACATGTGCTTACATTTATATTCAGATGAAATTATGGTTTGCACTGTCTACTAAATATCTCAATTAATTTTCATAAAAAAAAACCCGACGGTGGCTCATTCGGTTAAGTGGCTACCTTGGACTCAGGTCATGATCCTGGGTCCTGGGATCTAGCCCCCTGTTGGGCTCCCAGTTCAGTGGGAAGTCTCCTTCTCCCTCTGCCCTTCCCCCTCCTCCCTACTCCTGTGCTCCTGCTCTCTTGCTCTCTCTCAAAAATAAATAAATAAAATCTTAAAAAATGAAACCAAAACAGTTCTCAGGGGCCACATGGGGGCAGATCCTTCATCTTTGTATGGTGGACTCCTTGTACTCAAAGCTATTCCAACTAACAAAAATCCTTCCTGATTTCAGCTTTTGTTTGCAAATTGACCCTCCCTGCCTTTCTGTAAATGCTTACTGGCTATTTTCATATTTTTCTCTTCTCAGGTAAAGTAGACACTATCTCTTCCCTCTTCTTCTTTCTACACAAATGCTGAAACCCTGAAGTCATGTTCCCGTGAAAGATATGTTTTCACTTGCTTAAATTTTAGTGTAATCTTAATATTTTTTGAAAGGGTTGTACATGTGATTTTAGATGCAATCTAGTCTCTCTGTGTAGTTTTACATGGAGATTCCTGGAGAGTCACAAACTATGCCCCTACCAATGCTACCAGCTGCCTAGTGTCATGGGTATTTAACTTTTTCAAGGGAAAGGGAGAATTTGTTAATGGGATTTTAATTTTTTGCAGGAATGTAATCATAGACAGTGGTTCAAATTTACATTGTGACCATTTTAATTTTGCTAAACTTTATTTGGATTATATGGGTTTTCCTGGTGAGCAAAAATGGACAGAACAACAGGAGTAATTCAATTTTCATTATTTATGTATTTATTTATATAGAGACTGTACACTTAAGCAAGAGTGGAGGGGCAGAAGGAGAGAGGAAGAATCCCAACCAGGTTCCACACTCAGCATGGAGCCCACTGTGGAGCCCTTTGGCGTGTTCCATCTCACTACCCTGAGATCATAACCTGAGCTGAAATCAAGAGTTGGATGCTTAACTGAGCCACCCAGGTGGCAGGACTGGGATAATTTAAGATGAGAGATTAAATAGGGATAATATGTAGACTTCCAAGCTCATTTAAAAAGGTTTTGGTGAAAATGGCTGAAGATCCATGCTGCACTTGACTCATTTCTTTAGCTTTAGAAAGATATATTGGAGATAAAGGGTAGATTGGCCTTATGCTTCCCTAAGGGGACAGCCAGTGGCTCTTGTTAACAAGGACTCATAATAATAGACTCAACACGCCAGGCCTTCTGACATTAAACTTCCCATTATGTGGAGCAGTGTCAGCTTAATTGTTCCTATTTATGTCTTCAGTGTAAGCCTGGGACCTACTTTGTGACATCCATGGAGTCTGTTACAGACCTTCCAAATTTTCAAGGCCATCTTTTAGTTAATTGCATCTTTTAGTTAATTGGCTCAAGCTTTCAAAATTCCATTTATATTTACTACTGTATTGGTCAGGTTTCTCCATTCTTGATGTTTAAGTCTTTCTAGAACCCCTCAGTACCAAAGTTTATATTAGTTAGGGTTCTCCATAGAAACAGAGCCAATCAGATGTATGTAAGTAAAAGGAAATTTATTACAAGAAACTGTCTTCCACAATTATGAAGGCTAGCAAATCCCAATCTGTAGTGTGGGTCAGCAGGCTAAAGACCCCGGAAAGCCAATGGTGAAGATAAAGTCCAAAAGCAGTCTGCTAGAGAATATTCCTCTTGCTCATAGAGGCTGGTCTTTTTGTTCTATTCAGGTCTTCAATTAATTGGATAAGCCCACTCACCTTGTGGAAAGCAATCCGCTTTTTCAAAAGTTATCAATTAAAATGTTAATCTCATCCAAAACACCATCTAGATTGACACATAAAATTAACCATCACATTTACCTTGAGCTAGATTAAATTTTTAGACTGGGCCTTCTCCCCAGTACCTAACTAGGGAATTAACAAACCAAAACAAAAAAATCACGATTCTATGTTCAAGAGTAATTTGTCTTTCATTTACAATTGAGTCACTTACATAGAGAGATAGAAAATCAAAAGACAGTGAGCCAAGAGTGCTCTTCAAACCCCTCTACCCTCCTTGTAATTCCTCTTTTTTTTTTTTTAAAGATTTTATTTTTTATTCCAGGGAGAGGAAAGCAGAGTGAGAGGGACAAGCAGACTCCACCCCCAAGCGCAGAGCCTGCACTGGGGCTTGATGCCAGGATCCTGAGATCATGACGAGAGCCAAAATCAAGAGTTGGAAGCTTAACCAATTGGGCCACCCAGGGACCCTATAATTCCTCTTCAATTTGTTCAAATTATGTATTTAACCTGGGCTAATGAACAAAAACTTGTGATATAACATTTTATGGTTACAAATTCATATGATAGTAATTACGATTTTTTTCTTGAAGAATAAGCTCAAATTAATATGTAATAATGTTATTATATCTTAAACACCCTCCAGATTTTTCATATTTTATAAAAGAGCTATGTAATCATGTACTTCTTTCACTAAATTTGAATCATTTTAAGACATTTTTTGTATATGTATTGATTTCTGTGAAAAATTCAAATATCTTCTTTTTAAGATCCTCCAAAAAGACATATAATTATGTATCAGTTCTTCTTCCCTAATTCTTATACATTATTGTCCTATAATGAAGAATAGCAGCACTCTGAGATCAGGAAGGAAGTATTGATTCAAATGACAGGAGCAGTTTACCAATGTATACATTTATTTAATTTTAACCATCCTCATCTTCATTATTTTTATTCATTTTCTGCAATTTCCATTCCTTTCCCACATGTATGGGTGCCTAAGTTGCATGAGGTGATGGAACAGAGGTCCTGGGGGAATAGTAGCTTAAGGCTCATTCTGAACTTTATCTTAATTAAGTGCTGCCTATCTACCTAATATTGCCTGTTCTCACCAACGTTATGGCACTGGACTGATTCAGCTGAAGGAGGACTATTTTCTTACCCCTAGTTTTGCTGTGATGATTCCTCAAGATGCTCTGTGAAGCAATTCTTCCTGGCTATTTTATTTTGAAGAAAGAAATTCTGGTAATCAGCACTGATGTTAGCACACATTACTAAATAGCTAAGCCAATCAGCCACATATTTAATGCCCAACTAAGCACCCGTTGTGTGCCAGGGGAAAGGAGAATAAGATAATCAACCTAAAAAAAAAAAAAAAACTAAAAGGAACAACAAAAACAAAAAAAAAACTTAGTTGAGTTTTATCCAGTTTATGTGATACAGATCTGGGAAAAAAAATCATCTATTAAAATATAGAATATCCTATCTATTTGACGGCCATCATAATTTATTTCTGCTCCAATAATTTGAAAAGTACTCCCTAACAGACTCACCAATGTGTTTTTCAATGTTGCTGATTCATCCCTTATATATTTGTTGGGAAAAAATGTGTTTAATGGCCTAGGACAAATTGAACTGTTGAAATTAATGAAGTTAAGTATAATTAATCCACAAGAAATAATTAAATTATGAGAAAGCACATTTGGGTGAATCCAGGAAGTTTACTATTTATTTTTCTTAATTAATTTAATGTCAAGAGTGCTTTTTATAAAATTTATGATACACTGTGAATTTAATAGCTTTTCCTGGATTTCAGTATACAGCAAATGTGTCTTCTGTGGAAAATTGATATTGTTTTCCTCATTTTGATTTGCAGTAGTGATACTGTTTTGCAGTTCATAGTATATTTCATAAGTGCTCTTTATTGACTGTGATTAGCCACTTTATTTCCATTTTAGAGTAATTTAAAAATGATGTATTTATATGATACACATTTTTGGTCAGGTTCAAAATAACAAATGAGAGAATGTTACTATTCTTTTTATTTATTCTAAATTTTGGCAGGATAATTTCATAAGAATGCACACATTCTATCTTCAGGGTAATGTTAGAAATCACTGAAGTGTCAGGATCAAGTATTTCCCACTACACAAATCCATTGGTACAAAATGAAGAGACCATAGTTTAGATATGTTTTAATCTGATAATGCCTCAACAAAACAGAGCCAAAGATAGTGCCTATTAGAGCCACCCAAGAAACACCCAGCCTATCCTTAGAGTTAGGTTTCAGTCAAAACTGATGACCATTTGAAATTTAAAAATTGGCCAAAGGAAGGTCTTATTTACACCTATGCCCCGACTGGAAGTAATTCCACATATGCCATGTCAAGTTGCAGAGCACATTTTTCTGATATTGAAAAGCAATTCTATTTCTTTGGCTTGAAATATCTCAGTCACTCAACATACTGACTAATGTGCAAAGGATTTGAATTTTTCAGTCTGAGAACCCCTTCTACTCTCTCCCTTGCCAATCAAATTTTAATCTCTGTTCTAAAGATAACTTTCAGTTATCTTTTACTTAATTCATAGGCTTCATATAACAGTTTTTGCTGAAAAGCAAATTACTACAAATCTAGTGTCCTAAAACAATTTATTATTTCTCACAGATTTGCAGGTTGGCTGGTAAGGTCTATTGACCTTGCCTAGGGTTTTCTGGTCAACACTAAACTCTTTTTTTAAAAAAAATTACTTAAATTTAATTAATTGATATATAATGTATTACTAGTTTCAGAAGTAGAGTTCAGTGATTCATTAGTCTTATATAACACCCAGTGCTCATTACATCACATGCTCTCCTTAACATTCATCATCCAGTTATCCCGTCCCCCCACTCCCTCCCCTCCAGCGACCCTCAGTTTGTTTCCTATGATTAAGAGTCTCTTATGGTTTGTCTCCCTCTCTGATTTTGTCTCAACACTAAACTCTTACCTTAAACCTGAAAATAATCCAAACTTGCTCCCATCTCTGGATGCTCATCTGGGGCTCACTCACATATCTGGCAATTAGCTAACTGTTAGCTGATTTAAGATAACCTCAAGTGGGAAAATTTTCTCTGATTCATGTTGTCTTTCATTCCTCAGCAGTCTATCCATGCCAGGGATTCTCAAGACGACTCCAGAGATTCAGTGATTCACTAGGAGAACTCACAAAAGCCTCAGCAAATAGTCAAACTCGTGGCTGTGGTTTATTATGCAAAAGGATACAAAGTAAAATCAGCAAAAGCAAAGGCCTGTGGGGCAAAGTCCTCACGAGACAAGGTACAAGTTCCAGAGTCCTCTCTTAGTTGAATCACATAGGACTGTGCTTAATTCCTCCAGCAATGAACTGTGACAACACATCTGAAATGTTGTCTACCAGGGAATTTCACTGGAGACTCAATGCCCAGGATTTGTGGTAGGGGCTGGTCATGTAATTACGTACCCTCTACCTGGCACATACCAAAATTCCACACTCTCAGAACAAAAGCAGGAGTTCAACATAAACCATATTGCTTAAACAAATATTTTAAGCACAGTGAGCCACTCTTAATAATTTCAGTGGGAGGAATATTTGAGAAATCCAAGTTTTCAGATGCCAGTTTAGGGCCCATCTTGCAAGCAAGTCTTTCCAAGGATAGTAACTTCAGACCTGCTATACTAACTTTTTTCTGGAAACTGTCCCAGGCTTGTTCCCCAGTTAATGCTAAAGTTCCAAGAAGGCAAGTGGAAATTTGAAAGGCCTCTTGAACACTAGGCTAGGAATTGGCATAGATTCAACTTTTGACAGTGTACTCACCAAAATGAGTTCAAAGCATCAAGACAAGAGAATATAGACTCCATCTCTTTATGGAGTGACTGCAAGATCTCACTGACATGGGCATAGATAGTCATTAATTATGACCATGAAAGGAATCAATCTGCTGCACTTCCCAAACTTCTATCTTTTGTCTTAGAAAGTTGTGCAAAGCTTATGACTTGCCCTCCTCCCATCCAAGCAGATGCATGATGCATTCCATAATGAGCCTCTATCCCACCTCCTTTCCAGTCACCACTGGATAAGATTCCTGCCATTTTCCAAAAGCGAATTCTCAACTTCAGATCTGGTGTCTCTCACAGAGCTGTATGTACTGGACCAACCGTTGGGGTTCTCTAATTTCCTCCTTCACCCTTGGTGTGTGAGTTTGCAATGAAACAGCTGTAACTTCTCAGGGATTTGAGAGATGACTCCTTAGGCAATCCAAGAATGGACCTCCATCAACTTCAGCTCCAGAGACTCAAAGTGTCTATATCCACTGACAAACTGCAGTCACTGTCACACCCAAGAGGTTGAAACTCTCTGGACTCAGTCCACTAAAGAGCAGCCAAATCCCAGACCAATCCCATCTCTGGGAGTCCAATTCCATAACTTTCCAAGAGCTTATCCAGGGCTTCTTGGGCAGCTGGTGAAGAATACTTCAGGGAAAATTCTAGGACAGACCAATTCAGATCCCAAATTCTAAGTTTGGGGAGACTAATTACATGGAAATTAGAAATAATTGATGCCTAATACTCATTCCCCTTGACATTTTCAGGCTAGCTATGATCAAACCAGAGCATGTCACTCATAGGAGAATGTTATGGCTTTTATTGGTAAAATGTCACAGCTGTAACAGTTTCTTTTTAGTGGAGTACAGTCTTAATACCCAAAATAGCAGATTTTAGCATGGACTTTAAAGGAACATTCCTCTTAGGACTCTTTCCCGGACAATATAATTCCTCCCCACGACATTTCCTTGGCAGGACAATCTGACCAACTCTGTCTCGGCCCAGACATGACAACACTAACTGCTCTTTCTCATGAGCTAATGAACTGCTCAATCTGATCACCTTCTTCCCGCATTCATCTGGCCTGCCTTTTACAGCTAATTCAACAATTTCATGCCTGATAGAATGATTTTGAATATAGCCCCATTCCTTTAAGTGAAAAAAATGCTTATAATATTTTTAAAGATCAACATTTTGCAATGAATTTTTGATAGAAAGTCTTTCATGCTATCCACAAACATATAATGTATAATTTAACATCCAAAGTAAAGACACACCATTGAAAAGCTATTTGTATTTAACCAAAACTGGTCTGTCAGTTAAGACCTCAATAAATTTAAAGGATGAAATAAAACTTTTCTCATCTAAATGACATTTGTTTTACACAACATTATTTGCTAAAATCTTTCAAAAAAGCATTCTGGTTCTGTTTGAAGTAAATTATTTAGTAAGAAATAAATGGCTAGCTCACATTTGTACTTCTTATGGGAAAGGCATGACATAGAGGACTTCATATATTTTACCATAACCGTAACCATAAATCAAACAACTTTGCTCAGAGGTACCACTTTGCAGATGAAAAAGCAAAAAGTTACAGAGTTTTAGTGGCTTAATCAAGAGCATACTGAAAAGGAGCAAGATCAGATTGGAATTCAGTTCTGTCTGACTCAAGAAACCAAACATGATTTAAAATAGTCACTATACTCATATATATACCAGATAATAACACATGAACACATATACACACAGAGATTATATTCGGAAATTTTTAAACTTAGAAAAAACATTACCCCCTTAATGACTTTATAACCTTCCAAACAGTATTATTTAATACTTTAATCATGTGCCATAACTACAATGAAGCCACTTAAATATGTTATACTGACTATATTCTGGAATGTTCCTTTAGATTCTAAGACTTAGAAGAAGATTGTTGCTAAGATTTTATTTTATTTTTCCAAAATGATGATTCTTGGCAGTCAGAGTATGATTTTATTCACAGGAACATTGTCTTAGGGAATTTTCTCAGTAGGAAAATTTTGAGGAGAATTTATAGAAAACACCACTCAGAAAACTTCCTTTTCAAGGCAGTTTGTAAGAAGACTGGACCTGTCAGAAAATGCCTAAGAAAAGATTCCAAAATGAATCATGGAGACTTTCTCAAAAATATTCTAATAAATATTAAGAACATACACACTAACTTGGAGATGAATTTAACTTTATTCAATGGAATTTTATCTAAAGTATTATAGAGATATGCTGCTATGGTTTATTTCTTTGTTTCTTAACTATGTCTGTCATGTCTTATCCTAGAAGTTGGTTAGTGGGAACTTGAGCAGGGGGAAATACATTTTGATTTAGCCAGAAAAAAATTATGAGTGAATTGGCCATAATCTGAAACACTGCCCATCAAATTTTACAAAGGTATTTTCAAAAACTAAACTGTCCCTTTGGAAAGAGAGCAAAATAAAGTGCATCTGGAACCTGTATTTGTTTTGTTTGTTGTTTGACAAATCTTCCTCCTATCTCAGATTCCTAGAACAGAAGCAGTAACCCTCAAGAAAGCACTTTGATTTTGGAGTCCATCAATTTCTTACCCTATCAAACATATGAGACCCAGAGCCATTGTTTAGAAAAGACTCAAAAGGGCACATAATGGAACACCAGCAGGGCTCGTGGAGCCAGGAATGTATGTGATTCCAGAGAGAGATAAGTCTTTGTTCTACCTTAGGATAGTAAGATCATTAACTAACACTTCCGTGAAACATGTTATAATCCAAACACCATATTATGCTCATGCATGTATAAATTTAATACATCCTTGAAAAAAAATAATACATCATTGGAGTACTCTTATCGTCTCCCTTGCACAGATTAGGAAACTGAGAACAGAGGTCAGGTAATTCTGCCCACGTTAAGACAGAGTCAATGTAATGCAGCCATTTCACTTGAACATGAGCATTATTTCTCCAAATATTTTCCTCCCATCCACTGCACTATCCTGCCTCTGAGATAATATCACAAGTGATGGAATTGAGAACACATCTTTGGAAACACCTGTTCCCAGCAGAGGACTGATGGACTCCGTATCACGCCACAGAGCCACTTACAATTCTGGACAGATCCTGCAGTGATGAAGACAGGAAGAAACCAGGAAGAACTGGACGTTCCCACCAAGCCAAAACTGGTGTCACTGCAGTGGAAATCCAGACAATCCATGTCATATGAACTTCATTAGCTCAGAATGAATAGCCCTTTGAGACGTGACCTACCGCATACAAAACCTCTTCCGAATCTTGCCCAAGCTTCCTTACGTCACCAACAAGAATCCAGAAAGGAAACTCCAGATTAAAATTAGAGCTTTCTGAACCCATCCATCATTTTGTTATACTTTTTATCATTCTCTTCTATTTTTCTCCTTTCTCTTCTCTTCAAGATGGTTTGTGTCTTTCCAATTCTCTTTCTTTCCAAAGTCCTTCTCTCCTTGGACCTATTGCTAAAAAATATTATTAGATGTGCTTTTCCACATTGGAACTGTGGGAGGGAGACAAATAGAAGAAAGTGTCCTGAGCTTGTCTCTTTTCCTCATAGCATTTCCCTTTGCAATTATGATGATGATTTTTAACCCTATTCTTTCCGTGACTGCTTCCTCTGCTGGTCCCCCACTTCTGTCCATATCCCACCTTCAGAACTTAGAACTTGGAGTGTTGCTTGAGAGAGAGATTCTGAAAAACAGTTTATCCACCAACATTCAGGTAACAAATTCAGTAATCAAAAAGCAAACATAAATAAATTAAGCTTTCTAGACATAACTTTGTATTAGGAAAGTTCAAGGCAAAGCACATACATCTCAGCCACGTCACAAGCTTGGTAATTTCTCATCAATCACAGCCATTTGGATACACACTTAGGGTACAATTTCAAAGAATAATTCTGTCAGAAAACAACTGTTAGTGGGAGAGGTGTTTGGAAAGCTCCCTGGGAGAACTATGCATTGCTCTCTTTGTTAGCATGCTACTCTAAGCCTTAAGGTATCTATTCAGATTTCTTTCCTAGGAATTTTGTCTTTTGTCTACACAGAGATTTTTTTTTTTCTTCAGCTTCTACAACAGTTGATATGTAATTCTAAAGAACCACATGTTTTATAACTGTATTTGGAGAATTTCTTCAGCCTTTGAGAGTTCCACCACCTAATTGCAAAATTAGCAGCCATTCCAACTGGAATCAGACCGTTCTAGTTTACCAGGACTTATTAGATGTCAGAGTGATAACGATGAGCTTACATTTGAAGAAAATATATATATGAAAAGAGAAAAATTTATTCGCTTGGATGATTTGTGATTTATGTGTGCAACTATAGGCACTCAGGCAACTCAGACACCTGAGTAACTCAATTTTTTATGACTCAATGAACATTTTCTTAGGAATACATAGCTACAAAATTCCATTTTATGTGCAAAACAATAAGTAGTGACATTTAGAATTTCTTTCTCAAGCCATAGGAAGCTTAAAATTGGATGGATTTCAATTTCTGTATTTTGTAGGAACACAAAATGAAATTTCTAAAGAAATTAGACTTTACCCACTTAACACCTCAATTTCTTTTTTCTTTTCTTTTCTTTTCTTTTCTTTTCTTTTCTTTTCTTTTCTTTACTTTTCTTTCTTTCTTTCTTTCTTTTTTAAGATTTTATTTGTTTGATAGAGAGAGTAAGAGAGAAAGAGAGCACAAGCAGAGAGAGCAGCAGGCAGAGGGAGAGGGAGAAGCAGGCTTCCTGCTGAGCAGGAAGCCCAATGCTGCCCTATGTGGCAGCTCAATCCCAGGACCCTGAGATCATGACCTGAGCTGAAGGCAGATGCTAAACCGACTGAGCCACACCTCAATTTTTTTTATTTGCTTACACACTATGTGATCTTGACTTAAAATTTGACAAGGTTTTTTATTTTTATTTTTTTTTAAATTTATGATAGTCACAGAGAGAGAGAGAGAGACAGAGAGGCAGAGACACAGACAGAGGGAGAAGCAGGCTCCATGCACCGGGAGCCCGACGTGGGATTCAATCCCGGGTCTCCAGGATCGCGCCCTGGGCCAAAGGCAGGCGCCAAACCGCTGCGCCACCCAGAGATCCCTTGACTTAAAATTTGAAAGTGTTTTCCTCACTAGTTCTATTTGAAATTGCTGCAGATTTTTCTTTATTTTCTTTTTTTTTTCTTTTTTTTTTAATTAATTTTTATTGGTGTTCAATTTACCAACATACAGAAAAACACCCAGTGCTCATCCCGTCAAGTGTCCACCTCAGTGCCTGTCACCCATTCCCCTCCAACACCCGCCCTCCTCCCCTTCCACCACCCCTAGTTCGTTTCCCCGAGTTAGGAGTCTTTATGTTCTGTCTCCCTTCCTGATATTTCCCAACATTTCTTTTCCCTTCCTTTATATTCCCTTTCACTATTATTCATATTCCCCAAATGAATGAGAACATACACTGTTTGTCCTTCTCCGATTGACTTATTTCACTCAGCATAATACCCTCGAGTTCCATCCACGTTGAAGCAAATGGTGGGTATTTGTCAACTATAATTTCACCTAATTTCCCCGTTAGAAGCATGATTCATAGAATGTTTTTATAGACATCAAATTCAGAATCAAATAATTATAATCAAGGTTTGAGTAGTAACATACCTCTCTGAACACACCAGTTTCTAAATGTATATCAATATTCTCAATATAATAGAATATTTTAATATTGTGAATGCAGAGGCTATAAAAGAAAGAATTCTAGTGTTTGAAGAAACATTTAAAAGTTAAATTACAAAATAAAATAAAATAAAATAAATAAAAGTTAAATTACTGTAGAAATTGCCTCTTGCACATTTTGACCAAAGATCACATGGCTTCTTCTGGAATATTTCCAGAACCTCACTACTTCACAAAACAGTTCTAGTCGGCAAAGCTTTTCACAGGACTGACCACTAAATTTCTCTATTTAGTCTATATTCTGCTCTCTTAGCCAACCCAGAATAATCCTAGTAATTTTTTACAAGATAATTCCTCATATATATTCTATTGTCTATAAAATTCCCCTTTACTGAAGTCCTAATAAATGCAAACTATGGGATCGAGTAATGCAGTGTCCCTGGTGGCTGAGGAGGGTGGAGAGTTCTGTGGTGAACCCATGTGGGCATCAGGCGGAGCCTTGGTCTGAACTATAAAGTGGGAAGCTGATGCTGGGTACTCCCTGACCTGCAACGCGAAAAGTTGTGATATCACCGTTGAACCATCAGCTTTGAAATTTAAAAACAATCAAGAAACAGTCCAAAGAGTTCTTCTAGAACCCTATAAATATTTACTTCAGTTACCAGGTAAACAAGTGAGAACCAAACTTTCACAGGCATTTAATCATTGGCTAAAAGTTCCAGAAGGTAAGCTACAGATTATCATTGAAGTGACAGAAATGTTGCATAATGCCAGTTTGCTCATCGATGATAGTGAAGACAACTCAAAACTTCGACGTGGCTTTCCAGTGGCACACAGCATCTATGGAATTCCATCTGTCATCGATTCTGCCAATTATGTATATTTTCTTGGCCTACAGAAAGTCTTAACCCTTGACCACCCAGATGCAGTGAAGCTTTTTACCCACCAGCTTTTGGAACTCCATCAGGGACAAGGTCTAGACATTTATTGGAGGGATAATTACACTTGTCCCTCTGAAGAAGAATATAAAGCTATGGTGCTGCAAAAGACAGGTGGACTATTTGGATTAGCAGTAGGTCTCATGCAGTTGTTCTCTGATTACAAAGAAGATCTGAAGCCACTACTTAATACACTTGGGCTCTTTTTCCAAATTAGGGATGATTATGCTAATCTACACTCCAAAGAATACAGTGAAAACAAAAGCTTTTGTGAAGATCTAACAGAGGGAAAGTTCTCATTCCCTACTATTCATGCTATTTGGTCGAGGCCTGAAAGCACCCAGGTGCAGAATATCTTGCGCCAGAGAACCGAAAATATGGATATTAAAAAAAATGCAAACTATGAAAACTAAAGACTTATGCTTTCTTGAGACACATTGTATCTCTAAATTATATTTCATATATTGAGAAGAAAAATTAAACTAAAGGTCAGGGATAGGAAAACATTAGGAGAAAACAAAATGCATATTTGTTTTTAAGGGTGAATTTCCTAATTGATATTAGAAGTACCTCACACACCTAAGTCCAATATTTTATAACTTAAGAGCTTCACTATAATATTAATATAATCTACATGGTTTTTAATATTTCCCCTTTTAGAAACATCCAGCGATAGGCTTTATTCAAAGTAAAACATCTTCCATATTATTTTTATCTTTTTGATGTTACATGAGACACGAATGGCTCATCCATTGTTCTGTGAAAATGATTTCTTTTTGAGATGCGAGGATTTGTTTGAGTTTAAAAATAACAAAGCTAAAATAAAGAATATAATAGATTATTCTATTGGCTTTGCTAAAACAAATGGAACAATAAATTATTAAGGATGTACATTGTTATTACTGGACAAAACATAAAGTTAATGAGATGTGTCCTTAACAGATAAGGATGGCTCTCATGACATTAATGAATTTAGAGTTTAGTCTTCTGTGTGGCAGGTTCTCATAGCTTTGTTTTGATTTTGTCACTACTTTCTTATGAATTATCCTACTTGACAGGTAATTATACATAAAAGTATCCCCTGACAGGCAGTAATCTAGAAATGTAATTTTTGTATCTTTTATTTTTAAAGGGTGGGCCCCTTAGATCATTTCCTTCCAATGAGGTAATATTATGAGAAAAATTAATGTTTTTCCCTGGCTTTGAAATGTACTGGCCTCATATTAACACCGATTTAAGTCATTAACACTAATTTAAGTGATTAACACTAAGTTGAGTAATGTATTATTTACATTGTTAGCAAACTTGATAGTGGATGGGCTGTTTGAATTGATCTAGAGCGTTGAACCCACGTCTTTTTCTTCTTTTATTTTGATTTTCCTTGAAAATCCTTTTCTATCTTACACAAACTTATCTTTATATTTCCTTCACTTGTTTTTTACGTGTTCCCTAACGTCGATTGAGAACGGTCATAGGGTCATAGCCTGAACAGTTACGCTTGTTTATATTTTGTTTCACGTTTGTAATTAGCCCATGATTTACATAATAGTTCCCAACCTGAGTCGCCTTGGCCTTAGCAGTCAAGTTGGCAAAGGATATTATCAACAAATTACTCTGCTAGAAGTAGATGTGCTCAGTTTGGGCCAAATTCTGGCCGTCAGTTTCTGCTGCACACAACTCTAGTGTCAGCTCCTGCCTTGTTTTCTTACGCACAATTGCCGTGGAAATCAGCATTGATGCAACTGCAACCGAGCCTGAGTGCCCAGGGGAGGGTTTGGCCTGGCAATCACCATAAACAGAACTGGGCTCAGGATTTGTTGAAATGGAGTGCCTCGTGTTGGATCCCAGGAAAGGAAGGAGGAGGGAGAAAATAAAGAAAGGAAGCATCTGCCTAGTTTTGGGTTGCCTGACAGAACAAAAAGCTTGGATCCTCGTGTATAAAACAAATGAATGTATTAAAGGAGATATTGTGATATTCTATTAAAACATAGAAAGTCTACATGACAAATGAAGTTGCTTACGACGAAACACTACCAGAGACGTAGGCCAGCAAATCAACAATTTTATACATTTCTTATGTGTTTCCAGCATTGCCTTAAACCTATTCGAGGTCTTCCTAGGTTCCCTTCCAACTCCACCATCAGCAAATGATGGATTTCATCCAATGGAAATTCTCTCATTCGCTTCTCTCTTGCTCACAAACTGTCCTGGGCTTTTATTTTCCTTTCTATTGCAGAATGTGAAAGTGTCTCTCTTCTTCAGCAGGGCTCACCACTTGTTGGCTCTCTGCTTGTGTTCTGTCCCCAATCTTCTAGGCTGTAGCTGTCCTCTTTATTCTTGTCCTTTCCTTTTTTAAATCTTCTTCCCTTTTGCTTTGTCTTTGGATTTTAATTAGGATTTTGACTACTAGAAACAAAGATTAATGAGGATAGCTCAAGAAAAAGTAGCGTAGCCCATAATAATATGAAAGTAGAGGAAGCAGAGGCTTTATGTGTTTGTGTTTATGTGAGAGCAGAACTGCTGTGAGCCGGGCACCATTGACTTGAGAGGCAAGAGGCCATGAATCTGCCTCTTTGTCTAGTGTTCCACTATCATCTTCCTTCACTTACTCTTTCTGTGCTTCCTTTTTAAGCTTTTATTTATTTATTCATGAGAGACACACAGAGAGAGGCAGATACATAGGCAGAGGGAGAAGCAGGCTCCATGCAGGGAGCCTGATGTGGGACTCGATCCCGGGTCTCCAGGATCACACCCTAAGCAGAAGGCAGATGCTCAACCGCTGAGCCACTCAGGTGCCCCAAATGTACACATTTCTAACCAGTGCCACATTCAGCTTGAGATCAAAATTTAAGGAGCATCAAAAAATTCAGTATCCAAGAGAAATCATGTTTTAATGCAATAATATTAAATCAAACTTAATGCTAAAAATCTGTGGTGAACAAAATATCAGAATGTTTTATTGGTTTTACCTTTTGTTTCAGGCTCCAATATGGCCTGTCAAGACACTGGTCACAACTATTCCAGCTAAAAGAAAATAACATTCAAATAAATAAATAAATAAATGAAAAAAGAAAAGAAAAGAACATTTTGCCCTCTTTCATTCCAGTTTTATTTCTCTTGTCTTTCTTACAAGTTAAGTCTATTTCCTTGAAGTAAGTTTATTTTTCTTGAATCTGTTTTGGAATAGCAATATTTGGAAATTTAATTCTGTGTGGTTACCAGTGACTTCCTAATTTAGAGCAAATTGGGCGATTGTATACAGCCAAGATAGATTGTATCTATCACAATAGATACACTGATGGTTCTTGCTAAAACTGGGAGTACAGATAAAAAGGTGGGATGATTCACTTCACAGGAAAAGCATAACGGTTTCAGAATAATCATATAAAAAAGTTTTAGGTCATCAGAATTAAGTTCAGTGCAGCTAAGAAAAAAACATTTTTCTCCTGTTTTGTCCTTTTCCCCCACTGATCACCCTCGAGCAACATCCATTATGTTGACTGGCCCCTTCTTGTTGAAATCACTTCTAGGACACCAAGTTCACAAGGTTATCTCCTACCTCTCGGCCACAGTGCTTTGTCTCTTCTTTCCACTGCTTCTTTTTCTTCTTGCTTCCTCAAGTAAGATGAAATGCAACTCTCAGTCCTCAGAAATACTGTTTGTCTTTTCCATTATCATGACAGTTTCATTGACCCTCACAATTCCATTTTTATTCCACCAGAAAACACTCTGGAAGGGGGAGGTCCCTCCAGAAAATACATCTCCAACCCTGGATTTCTCTAAAGCTCTTACATTTGTCCCTTCATCTCTAATCCACTTCCCCCCTTCACATGTAGCCATATAACCACACACCTAGGCCTAGTATTTAGGATATAAAGAATGACTGTGTGGTTAGTTTCCAAACCACTCTGTTTTGTTGAAAGATATCAGTATTTTCTTTTCTTCAGAGACGCTAATTATAAAGTTTCATTTGGACATTTCTTAAAGGGAAAGAGCATGTTAAATGTATTGTTTGCTAAAGGTCCTGAAAATATTATGAATAAGAAGACCATGATAGGAACCTTCACTTTCTAACAGACCCATTATATGGTACAGGAATATGAATTACAAGCTTATTACCTTGAAGAAACTAATGGTCATTTGAAAGGATTTGCCTTGCAAACCTCACTCTTTTGCTAGTTTTTAAACTGTTTAATTTGAAGAATTTCAAACCATGTAATGTATAAAAAATAATTTAAAGAATTCAATGTGCCCATTACCTAGCTTTAACAATTATGGACTCATTACTAATCTTGTTACAATTCTACTTCTTCCTACTTCCCCAATCTTTTGATCTATTTGAACTTCTCTTGCTTTGTGGGTCCACTTTGCCCAGCCCCCTCAATGTGATGCAAGTATTGCTCATTTTACCGCTCCTTGGCTTCAAACTCCCAATTTTAATAATGGTTTCTTCCAACTATCCTGATGTTACATCTAAAAATAGACCCCACTTAGGCACGATCCTTGCATCAGCAAGCTCTCCTTTGTAACAAACCATCCCAAACTTAGGAGACTTAGATCACAGCCATTTTATTTAGTTCTTGATCTCATCCTTTCTCAAATCTAGGATATGTCTCACTGTCACTATTCTGCTCATTGCACAAAATCAAAATGTAATTTCACTTTCCAGCCATGGGCTCGTAAGAATAAGGACATCAGAGTTACATTTCTTTTTGTTAGAAATTTTGCCGGAGAATAAAAAGAATTACTTGATCATTTGGGATGATTTTGTCTAAAGTTAATTTTTAGGATTGCAGAAAAATGAAAGTTACAACACTCTCAAATTATCTCGTGACTTTGAAATTGATTGCTTTGAGTTTTGAAGCGACACTCTCAAATTATCTCTTGACTTTGAAATTGATTGCTTGAGTTTTGAAGCAAAAGCATTACATTTTCAAGTCATTTATACTGGCAGGCCCATTTCTTTTTCTTTCTCTTAACTTTCAGGTCTCTCATCCATCCACTGCTTCCTTTGCTCTACCCAAGATCACTAGTGTTGAATTTCCTATTGACATAACCTTACACATGTTCCAGTATATAATGAGCAAGAAGATCTCTCACAAGAATCAGAAATTAAAAAGAGATATAAAGGAAATAATGTACATAGTTAGGTTCAAAGCTTCGAGTGCTGTATTAGAAGGACAGGCAAGATAAGATGTGTTCTTCCTCTCTGTTCTATTACAGATATGTAAGGTAGAGCTATGTTTGCTTTGGGCACAAGAGGATTCTTGTCTTAACAGAAGTCTTTAGGGCATGGTGGGATCTGGGGTAAGGGGTAAAATAACTGGTTGTCCATGTTTGAATATCATTTAGCCTTTAACAAGGATATTTTTATAATTAGGCATTGTCTTTTCTAGCTTGTTCACCAGGTTGAGGAGCAAAAATGTCAAGAGGAAGATCATACATTCTATCTAAAAGTAGTATGTATGTACTAATCTTGTTTCCTCATACATTTGTTTTTCTCAATGTTCAATAAATATTTTTGAGTTCCTACCATGGACCAGGCAATGGAACTAAGACAAAATTGGGAGTATGGCAATGAATCAAAGAGTAAGAAATGTATTCTTTAATGAGGCTCACATTTTAAAGTAGCTTGAGCATCTATTAATGGCAATAATTGCTAAAAAAAAATACAAAACATGAAGGGGAACATCAAGGGGGGATTTTGTAATGGAAATTAAAATAACTGAGAAGATGATGTATGAAAACAGAACTAAAGAAGATGAGAAGTTAGTGATGCAGACATCTGGGGGAGACAGAGGAAGAAGCAGGGGCAAAAGACCTGAGGGAGGAACATGCTTGGCTTTTTAAATGCTTCCTATAGCAACTGTAAGCTGTAGCCGAGTGATTAAGGAGAGAAGATATAGAAGGTGAGGTCAGAAGAGTAATGAGAAGTGTGGTCAAATCACATGAATCCTCATTAGATATGGTAAGAACTTTGGCTTTTACTTGGAATGAATTAGAAAGGAGGATTTTGAGCAAAGGAGTGACAGGATTCTACTTACACTTTAACAGTATCATTCTGATTTCAAAACTGAAAATTGAGTGGAGTCAACAGTGGGGAGAATAGAGATAGAGGCTGAGAAATCCATTTGGAGGCTATTGCCATAATCCTTGCTGGCTTGGACTGGAATGGTGTCTGTATAAGTTGTAACCGTGGTTGGGAATGGAAAACTTTGAAGGCAGAGAACATAAAATTTGCTGATGATCAATCATGTGGGGAGTGTGTGAAAGAAGTGAGAAGTGAAAGTTGGCTCCATTGATTTTAGACTAAAGACATGGAAGGTGGGATTGCTATTTTTCTGAGGTGGGGGAGACTATAGAGCTAGCAGTCTTTGTCTTTTTGTTTTTTAAAAGATTTTATTTATTTATTTATTTAAGAGAGTGAGAGTGAGTGAAAGAGCACAAGCAGGGGTAGGGAGAGGGATAGACAGACTTGGTACTGAGCACAGAGCCTGACAGGGCTCCATCCCAGGACCCTGAGATCATGACCTGAGCTGAAATCAGGAGTCAGATGCTCAACTGATGGAGCCACCCATGTGCCCCGTATTTGTCTTTTTTTTTTTTTTAAATTTAAGGATAGTGGTGACAAGGGAAAGGAGATAAGGAGCTCAGTTTTGGACATATTAAATTTGGAATATTTTTAGACATTCAAATGGAAGTATCCAAATGGTAATTGGATATAGGAATCTGGAGTTCAGAGGACAGCTCTAACTTGCAGATATAAATTTGAGAGTCCTCAGCATAATGATGGCATTTAAAGACAGAATAAAACCAGAATGAGAGTTAGTCAAGACACAAAAGAGGAAAGGTGCAACTTTTATAGATTAGAGATAGGAGATTGAGAAATGGCAGCCATTAGGTAAGAGAAAAAATCAGGAGTGTGGTTTCCTGGAAGCCAAGTGAAGACATTCTTTCAAGGAGGGAGGACTGGATTAAATGTCTCAAATGTTCCTGATGGGTAAGAAAAATAGGGACTGTGCAGTGATTTTTGACTTGTCTTTTGAGTCACATCTCTAGGAATGCTTAATTAAGGGTCAGAGACTCGAGAGATGAGGATAATTTGGCTATGCATCTGTCTCTTCTTCTGGGGTGTAAATTCACCTCATAAGACTATGTGAGCTGCATGGGGATCTCCTCTCTCCATCACAATTCCATGAGGGGCCTTCCAAATTTCAGTTCAGGTGGATGGCTTTCTCCTAGAAAGAACTGTCCTCTGGGGATATATGTTTCTCCATTAGTGTTTCATGACTGTGAGCTCTTCCAGGGCTTCTATACAACTTCTCAACCACCACAGCGGACCTCAGGACTTTGGGGAGATAAAAACTTTTTCATCAGAGAAAGGGTTATTTTTATAACTGTTGTTAACATTTTTAAAGCATTTTAAAAGTGGCTAAAAAGTAGTTCCAGACTGAAAGCCACCTCTACATGAAGGGATAGCCACAACAACAATGGAGACTGACTGGGTAATGACCAAGCTGCTGTCACAGTATTTGAAGGGAACAAGGCTAGGCAGGGATATAAAGAAGCAGCTGGGGTTTTTTTTATTGCTGTTTGTTTGTCTTTTAAAATTTATTTGACATATGACATTGTGTAAGTTTAAGGGGTAAGGCACGTTGATTTGATATATTTATATATTGCAATATGATTGCCATTGTAGCCTTAGTTAATGCCTCTATCATGTTCCATATTTATTATTTCTTTTTTGGTGGGAGGAATAATTAAGAGCTAGTGTCTTAGCACATTTGATGTTTATAACACAGTATTATTGTCCATAATCACTCTGCTGTGCATTAGAGCTCCATGACTAATTTATTACTAGTTGCAAGTTTGGATCCTTGAACAACATCTTTCCTGTTCCCCCATCCCCTGGTAATCGTCATTCTGCTTTCTGTTTTTACAAGTTCAGTTTCCTTAGATTCAACATGTAAGTGAATATTATACAGTATTTGTCTTTGTCTGACATCGCACTTAGCATAATGTCCTCGCGTGTGAGTGTGCGTAGTTGCAGGAGGCTGATGGAGAGGGGTTATGAAGAAGTAGTGGGAAAGCTGCCAAAAGAATTCTTTCTCTAGAGATAGCTAGAAAAAGAACATAAATAAATACAACAGTGATTCATTCTTTGTGATGCTGTAAACCTTGTCCAGCAGGCCTTATTTACGTAGGAGAGGGGCCTATGATGACTCTGGTTGTTTTGAAAACGTAGAAAAGCTATTGGATCGAACCCTTCATTTGGCTCAGATTATCAGTCCCTAAAGGTTGTCAGTTTTATTTTCTTTGGGAAACTTTAAAAAGAAAACAACATGCTCTTAGGACAGACAGAAACTAATATGAAATGATGGGCAATATCCAGAAACTGGCATTGAACTTTTCAAGGAAATGTTTATCAAACCAATTCCTAAATCTGCAAAACACATGGTGTTCCTAATTGAAGATCTCTGAATGAGGACATATGTCTCTTATTCGCCCAAATAAATCATATGCAAACTATATCCTAATGGACATTGTCTTTTTAATAAAATCATCTTTGGCATATTCTATCTCTTTCACTCTCTCACTCTCTCTCTCTCTCCGAGCATATATGTCAAAGATGAGAGAATATTTTGAAAATTTTCTGTATAAATAAATACAGCATATATTTCCATTTGTTGGAGAGTATCTCTATGAAACTATGCCAGAAGTAGATCTTGGAATTTGCACAAATAAGGAATCAAATCAAGAATTGCGAATGCTTTCTTCTATTGACATTTATCCAGTGCTTTCATGGCATAACATTTAAAAATGACAGCTTTCCTTCTAGTGAGCTAATCAAAAGATGTCCTTTCTTTTCTCTAAATCCCTCCTTAGAACAATACCAGATTTGGAGAAGAAAAAAGTCACAAATTTGTGTGGCTGAGCACTCATTGATGTGCTGATTTAGGGCTGCTGGGGCAGTACTTGCCTTCCTTTGGCCGAGTCTGGAAATCGGACATTACACAGCAGTTCAAGAAAGGGCTCCAGTGGCTGGAGGCAGAGCTCCTCTTCCAGGAAAGAAGCACAGCAAATACTGGCGATGCATTCCGCTCTGACCTCGTCCAGAGTTGCAAGATGAGTCTATAAACACGGAGTGCCTGCTATGGCCTCTTCCTGCTCCAACTATAAACTGATGTTTGAAATTCCACCTTACAGATCGTGTTAAAAATGTAAAGAGCAGGGGGTAATTTTAAACTTCGAAAAGCTTGAAAACTTTCTTTCTTTTTTTTTTTTTAACTCCTTTTTTATTCTTGTAGGTAGGCTGCTACCAAGATGTGCTATCTCCATTGCCTAAAAGAGATATACACGCTTCCAATAAAGAGGGACCTGGGAACCAGCAGTCATTTTCTTAAGTTTTAGAAGTTGTTCCTTATTTGTGTGCGTGTGTGCTTAGTTAGCATCAACCTAATTAGCTGACATAGACTTGCCCACAGATGCTAAGACAGCTACACAAGTAAACACACAGTTCGCCCCAACACAGATTCATGCACTCATCACATGTGCTCACACACACACACACACACACACACACACACACACACATCCTCCACAGTAAGGTTTCAAAAACTCCCATCTAGCTCTCTGGCCTAAGTGATCATTGTTTTTCCCCTAAAGTATCCCTGGGGAAGTATGTCATCTCCAGGGTCAGACTGGGTCACTCAAGGCTGCTTCCTTTTGCTTTTCTGCTATTTATTAATACTAGTATGTACCCAAAAGAATTTACAAGAATTGGTTCAGTCCATGTAGAATGTCCAGAACAGTGCCAGTGCTCGAGAAATATCACTCACCGTCACTGGGGAGTGTATTGGTTTCATATTGTCACTGTAACAGGTCACTATAAACTTAGGTGCTTGAGACAACACAAAGGTTATTATCTTCCATTTTCGTAGGTCAGGACTCTGGTGGATCTCAATGGACTAATGTAAAGGTGTTAGCAGCGCTGCTTTCCCTCCCGAAAGCTCTAGGGAAAATCCAGTTCCTTGCCTTTTTCAGCTCAAGAGACCACCCACATTCTGTGGCTCACAGCTCCCTTCCTCCATCCTCTAAGCCAGCAACGCTGCATCTCTCTGGCCTCTTCTCCATCCTTATCTGACCAGAGCCAGGGGAGGGTCTTGGTTTTATGAGGACTCACGTGATTTCATTGAATCTGCTTGAATAATCCAGAATAACCTCAAGGCCCATAACCCTAATCACATCTACAAAGCCGCTTTTTCCTTGTAAGGTGACAGATTCAGTTTAGGACATGGGCAGCTTTGGAAGGCAGGGCATTATTCTGCTTACCATCGTGGGAGGTAGAACTGATTATAAACCTAAATGGAAAATGTATCTTTAGCACACTGTCTCATATCTTTCTATCCATTCATTGCTCCATTAAACACTGTGCTATAATAGGCCAGGCCTTATGGTGACTGTGTCTGGGTCCTCATGGGGTTGGCAGCCCCATAGAGCTGTGCCACCGTCACAGCCAAAAAGGTGCAGCAAATTATTGCAGACTAGCCTTTGCTATAGAGTAGATAGATATATACAATTATAAGATCCAGATACTGCACATTCACTTACTTGTTTTTTCAATCACTCAGCAAATATTTATCAAGTGCTTAGCATGAAAAGGCCACTCCACAAAAGGAAATCTTGATTTCTGACAAGCTTTCAAAGCTATGAGCTATGACATCACCCTCTCTCAAACAAACCAGCCATTATAAACATCCCAGAAGAGGCTTTATAAAGGCTTTTCTACACAAGAGTTCTTAACCTAGGGCATATGCAGTGGCTCCAGGAGTCTGGGACTTCCTGGCAAGTGCATGCCAACTCGGACATGTCTGTGTGTCTGTGTGTTTGGAAGCAGGGCAGGGGAGAGGGGTCACTGTTTGGATCCAGTTCAAGAAGGAGTCACATTCCATCGAAGGTTAAGCATGACGCCTCCAGTGTATCAGTGCAGGGTGTCAGAGATCTTCCTGCTTTGTTTCCGCATCTGGCACAGAGAGCTTCTCCATGGGACCGGGTGAATGGTGCTTGTTAACACCTCTTGGTGTCACTGTGACAGCATCACACTCCCTCCTTGTCTGATGAATTCCCTTCTGTCTCCTTCACTATTACAGTGTGAACAAGCACCACCACCTCAGCCTAACCACCTACCACGTGACGAAGGAAGAGTCAGAGGTAGACAGGGAGAACTTGAAGAGGAGCTCTGGAGGCTCCTTTGCTTTTCTGACCCCGGAAAAGGGCCTGCGTGAAAGTCCTACACTGTCATTATCGAAATCCCATTATGTATTATAAAGCGTGCATGAAAAGAAGTGATCAGAAAAGAGACTACATCCAAAGTAAGCACCTATGTGTCCCACGTTAAAAACAACAACAACAACAACAACAACAACAACAACAACAACAACAACAGCAACAGCAACTGAAAAGAGACGTAAGTGAAATTCTATGCATGGATTGGGTAAAAATCACTCCTTTCAACTGCCCCCTTTTCAAAGCTGCAGATAGAGACAAGCATTACTTCTTTCAGAGAATACACTTGATTCCTGTAGGTCGAGGCCAGATGTGGGTGGTTTGTTCTGGGCTCACATTTAGGAATGCCTCTAATCCAGACTCTCCAGACATACTGCCCAAGTTACTTATGCCCCCCTCCTTCCCTCTGTTTCTGAGAAAAGCGTGAGAATAGAACATGCAGTCCCCTTTCTGGATATTTCAGTTGTCCTATATGGAAAGTGCTGTTGCCCATTCTGGGCAGCCCTTCCTTCCCCCATCAGAGAGCAGGAGTGGCAGCAGACCTGACTGCCTTTTTTCTTTTCTTTTCTTTTCTTTTTTTAAGATTTATTTATTTAAGAGAAAGGGAGAGAGAAAGGGAGAGAGAGAGAGAGAGAAAGAGACAGAGAGAGACAGAGAGAGGAGAGAGAGAGAGAGAGAGAATGCAAGTGGGGGAAGGAGCAGAGGAAGAGATTCTCATTCAGACTCCCAGCTGAACAGAGCCTGATGAGGGGCTTGATCCCATGACCAACTCATGAGATCATGGGATCATGAGCTGATTCAAAACTCCAGAGCTTACTGCTTTGTAAGAGCCTGTCTGGCTCTTGGGGCGCTTACCCCACGGAAGTCCAGAAAGAGGTGCGGCATGTGATGTATTGTATGGAGACGTGTAGGTGTGTGTGCTCATACACGTTTTACAGAAGTTATGAGCTGAGCCCGTTTATAGCTTTGGTGTGTATTTTTTGCTGCTTCACTTGAGTTCCCTTGTCTCCGCTTCCCAGTCTCAGGCTTTACTCTATTGTTCATCACACCTCTCCCCTTAAACCCAACCCCGTCTACTTGCATTTCCTGAACATGTCCTGAGCAGATGCCATGTTCTTTGTTTATTTTATGGCTTAAGCTTCACTGGGCTGGTATCAGACACAGACAGAATGTGAGAGATAGGAAAGGTAGATGACTATATTGTCAGGCTAGAGCTTAGTCTCTAAGTGAGCTAGTTGAAGAGGATGAACAAGATCAATTTGTAGAATAATCATGACTTTACAGTGTGACAAAAGGAAAAGGATGGGTTATATCCTGCATTTTTTTTGGGGGGGGAAGGATGGGGAGGGGCAGAGGGAGAGGAAGAGAAATAATCTTAAACAGGCTCCATGCCAGGCACAGAGCCTGATGCAGGACTCAATCTCATGATCCTGAAATCAAGACCTGAGCTGAAATTAAGAGTCAGACCGTTAACTGTCTAAGTCCCCCAGGCGTCCATAACCTGCATTTTTAAATTAGGAATTGAGAGTCCATATTGGATGAATTCACTTTCATAAAGGACTTGGGACCCACTATATGATCTCTCCTTCCTATCTTCCTCTGCCTCCTAGATCACATGGTCACACATGATGTTACTTTCATTTTAGCCCATCTGGAGAGTTTTCAGAAGACTGAGAAAGAAAAAAATGCTAATTTGGGAGTTTGCTCAATATCATCTAGTTTTATAATTCATAGAAAATGGATCTGCGCAAATGGTCAGATAAATACACAAGCAGGTCAGGGTCCCACGCTCTGTTCAAATTCTGTTTTCTCATTAGTGGCCTTCTCATGACAGAGCCCTGGAGAAGAAATGCATTTGAGCAAGTTTCAAACATCACAACATCTGCTATGAGCCAGAGAGAGACTTCAGGAGAAAACTACTGGGAAGCAAGGTTGCAATTATCTCAAATTAAAAGCAGTTACAATGATTAATTTAGTGTCCTGCGCATCACAGCCTCAGGACATCATGGAAAGCTCCAGTGATTCATTACCATTCACATGTTCCATTGGAGAGACAAAACTTCTAAAAAAAAATGCTATGGTCTTAAATTTTAAAATCCTTTTTCCTACATGTTCAATTCTTGATTTGAAATAGTAAAAGTAAAAAAAAAATATCAAGTGAAACTAAATGCCTTGGCAAACCAGCGATTATCAAAAGAGAGAGAAAACGATGAGAATTTTTACAGGCGCTGTTGGGGAGAATTATGCAACTTCCCACCATGCAAACTTTTATAATTGTAACTTTTGATACCTTTTAAGGAGAAAATACCATCGGCCTGCAACTTGAGAGGTTTTATGAGAACCATGAAGGGGCTTTCCCTTCACTCACATCTGTCTTCATTTGCTGGGTGTATGCTGCAGATTTCATGCTGGTTAGCTAAATCTAAGAAGTCGAAGACTAGCTTAAATCAAGCAAATGAATAATAAATTCTTAGGCTACAAATACTAAAAAAAAAAAAAAAAAAAAAGTTACACGAGAAGAGTTACACTCAACTCTATGGTTTTTCTTATTTCCATTGTACCAGTAGTAAATGAGGAAAAAGATCAATATATGCAAATTTATAGGTATTAAGTGGGGGATCTGGGCTTACTTAAGTGGGTGAGAAAAAGGATTCTATTTCAAATGACACTGTTAAATATCTTCACCACATTTATGTTTCTAAGTAGCTGGATGAATACCTTAAAGACTGTGTATTTTTGTTTTGGTTTGCTTATATTTTTGTTTCTGTTCTTCAGTCCTTTCCATACCCAGGCAGTGAGTATTACGGAATCATAGAAACTTTGGTTTTATGATGATTTCATCAGGATCTTTAATAATCACTTCTTGCAGATAATCATCATTACAAACAACATTTTATTTGTTCATTGATATTTATCCAACAACTGAATTTCTTAAAATACCAATATCTCCAATAAGAATTCATCTGCTACCACTGGATGCATGCCAGATTGAGTCAGAACCATGTGGTGGACACACAGAGTTATCTTTGGTGAATATGCCATAGATTTTAATCTTTCATGTATGTTTTACTTTTTCCCCCCAAATTAGACTATACTTAACATGCTAACTATTAGAATGAACACTGAAAAATTGAATCAATTACCAATCAGTCAGGTTTCGGGTATCATGAAGATCCAATCCCACATTCCTATAGATTGAAGGCGTGTTTTTGTGGGAAACAGACTAGAGATTTGTGGCTCTGAAGCCATTAAGTTTGAAGATTTTTCTTGAGAGGTTATCATTTCCTTGTAGAAACAAAGTATCATTTAATGTATAATTGGCAATTGGATTTGAGTTTTAGTTTTATGATTGTGTGTGTTGCTATTATTTTTCCTATTTTATTTAGTTTAATATTTTAATTATTTATTGAATTAACATACATTGTTGTATTAGTTTCACATGTACAACATACTGATTCAACAGTTCTCCGTATTACTCAATGCTCACCATGATAAGTCGAGTCAGGTGATTTTTATATTTAGTATTAATATTGTTATTCATGTTAAATCAAACTAATATGTGCTCAATTGTAAAATATACAGTTCTCTATTTGGCATAGCACAACTTTAATTCTGGAATTCAAGTAATTTCTTAGAATATTTGTAAAATTCAACAATTACATTAGCAATAATACAAAAATACAAATAAAACAAAAAAATATATAAAAAACTGTCCCTAAGCTCTGCCCCACCTCTACTACTCCTTCTTCCTTTATTCTTCTCTTCTCTCCTTATCCCTCTTTTCTTCCATCCAGTTTTAGCAAACCTGCTCCTTCATGGCTTTGTGAATTGGGAAAAAATTTAGTTTTCTTCTGGAGCCAATTAACACTTCTTAATTTAACAGGGCCTAGTAGCAGTAGAAAGTATTGTGCACCTGCCCTTACTTATCTGTGAATGTATTTGAAAAGTTGCTTTTGTAATAGTGCATGACCTCTCTTTCATTTCTTTTCCCACCTTGCCTTATCTTACTATTTCATGTTTCCCCACAAAAAGTCTTTCCCTAACTTAGCAAAGAATATTTCATGAGGAAAAAACATAAAGGCAAAGGAGAATAATGAGTTTTGGAGGGGTATACTCTGTCAAATACTCTTTTTATCTGTAAACATTAGTTCTGAGATCTTCCAAATTTTAGAATCCATTCTTTTATTTCAAATATGGCATATTTGCACTTTTTTTCCAAAATGACCAAATCAGGAGTAACCCTGTGGACATCTGATGCTGCTCAAGAGTCTCTTCATAGACCCTAAGGTGGGAAATTGTGCCTCCAACTCTTTGGCTTCCTTCCTTGTGGTAGGAAGCTGAGCTCCTAGGTCACACAGTTAGGATGCCTATTTAGTTAAGCAAATTACTGCTAAGTAATCTGAAATAGAATGGTTTAAAACAATTATATATCCAGTCATGGCCCACCTAATTCATCCAATTTTAGTCCCTGGTTTAATATCAAACCAGTAGGGAGGACTTACCACATAAATAACAGATGAATGAACTGATTCAGAATCACTCAGAGAAATAATTTTGGGGTACATCTAAGTGGTTCTGGCACTAGGGAGCCTAAGCTGTTGGGTGACACAAAATGAAATATTAACTGAATATCTAGCATCTTCTACAAAGCTGTGTGTACGGTGAATGCTCCATGAGCATTTGATGGACGAATCTCATTTCCGTTCCCACCGCATCTTAGATGTTTTTGGTCTATTGACTTGACCCACCTTTGGTTTGCTCCGGAAATTGAATCTAGTAACTCCTGCCAAAAAGCAGGGGCAATATTCAAAATATTTATCAGTTGGTACAAGGAGTGCCCCAACCAGTCAGCATTGGTGCTGGCTATGAACAACATGCAGAACCATAGGGGGCTTGCCCACTAAACTCAGCCATGCCCACAAGTCCTGCCATCTCAACTTCTGGAGGCTCAGCAGTCTCTAGTCTAGGAGCCTGCCTTTGCTTGCCACAAGAAGACCTAGACTCTAAACACATGTTCTTTTCTTCTCCTTCTTCTCCTTCTTCTCCTTCTTCTCCTCTTTCTCCTTCTTTTTTATCCAAACATCTTAGAAAAATTCTGGGGGAATTTGTCAGAATCTATGTAATCATCATTAATTTAGCAATTCTCAAAGGTAACTCAGAGTTCATCCAGCTGCAGTTTATTCCATTGATCACAATAATCCACCCCACCCAGAACTTTCCTCATGAAAGGAATCTTCTTGGAGTGGCCATCTGGATCCTATTATCCTAATCAGAGTGTGTGGAGCATACAAGGTGCAGACACTATTTCCACTGGAGAGTCAGACTCACTGATTCTTGGATGTGCCTTTTCCTTTTCTCTTACCTCTCTCTTTCTTTTATCTCTTCTGAATGGGCATTTGATGGTTTTACTGAAATTAAAAAAAGAAAACTGCAATAAATTTTATTTTCTCTGCACAACACATCCTGCTGAAAACCGCTGCCCCTATTGACGCACATTAAGCCTGAGGAGGAGGTGAGACTAAAGCTTACTACTCAAACCTTCCCTTTCGGAGATAATTCTATAATTTGGAAAAGCTTCAGCTCAAGCCTATTTGCCAAAATGCAGAGCAGGCTCCCAAATTTACCCTACAACTTTTCTCTAGGCTTGATTTCCAATAACTGTCACCCAAATACCTACAGATTTTTGTGTTTGTATGGGATGAACAACATTGATTAACAATATAGTATAATAAATGTGAAAGTACAAAGTTACTGGCAAACAGGAACTAGGAACTAGGGTATTAAAATACTTCCTTTTTGGTGTTTTTAATTTAATATCACTAAAGCCCTGGAATTTTGACTCTCTTATTTATAACTTAGATAAAAGATGAAAGCTAACATTTATCAATTGTCAATCGGTTAATATATTAGGATATTTTTATCTCCATTTCTATTGCCCTGCTATAGAAATGAAAAGACACAAAAGACAATAAATGCAGACATGGTGATCTGTCCCTCAAATGAACACTTTCCTTTCAAAGGATCCCAAGTAATTAATGAGTATTTGATCTTTGTTCTGTACCAACAAATGTTGGGGGTACAGAACAATGATCAAACAATGATGATCAGACAAATGTGGGCGGCTCTTTTATATGTCATTCTAACTGGAAAACAGTAATTTTAAATTTGTTATCAGCTAAGGAACAACTTACTTAGAATAATAGAATATGTAGCAAACAAAATGATTTAGAAGTCGTGAGGCTACATGTGAGCAGGCAACCAAATAGTGGCTTAAATAAATGTTTTATTTTCTCATATGCCAGAAAGTCCGGGAACAGACAGTCCAGTTTGCAGATGTCAACAATGCCACTGAGGAATCAGGCTCCCTCATTTGTCTTGTACTGCATTCGACCTCATGGTGGCAAAGTGATTCTCGCAGCTCCAGTCATCACAATCCTCGTTCCAGAAAGAAAGAAGAGGGCAATTGTAAATAGCCAAAGCTTTCTTCTCACAAGGTCTTGGCAATATAATTTGAGAAGAATTCTTTGAGTCTCATTGGCCCAAACCATTTTGCACTGTCACGCCATAACAGCAAGCAAGAAAGAGAATTTTATTTTAAATTTTGGTAGGTAGGAATGAACGGAAGGTGAATAAACCAGCTCATAATATCTGCTGCATATTCTTCTGACCAAGATGGGCAGCTCTTTATGGGTATGACGTGTTTCTTCAGACTGCACAGGTTTTTGGGCAAAAGTATGTGTCATTCTAAGTCTCGCTGAGTGTTCTGTGACTTTTCTCCCACATGCTATTCCAGACCTACAGGAGTCTGCATTGTTGTTCCTCCTAAATATTTCTGGACATCTCCGGGGAACGTCTTGTCTTGCACTGGCTTCACATAGTAATCAGTTGTTGAGGGGTGTGATGTTTCTAAAAGTGCCACAAGCCAGTGTCAGTGCCACTGGATCCTATTGTTTCTTATCGCTGATGTCATTGGCAAGATTGCCCTGTGCAGCTTCTCCACAGAGACTACCCCCTAGCATTCAAACCCATAATCCAGTTAACGGTGGCTGTTTTTCTTGAGAAGCCGTGGTGGAGAAGACAGACCTACCTCAGAAGGGACGAGTATATCTCTCATCACCTGTGGGTTTCCTGCATCATGTCATCCTCCTTTAGGCTCCTAATTCCCCATGGAGTTTTAGTTGGATAAGTCCTTTCTGTTTCTAATTTGGTTCCTTCCATAGAGCTTAAGTAAAATTGCATAACGTTGGCCCTGGAACCAAACAAGTAGTAGAGGCCCTGCCATATTCATATTTATTCTCCTTTCCAGTCTCAGGATGATTTCCTTGGTCCAACATCATACACCTTAACTTTTTCTCCACATGTGAGTTTTCATCTTAGGGAGATTTCACATGCTTCATGCAAACCGCCTGCAGATAGTGAGTACCCTCGGATTTACCCAAATCGAGGGGGTGAATTCAGCTTACGTTGTCAAGCTGGGATTTATTACCTTTAATAAATAATTTTTAATTAAGAAAAAAATTATTGTCATTTAGTAAGTGCTAAGTGCACATCTTTCCTTATCTTGACTTCATTGTCTGTAGCCATCCACACCTGTGCCTATTTCGGGTTGTCGGGATGATTTTACTCTTTTCAGGTTTCATATGCACTCAAATCACTATACTTACATTCCTGAAATTATGAGCCTGACAAGTCACAGAATGTTGACCTACACAGGAAATCAGAGTTTATTGTTTTCGATCTGTGTATGCCTCTCTGCGTGAAGAAGAAATTTGATGAGCTCCATAGATAGATCATTCATTTTTGAAAATCTACCTCAAGCCATTCCAAGGAACTCTCACTAGGGAATATTTGTGGCAAAGAGAAACTGCATCTTTGTTTCTCCTCCTATCCCTCAATCTGGAATCTGAAGTTCCAGATGAGATTCTCTGTGGGGTGGGGATAAAGCTGCCAGTGCTTGTAGAACCAAAGTGTGGCCTTCAGAGATGAGAAAGAAAGTCAAGTAGAAACTAGAGCACCACCCTATCGAAGGCCACCTAGAGCTTAACTATAAAACAGGTGGTGAAGATTAATGCCGAACAACGAATGCCTTAGAGCTCATTAAATCCAGGTATGAAAATGTAACATGAAGTTAAAATATACATATGGAACAAACTGAATACAAGAGAATAATGGCAGTTATGAACACAGTATTCAGAAGGTACCCACATCCATGCATAAATCAGATTTTCAGGTTTCCTGGCATAAAGGAAGCTGCTTGGGAAGAATGTATACCTAGAATGGGAATGAATGGGATAATATTTTTACACTCACCATACCAATAAATACCCCTGACCAAGCTGAGTGTCTTATCTGTGTGAGCAATTGCCTCCAGAAAGATTGGAAAATGTATGTAATCTGGTAAAATGTGCCAGTATTGAGTTTTGTGAGGGCGTGGGTTTTGTGGTAACACTTTTTTAAGTAGACTTTTTAAAATTGGAAAAACCTTCAAAGAAAACATTATAATAAAAAACAATGGCTTTAGACCTTATAATGTGATTTCAGTACTGGACTGTTGAGATCCATTCAATAATTGAGATCCCAAGTGTTGATTGGAGATCTTGCTAAGTCGAGAGCTATACCTTTGCTCCTTTCCACCTGAGATAAATTATTTCTTCCAAGAAATGACTTTTATTTTTCTGGCAAGTAACCTTCTGAGATGCTAAAAGGAACTGGAACTTTGAAATAGATAATTTACCTCAGATGGGCTATGCTATTTATTTCCAGAAACCAGTTTAAAGTTTTTTCTTTACTCTGACTATTGGGTCAAATCCTTATTAATAAAATGTGTGCTACTGGAAAGGAAAGACACCTTTGTTACTTAATACATGTGTGGTCATTTATATTTGGCGTGCATAAATGTCATGGAGAACGGGAAAAAATATAATTCATGAACAAAATGCATTTTTATGCGACTGTCCCCTCGCCAAATTAAGTATTATGGTTGGAAATTTAGGGTGGAGGCTCACTTTGGAAAAAAGGACTCAAATTGTCCTGGGAGTTTGCTTTCATCATCAAAGGGCTTTTATGCATTTGGAGGGATTGTCAATTCCTGATTTGGTAGTAGAGAATATTCTTACTTTGCAAAACTACTGCAGAATTCTAAACAGCTTGGTTACAATCCCTGCTTTTGACTAGAAACTTCTTTCACTTTTTTTTTCCAATATTCAATTTTGAAACAATCAAAATAGGATGGAAAAATACATCATCTACCTCAGAAATAAAACTTTCTTGAGATTACCTAGATGTTGCTGTCCCGACAGGCTTTTCCTGTCCAAATCTATTTATGAAAGACTCATTAATCTCTAGATTTTAAAACTAAGAGGAAAATTACAATAGTATTTTTTTTTAAGTGATGAAAACAGTGCCCGAAATTCATTTGTCATTAGCTTGGTTACAAGGACAGTGTTGTTCTGGCCATAACCATTCAGGATCTGAGCCTAGGCACCCATGAGCCTATTGGAAAGTCCCACTTCATTCAAAAGTCAAACAAACTAGCAAAAAACCACCAACTTTGTGTTGATATTTTGTGACTGTATTAGATGTTAAATTGGATTTTAATTTTGAAAGCAAATTTACTTTTAGACACTTTCACTTTCTAAACTGAAGTTAAAAGTACACATAGAGGGAGCAGTATTTCTTTGAGCTGTTCAATCATCCAAAGTACTGAGAATCACTTGCTCACTCCATGATGTAAGATGAGTGAGTGACAAAGACACCTGATTTTATTTTTACACAGGCGTGCTATGGTGACATAATTTGAGATAGGTCCGCAAGAAATATTTATTAGATGGAGCAGTTGCTTTTACATCTATCATGAGCATGCAATGAAGACGCACACATGAGTTGCGTGTTTCCACAATGTCAGCTTTATTCAATCATAAAACAAAGTTAAATCACAATAATAAAACAGGTTCAGGATTCCAAACTCAGTGATGTGTCCCCATGTGATTAAACTTGGCTTCCTGCACAGCACACAGAGTGGACATGAGACAAACTGCACAACAAACAAGATAGCAGAGGGGTGTAGGAAGTTAAGGAACCAAACGCAAAGTTGAGATCAGGCCTGGGTCTGGTCCGGGGACAGCAATTGGCACTTACTGCTTATTGTTCAAGTAGTGAAGGATCTTGGTTCTGTTCAGAGATCAATCGGGCAGAGCTTTTGGTGGTAGCTGCCTTTTTTTAGGTCATCAGACATAGAGGGGTCATGTCTGAAGAGTCTGATAGTTTGTTGCCAAAATCCTCACCTTTTTAAAGGGATTTATCTGGTTTCGGGTCCCTGCAGACCTCCTCCGGTTCTGCTCCTTATCAGTTCTGGGGTATCAGCTGACCTTGGTCCAGGGGACATCTCCTAGCTGCAATACCTTAACTGCGTGCATCTTTGCTTGACACAGGCCCCTGCTTGACATGAGAGACTCCATTTTGCTCTCTACAAACGTCTAGGTTGATAAGCTCTAATAATTGTGCTTTGCTTTGGAAGTCATAAGGAACTTTCTATGACAAACATTCAGCATACAAGTATCTCCTTCACTCCTCAAATGCATTCCTCAAATACTCACAGACTACTCTTCCATTTCTAAATTCTTTAAAAGGCAAAATATGGTGAGAAGTCAGCAAACTCATCAGAGTTATTTTATGCTCTAGAAATTGCCTTTCATCTCCACTTACCCTTATGTCCAAGGTCAGAGCCCCTTTGAAACTCCAAAACTAATGACCCAAAACGCCAAACCGACCTAAATAAACCATTTCAAGAGCCTGAAATTTGTGTCAAAATACATCTGGCTGACACGATCTCTTCTCCCTGGCTGTGCTCTAAACTTGTCACTTGTTATTCAGATAAATGGAGAGCACAGTTTGGTGTCTTGTGCATGTGATATTTGCCCAAGAATTCATCACTATAATCTTGTAGGATATGAAAAATAAATTCAAAGTTGCTGTATCTCTCAGCCTCTTTTTCTATTATATATGATGACAGCACTTGCTTTAATTATCTTAGTACTTATTATGAGAGTAATTGGAAATTTTTTTAAAAAAGGAAACGTGTGGAGAAAACTTGAATCACGAAGAGCAAAGCATTAAGCAAATGTGTATGCATGGCATGCAGCATTACATCTGATGAGGTTGGCCCCTGATTGTGGCCATGCTTTTACCACCAGAACTCTCATTGTCATGGGTAATGTAATCCAAATATTTTAGTTCCCAGTGAAAGAGTCAGGAGTAAATAAGACAAACACTGCATGTTAATTCCGGCATGGAGCCTGAGCGTTACAGAGAATTGAATGAGGAAATCTGGTTTGGTGTTAAGCCCAATAAAATGAAGAGATATTTGTTGATGGGCTATGGTTCCCTGCTGAGAGAGTAGTTTGAATCTGGACAAAATAATATTCAGCTTCAATTTCTCTTTGGATTCATTATTGCTCCTGGATTCTCTCGAATTTGAACCTTGTAGGGGTCATCTGTGCCTCTATCATCTCTAAAACTCCCTACTTCAATGAATCATACTTCACGCTGCCAGGATGACCACCCAGAAATCCTGTTTATGTAGGACTTGGCTTCTGCAGAGAAGTTCAGCTTAAGTCCTGAACAGCCGAGTTGGGAATTCCACAATGGTCTCCTGTTTGTCTCTGGGCATGGGTGGAAATATGGTCATCTATAAGGCCTAATAAGCATCTGGAAGTTCATCTGTTGGGAATTCTCTTCTTCCCACTGCATCCATTGGACTGTACCGTGCTGGGCATGCACTTTCTAGAATGCTGCCTTGGTGGAAAAGAATGTGTATGTCAGGAAAGTAAATGTGCATATGAATCAGGAAGTTGAGACGAAAGGATCTGGAAATGAACAATCCACCAATTTACACCTTGTAGCCTGCTTCTTCTATTCCTTCTGTCTGATTTTATGGTCTTATTACTTTTACCACTAAAATATTAGAAAACGAATGGGGCCTAATCAGTGAAATCATTAATGATGATGCTTTAAGATTTAGGTAAGCTCATGTTACATTTTGAACTGAGTAGAAGAGATTATTGAATATCCTTTTAGGGAAAGGCAGGCAGGAAGCTTTGGAGATTGAGTTATCCTACAAGAGGGTGTCCCTTTATCTTCTGTTAGGTTCCTTTACATCTTGATAGAGACACAAGCTAATTAGTAAAAACCAATAGAAATGGAAATAGTTCCCATCTGTGCAAGTATAAATTGTGTCTCTTGGAAATCATAACTGATGATCATCACCCTGTGGGTATTGATCAGTTTTCCCAGTTTCTTATGCATTTGTAAATTCATCTTGACATTTCTACCATAAATGTGCAGTCCTTTGAGTTCTTTGAACCTGTCATAACATCTAAATATTCACTCACTAATTAATGAGTTAAAGAAAACCTTTGACACATATCCATTTTATATTTGTATAAAATATACATGGGGATCACGATCTTATCTAAAAATTTGCCTATCGAAAGATATATATATATCATACAGCATATACATATATATAAATCATAACCTATCAGTTTTTTGTATTGGATATTAATTTACTATAACAATTATTTGATAGGTTCAAAATAAGCAAGGAGCTAAAGATAAGGGAAGAATAACATAATACTTCAGTCATGATTATCAGATGACCACCTTCAGGGGCAGAGGTAGTGAAGCTCCTAGAATTGACCTGTAGAAGATTCAATGCTCCAAGGGGAATAGGTGGAGTAGAAGGAGAGACTGGTAAATTGACAAGGTGCCAGAAGTAAACTCGACTTCATCATATCACTTTTAAGAGATCTCATGTATTTAAGTATGATACTCATCTTCAATTTAACTAAACTAAAATTTTAAAATTAGTATTTGGCTGTTTTTCTCCTTTGTCATTTCCAGGGTGGTAGTTGGTATTTTCCCAAAGGGACTGCAATAATATCTATTCCACATGCTGCGCTTACACTGTGATGTTGACTCACCCTATTGAAAGGTGAGGAGGTAGTCATGTCCCCTCCTCCCTCTTTGAATCTGATTTAGGTAAACCTAAGACTAGAGCCAATTTACACTACAGCCAATATGACTTCCAAGGTCACTGTCTAAAAAGTCATTCTCTTGGGACTATTGCTTTAGGAATCCAATTACCATATTATGAGGAAGCGCAAGCAGTTTGGGATTAGGGGCACACGGGAGGCACACATGTGGAGAGGAATTGGATAAACTCCTAGCTATCAGCAAGCATCAACCTTCCTGTCATGGATGAACCTTTTGCAAGTGGCTCCTCAAGTTCTGTGCTGAGCTGCTCTAGCTGATGCCTCACAGAACAGAGATGAGTCTATTCTTCAAAGTCATGTTCGAACTATAGATTTTGTGAGCTAAGTCAATGATTGTTATTTTAAGTCACTACACTTTTTAGGTGTTTTATTTGTAGCAATAGACCACCAACATGACTTACTATATCAGCAGTCTGGAAAATTTGCATTTTTAATATATCTAATGAATTCAAACTCCGCTAGTAGAGAAGTAAGAAATTATTATATTAAATTAAATTTGTCCATATGAAATGAGAAGTGTACACAAATGAGAAACCCATTTAGCCCGTGTTCTTTCTGTGTCCAGTTGGAGCTCAGTATTTTTTCTTTTTTACTTTAATTACATGGCTGTTTCAAGAACAAGTTCAGGATTGTTTGCAATCACCACTATTATTCATGAATAAATATTTAGATGGAAAGTTCTTGTGTGTGTTTTTGTGTGGGGGTGTATCCTCTGAGGGGCTTATGCTACTCACTACTATGTGTACTTTGGCTCATTCAATTCTTACTGGCTCAGGATACAGACACTATCATTGTCTTGAGACCCCCAAGTTCACATACAGCAGATTTCTTTATCTCTTTCCAGTGTTAGTCCCAGTCTAATTATCTTTCTCTTCCTAAGCTCAGGATGCATCTGCCAAACTCCAATAGCTACTAATTTTTTTCAGTCCCTTTTGCAGGCTCACTTGCCTGCCCAGAAAAGAGGTACCTTTCTATTGTGGTGAAATATATGACATGAAATTTATGACTTTAGCCATTTTTAAGTTCACAGGCATTAACATTGTTCAGCAACCATCGCCATCATCCATCTCCAGAACTTTTTCATCATCTCAGACTGAAACTCTTGAAACAGGAGCTCCCCATTCTCTCTTTCCCTCAATCCTTAGTAATGACCATTCTACTTTTTCTCTCTCTACGAACTTGACCATTCTAAGTAACTCATGTAAGTGGAATCCTTCAACACTTGATCTTTTGTCTCTGGTTTATTTCTTTTAGTATAATGTTTGTTTGGTTTGTGGGGGGTAGGAGCAGAAGAAGGGCGAGGGAGGGGCCCAGGCAGGTGGAGAGGGAGAGAGAGATAGAGAATCTTAAGCAGGCTCCATGCCCAGCACAGAGACTGATACGGGGCTCCTTCTCACAACCTTGAGATCATGACTTGAGCCAAAATCAAGAGTCAGACGCTTAACCAACTGAGCTACCTGGGTGCCCCTCTTAGTATAATGTTTCTAAAGTTCCCCCGTGTTGCAGCATACATCAGAATTTCATTTCTTCTTGTGATTGAGTAATATTCTATCATACATATGTACCCCTTTTGGTCATTCGTTCATTCACTGATGGACATTTGGGTCATTTCCTCTTTTTGGCTATTGTGAGTAATGCTGCTGTGAATATTAGTATACATACATCTTTTTGAGTCCCTGCTTTCAATTCTTTTGTGTCTATACTCAGAATTATTGGACCATATGACAATTCTTTGTTTAGTGTTTTGAGGAGCTGCTATACTGGAAAAGTGGTACTTTGAGAGACAAGCATCTTCCTAGTAAAAATATTATTTGGTAATTTAAAAAATTATCCCGTTTTTCATTTTTCCTAATGGTTGCATTTCATTCATGTTATGTTAAGCTTAACATTAATTGTATGAGTCTAGACTAATTCACTACTACCTGTGTTAGGGTAGACCATTTTTCTCACTGGTTTCCACCTCTAATTTACCTTATTTTTGATCAAGCTTATTTTGAAATATATCTTTCACTCCATGGAAGACAAAACAGAAAAAAGTCCAACAAAACACGTTTGAATGTCTGATGAAGTTCTCTCCACATGGGAATTTGTTTGATGCTCTCATCTTTGTGTGTGTGTGTAAAGAGAGACAAAGACAAAAATTTGTTATTATTTTTTTAATAATAAATTTATTTTTTGGGATCCCTGGGTGGCGCAGCGGTTTGGCGCCTGCCTTTGGCCCAGGGCGCGATCCTGGAGACCCGGGATCGAATCCCACATCAGGCTCCCGGTGCATGGAGCCTGCTTCTCCCTCCGCCTGTGTCTCTGCCTCTCTCTCTCTCTGTGACTATCATAAATAAATAAAAAATTTAAAAAAAATGTTTAAAAAAAAAAATAAAATAAATTTATTTTTTATTGGTGCTCAATTTGCCAACATACAGAATAACACCCAGTGCTCATCCCGTCAAGTGCCCCCTCAGTGCCCGCCACCCAGTCACCCCCACCCCCGCCCTCCTCCCCTTCCACCACCCCTAGTTCGTTTCCCAGAGTTAGGAGTCTTTATGTTCTGTCTCCCTTTCTGATATTTCCTACCCATTTCTTCTCCCTTCCCTTCTATTCCCTTTCACTATTATTTATATTCCCCAAATGAATGAGAACATATGTTTGTCCTTCTCCGATTGACTTACTTCACTCAGCATAATACCTTCCAGTTTCATCCATGTTGAAGCAAATGGTGGGTATTTGTCGTTTCTAATTGCTGAGTAATATTCCATTGTATACATAGACCACATCTTCTTTATCCATTATCTTTTGATGGACACCGAGGCTCCTTCCACAGTTTGGCTATTGTGGACATTGCTGATAGAAACATCGGGGTGCAGGTGTCCCGGTGTTTCATTGCATCTGAATCTTTGGGGTAACAGTGCAATTGCTGGGTCGTAGGGCAGGTCTATTTTTAACTCTTTGAGGAACCTCCACACAGTTTTCCAGAGTGGCTGCACCAGTTTACATTCCCACCAGCAGTGTAAGAGGGTTCCCTATTCTCCTCATCCTCTCCAACATTTCTGGTTTTCTGCCTTGTTAATTTTCCCCATTCTCACTGGTGTGAGGTGGTATCTCATTGTGGTTTTGATTTGTATTTCCCTGATGGCCAGTGATGCGGAGCATTTTCTCATGTGCGTGTTGGCCATGTCTATGTCTTCCTCTGTGAGATTTCTGTTCATCAAGATAAGAAGCTTATGCACAGCTAAGGATACAGTCAACAAAACTCAAAGACAACCTACAGAATGGGAGAAGATATTTGCAAATGACCTATCAGATAAAGGGCTAGTTTCCAAGATCTATAAAGAACTTATTAAACTCAACACCAAAGAAACAAACAATCCAGTCATGAAATGGGCAAAAGACATGAACAGAAATCTCACAGAGGATGACAAAAATTTATTTTAAGGAATTGGTTCATGTGATTGTGAAGGCTGGAAAGTCCAAAATCTGCAGGGTAGGCGAGCAGGCTAGAGACCCAAGGAAGAGCTGATGTTGTAGTTCAAGTCTAAAGGCAGTCTGTAGGCAAACTACCTTCCTCCTTGGGGGAGGTCAGTCTTTTTCTTAAGGCCTTCAACTGATTGGATGAGGCTCACCATATATTAGAGAGTAATCTGCTTTACTCAGAGTTCATTGATTCAAATGCTATTCTCTTATAAAAAGTAGCTTCACAGCAACATCTGAGCATGTTTGATCCACTATCTGAGTGTGGCGGCCTAACCCAAGTTGACACATAAAATCATAATAATGTAATCCCTTTAAAAACAGAATGAGTTTATAAAGAAGTTTAAAGTCTGAAACTTCATTGGTTCATCATTGCTTAGCTTCTGACTTATCTCAGCCAGTCATCAGGTTCCATATTAATCATAAGTTATTTGTAAGTGTTTCCAAATATTTTTGAGCACAAATTTTATCTTGACAATTGACTTATATTCTCCTTAAAGCTTGGGTCAAGATTTATATTTTTTAATAGCCTGCCAATACTGCCTATTAAAGCACTCAGAGGAAAGTCTCTGTTAGTAAACACTGTTATGGAGCCTCTGAAGCCTTCAGAATATTGTTAACTTCCTTCCTGGCAGCACCAGCATCCCTCCCATAGCACCCATCAGGTTTTCGTGGAATCCTTGTGGCTTATAGTTACTAACTCCATTCTATGCCAAGTCCAAAATGGCTCATAGGCCTTTTTTTTATAGATCTTTTCTCTTCATGATTTCCCTAAAAGAAACTCCTGTCCTAAGCTCATTCCTACCTCTAAGATTTTGCTTCAGTTCCAATCATAATGCCTTTCTTCACCCATCCCAATCCTATCCATTGTTTAAGGAATAGTTCATATTGCTTTTCTTACACAAAATCTTTTCCAAGCACCCAAATCTATAGTACTCTCTGCTCACTCTATTGCCCATTTTATCTGTAACTTAACTGTTGATAGCAAAGCATATATCCTACACGTGGTTGTTGTTTAGTAGCTTTATCTGATGTTGACTTCCCAAAGGAGAGTGCAAGCATGGAGAAATCCATTCTTTTATCTGCCTTATCCTTGTCTATACAGAGAGATAATTAGTAAGTATTTAAAAAAATAATTAAATAAAACATGCCACGATCCTACTCTGTATAAGATCAATCCTGTGCATTTTTAAACTTTACCTTGGTTTTGTAGTAAGTGTATGTGCGTTGGGCAAGTGTTTTTGACATTATGTTTATGTATGAGTTTGGGAACAATATTTTTCACTTTGAATTACTGACATTTTAATGGTCATGTCAAAACCTTATCTTTTGAGCATTTTTCCTCTACCAAATTCAGAGCTGTTTCATTTGAACACAGTGTTTACTAAGCTGAATAGTCTCATTCCTCTTGGACAATCTCCAACCAGAGTTATCTATAAATGATACCTCAGGGATATTCTTTTCAGACTCAATCTGGTTTTTGTTTTATAATTACAAATAAATAAAACCATAAATTAAAGTACATGGAAAACATATGATTTAAACTGCTTTTTCAGCAAACTCGTGTACAGCTGTTTAAATCTGTGCAGACATTTAGGTTCTGTTCACAGTCCCATTATTAATATTTTGTATAACCTCCCTTTTGCCATTTCTCCTTCTCAAGTTGGTCTTATATTTCAGGAGGTACACTGCAGTTTTTATCATTTGGTTTGGGCTTAGGGTAGTGGCACAGCACTGCAACACTGCTTTCATGTAACACTATGTCAAACAGTGTAGAAATGTCAAGTATTTTTAGTCTCTGCATCATCATTGCGACAGGATTCCAGACTCCCAGTGTGCATTTCATTCCCAAAGCACAAAATCGCAGTGAGTCATTTCACTAGGGAATAAAAGAGCTTTCCATCCAAACGATGTTTTAGTTTTCAGCCTGTATGTTAAATTCCCAGAAGCATTTACAATCGTAACAACTGCTTTGATCTTTTTAAAAAATATTTTATCTATTTAGTTAGTTATTGAGTGTGCATGGGGGGAGAGGGAGAGAGAGCATCTCCAGCAGAGTGCGTGCTGAGCACAGAGCCTGATGCAAAGCTCAATTTCATGACCTTGAGATCATTACCTGAGTGGAAACCAAAAGTCAGACACTTAATTGACTGAGCCACCCAGGTGCCCTACAACTGTTTTTTGAACTTTATATATTAATTTTCACTCTTAACTGTTTAAAGATATAATAAAATGTTTCTAGCCATTCAAGAGGTAAAAAGATAGGTTTTAAAAGCTATTGAAACCCCTCCATATTTCAGGGGAGCATCTGTTGCTGTGTGAGGTTAAAACAAGGGACAATGGAACATTCCCACTTTGTCCCACTAGAGGTCTCAGTTTCTATTACTTTTTTTTCCAGGAAAGTTAAGATACTACTATTGTGGATTCTCTGATAACAAATATTGCTAAAAAAGAGCAATCACCATGAGAATAACATTACTTATTAGAATCCACTGTAAATAAAAACAAGTCTTAGTACCTTTTCTCAGTGTTTAAACTTTTGTTGTACAATTCCTCTCATGGTAATGTTCGTCATTTAAGAAAATCTTTTTTTTAAAGAAGTCACGATACCCTTTATATCTGAATAGAGATGACAAGTGTTTCTTTATGTGACAAAAAGATCACAATAAATGATAAATATAGTTTGGGTCATTTCTCATGAACTTAAAAAAACACTCACAAGCTTGACCTTTCTCATAATTATGATTTGGTATTTCTAGGAGCTTTGACTTTCCATCAGTAAACTGATCAGAAGTGTATGCCATTCATTTTTTAATTTATTCTGAAATGTGAACCAAGGAAAGGGGAAACATGGAATTTTGATTTCCATCTCTTAAACAGTAAAAGTAAGTAGTCCAGGACTTTGGTCATCTAGGGTAGCCATTTCCAACATCAACTGGTCTCAATTACAAGGAAAATAAAATTTCTCAAAAGGACATTCATAAAGTTGGGAATTGATTTGGTTTTATCTTAAAAAAATATTTTTACTCTTAACACAATACTTGGAAAATAAATTTATCTTGTGGAGTAGAATTTACCACTCAGATGGCTTGTTCTATTGCACCACCAACCAGGGCATGATAACTCTAGTTTGTCCATATATTTGTTGGAGCTGTTAAACTTGTCAGCTTCTAGAAGTTTCTGAAGGCTAATTTAATTCAGATTGGTTCTTGTTACTGAGAAACCTTCTAAAGTAACTGAGCTGGGGAGTCCATATATCACACTGGGATTGAGGGCCATGTGTGCCGGGTATTAATCTCTATAACAGTAGTAACATTACTCCGGTGTGTCAGAAGCTTTAGAAGCTTTACTTGAGATGCCATTTAGTTTAGAACAATCTTTTACGTAGATCTTTATTTACAAAAGAGGATCCTGAAACTCAAAAAAGATTAAGTCTTTTTGCGAGCTTCCAAAGAAATTTACAAGCAGAAATTTGTCTGCTTCAAGAGTTGCAAGAGTGCAGATTCCCCTGCAAAGACACTTCATCCATAGTAACTGGTGAATGTGTGAAGTCATGGTTGCTCTTTGTGGGAAGTCCATGTTTGTTGATAAGTAAAACTTTTACGGAGTTTCTACTAGGTGTGAAGTACAATTCTAGAAACTCAACCGGAGGGGGAGCTCCAGTTAAACAAAATGTGATTTTATTATCAAGAAACATAAAATCCACTCACAGAGAGATAGCAAAAGAGTATAAAATCCGGATGAACACTTTTATGGGAAATGCATGCCTGCTGGAGGACTTAGCACATGAAAAACGATACAGTTAAAAGTGAAAACCTTCAAGGATTCTGGGCTAAAAAAAATAAATAATAAGGTCATTTAAACCAAATCTGGTATTTCTTTTTTAATCAACAATTAAAATGACAGTATAACAGGGAGTAGAGGGTTTGAAGGAAATTGCCTGCGTGATGTCTGCCTCTGTGTGCAACTTTGTGAGTTGAATTCTAATATCAGGATAGAATTAATTACAATGGGCACACCAAAACCCACATCCAAAAACACTCTGGCCCTTTTAAGGATGTTATTTGGGAAGTACATACACCTTTCCTGGTAATGCTGCCATGGCTTCAATATTTTTGGAATGGATCCATTGGAATTGCCTTTGGAGCCTACAGCTCATTCTTTGAATATCCCCTGTGGTGGCAAATTGCACTTTGGAGGAGGATTTTATTTTGGATGCAACTAGGGTCTTTGCAGCCAAGTATGATGACTAAGGTGGGTATCTAAGCTGGGTGATGCCATTTTTGGTCAAAAATGAAACAGGACTGGGAGGCAATGAAACAGGTTGCTTCCCTGACTGGCTGCTCTTGGCTTCATGACTTACAGCCCAAATGGATGAATCTGGGGGGGAGGGAGTCGTTAATTCAGATATGTGAATTTTGGCATATTTATCTTCAAAGGGCACATTACTTGCTTCTGTAACTTCTGTTTATTTTTTTTTAATTACAATATCCAAGTATTTAATATTTCCTCTAGGTAACTTTTCAGCAAATTAAGTTGGCCTATCTAGGGGAGCGAATTGGAATGACGCCAGCAAGGGGGAAAACATCTTTCTGGCTCTCTTATGCATAGCTTTTATTCTTGGGTCCATGCTGGAGAGATTCACAGTCCTCTCCAAATATCTAGCTCATGTCTGCAATGGACTGAATGTTTGTATCTTCACAGAATTCCTAAGATGAAATCCAGACCTCAAGGTGATATTAAGAGGTGGAGGCCTGATTAGGTCATAAAGGTGGTATCCTCAGGAATGGGGTTAGTGCCTGTATGAAAGAGATCCTAGACAGGACTCTTGCTTTCTTTGTGCCATTTGAGGATACAGCAAGAGGTTGGCAGTCTGCAACCTGGAAGAGAGCTTTCACCAGCATTGAACCATTCTGGCACCCCGATCTCAGATTTCTAGCCTCCAGAACTGTGGAAAATGAACTCCTGGTGGTTATAAGCCGCCTAGTCTGTGTGCTTTATAAAGAGCCTGAACTAAGACATCGCTGCCTGCTTATTTTTCAATTCCATTCGGTGTGAAGTGTCATGTTTACATCTCCACTGCTTCCCTGAAATTCTTCTTGACCCTTTGACCTGTAGTGATTTCTCCCTTCTGAACCTCTGAGCTCACATTACGCATACAACTCATCAGACTACTTCCTTGTATTGTTGATTAGCTTTTCATTTGTATACTTTTATTTATCCAACTATATTGTAAGACTGAAAGCAAGATTGTCTTTCCCCTTTCCTCTCTCTCTTCTATCTTATCTTTCTCACTCACTTTTTTTTTTTTTTGTGGGCTCCTCAGTTCCTAGGAAAGTGCTTTGTACAAAATAAAGTCTCTGTGATACTTATTGATTCTTACCCATATTTGTTATGTCAGTGAGATGACGATCTAATGGCCCACCCTACAGATTTATCCTCTTTATTATAATTTTCTCTTTTTTTTTAATTTTATTTATTTATGATAGTCACAGAGAGAGAGAGACAGAGGCAGAGACACAGGCAGAGGGAGAAGCAGGCTCCATGCACTGGGAGCCCGACGTGGGATTCGATCCCAGGTCTCCAGGATCGCGCCCCAGGCCAAAGGCAGGCGCTAAACCGCTGCGCCACCCAGGGATCCCTATCCTCTTTATTATAATTTTCTGAAGAAAATGTTAAATTTCTTTCTTTCTTTCTTTCTTTCTTTCTTTCTTTCTTTCTTTCTTTCTTTCTTTCTTTCCTCTTTCTTTCTTTCTTTCTTTCTTTTTCTTTCTTCTTTCTTTCTTTCTTTCTTCCTTTTTTTGTTTTCTTCTTCTTCTTCTTCTTCTTCTTCTTCTTCTTCTTCTTCTTCTTCTTCTTGTGTGTCTTGAGCATATACTTCTTGAAACATGTGTAATTATATTTTAGGAAAATACAGCCCTTCTTAACAAGTGATGTTTTTCTTTAACACAGGTCATTAAATGGAATGACTCTTCTTGCTCCATTAAACCTTTGGGGTCGACAATTTGATTTTTCAGCACTCTCTGCCAAAATATTACTTAAAAGTAAGCATTTATTTTGGCAGTGTTAGTTTCCTATCTCCTTTGGGTTCTAAATAAAATAAGTATGACATCTAGCAATCTGCAGACAAGCAACTTTATTGTTACTGATGCTCTGTATTGTGATTAACAAAACTTCACATTTTAGATTGTATCTTTTTTGGTGGTTATTGATAACTTAAGTCAGATATGTTAGAAAGACTTAATGGTATGGTGCTTTTCCCCTCTAAAGTTCCACAATTGTGGATGGCAAAATCCCTTAGAAAAATAAATGCTCAGTTCTCTGATTTTGGACTCTCAGTAGTGCCCTTTTTTTTTTTTTGTAAAATTATACCTTCTGCCTTGTTCCAGTCATGCTAATAACTGACTATTCATGTGTTTCAACTGTGCCTGCAATTTTTAGCATGGTCCAAAGTGAGGTTTTTAAACATCCTTACTACTGTATGGGATCACAGCTTTTCCAGGTGTTCAACTTTGTTTACATTTTGATCTTTTAAATGTCTCATACAGGCACATAGCTGTGAAAGAAAATAAAATGCAATGCTATTATGACTTTTGGTAGAAAAACCAATGGCCTTTGCTTTAAGAAAAGAAAAGAGAGAGCCTAGACTGAAACCAAATTTCTTTAGCAATCTTGCACAATTGTTTCTTAATTGTGGAGCTCCAATCTTAGGTCATGCTCAAGGTCTATATAAGAACATTCTAGTATCACTACTACCTACGTAGGGGATACTAACAAGGTATGGTATTAGAATGTCAGTATTAGTGTAAGAGTATTTTAAATAGAGGGATGCCTAGGTGGCTCAGTGGTTGAGCATCTATCTGCCTTCAGCTCAGGGCGTGATCCCAGGATTGAGTCCCGCATTGGGCTCCCTGCAAAGAGCCTGCTTGTCCCTCTGCCTATATCTCTGCCCCTCTCTCTGTGTGTCTCTCATGAATAAATAAATCAATCTTTAAAAAAGACTATTTTAAATAGAAAAACACAGGGTTAACTGTTGTTCAACTTCTAAAAGAAATTATCCCAGTATTTTGGGGAACATTCCAGAATATCTTGTAGTTTAATAACTAGGTGTCATCTCTTTGGATCTTTAAGAGGAGAGGACCCTGCCCATAGACTTGAAGATCTAGCATTTGAGATTCTGTGACCTTACTGCTTGAGATGAAGGCCTTCAGCCAACTTCCATTTATTCAGAATTGATCTGCCGATGGATGGTATATGCTCCTGCTCTTCTTCCCTTTTCTCTCCAGTATCCTTTGGAGTGAGTCCCATTTTATTCATTACCTCTGGCATGCTCTGAGAAGAGAGAGGACGGAAGCCAAGCCTGTTGCTTCTACTCTAGTTAACAACTTTGGTGAAAATTTTGAAGGTGAAAGGTTCTGGAACATTCAGAACTGAGTAAACCAACTTGAAATAAGTGAAAACCCAGGACAGTATAATAATGCCCCTCATTGCAGGCGGCTACTCGGCTCTTGTGTTCTTTATTTGGTGCCCTTCCCTGCTTTATGCAAGATGTAGCACGGACCTGGTACAGCCACTTTAAAGAAGAAAACAAGAAAGAAATTCAGCAGACAACTAATTTAATACATCTGGTGAAGAGCTTCAGCTAGAAATCAGAGATCTTTGATCCTTGCCCATTTCTTAAATCTTTCAGCTGAGATCCCTCATCTGCAACTGCAAGGTTGCCAAATGTGTCCTCTGTCTGTGCCCAGCATGATGCTTAGGCCTGGCCTCCCTCAGCTTCCCAAAGGAGAATCCCTCTGAGTCTCTTCATATTAATTCCCTTCCCTGCACTCAGCTTGCCTTTCCTATATGTTTAGAAACAAAAGGGACTTTCCATTTTCATCCTCTTTACTTGCTGTTCTTTCTCTTGATGCAAACCTATAATATATAAAAGGGAACTGTTTTTTACAGATTCTGATAATATGTAAATCAGGTCTCAGGAGAAAAGTGATAAGTTCTCAGCTTATTAGAACAGAGAACTCACTGAATAGCTCTATATTTTGCAGTGCTGCAAGTCAAAAGGATGTCTTTCTCCCTCCTTTCTTTCCCTTCTTTCCCTCAGCCACCACGGGATTTCCTCTTGCCCTCTACACCAAGCTGTTTTGGAGAGTTTCTGTGTTTTTAAGGGTGTGTACTTTAAATACATTTATTCTCCCCCCAAAGCATGTGGAAGAGTAGAAAATGAGACCAATATATGTTTTATCCTAAATTACTTCAAGCCTGATTTGATTTGTAAATTGAACTAAAAGTATGACTTGTCCTAAGTTTTTAGATTTTTCCTTTCTTCTTCTTATTTTTTTTTACTTTTTCTCCTAGAAAAAAATTAATTACACAAAAGTAGAGAACAAAGTATAATGAGTCTCTATCCATCACTTGGCATTAACAATTATCACTTCGCTAATGTTGTTTCATCTATCCCTGTCCTTTCTGTTTCTGCTTGAGAATTTTAAAGAAAATTCCAGACATTTCATTTTACTTCAGGATCTAGCTTTAGTTTTTGAAACGAGAGACAATTTGAAAATATCTCACCAGTTATGAGATGATAGGACCTTTCCACTGATGTGTTGGTCAAGGTAATAAACACCACTGAATTAAAAGGCCATTATTCCTTCTTAATATGTTACTGTCAGCACTTCTTGGATATCCTTTTTGTTTATGGCTAAAAGGAAAAAAAAATTCTCTGCCCCTCTGACAGTTCCCATAAGGAAAATGAGGACAACTGAAAAGGACAATTTAAGCAATGTGAAAGTTATTTTCACAAATTTTTGTAAATACAGAGGGATATCGTTGTCACGTCTTGGCTTTATTTTTTATGCATATGTCTATATGGAAAATTGTAGTTTATTCCTTTGCTCTTAGCTTTTGGTGAATTCTGTTTCATAGATAATCTAGAATAATTGAGAATGTCAGTGTGGATCTTGAGCCCAGCTTTTTCCTTAAGGCTAACATTTGGCTACTTTTGCACCCTGCATTGCTTTGGAAGTAAAGCACTTCTTCCTAACACAATGAAACACACACACATAAATACACGAGCCATGTGGATTTTATGCCTGATAGGAATTTATGAGTTTGATTCTCCTTCATCTCTTCTGGATGTGAGGTACACATTTTTCTTTAAATTAAAGTGTCAGTAATTCTAAATTCTTGGAGATTTACTGCTCATTCATCCTCTTCACTGACAAATAGGGACAAAGAGGTAGAAAAATATAAAATGGTGGAAAACCCAATCACACTTGAATCTGAAATCTAATTTTAAATAATTTTCAGTGATATATAGTATACATCTCTTTGGAAAGTAATGTATATATTGAAATTATAATATGAAATCAGGAATAAGTTGACCAATTTATCTACCTTGATTTTTGCCTCCATACTGAGGCCATCACCATATACATATCAACAAAACTGACTTTTATTTATGTTATGGTATTGCAAACATGTTTCAACTTTTAAAAGATTCTTATTGGGGGCCAAAAAACCAAAAACATATAACATTTACAGCGTCTCTAAATTACTGGCTAGAATGAACTCACACAATGAAGACCACTCTACTTAGGGTTTTCCCACCCTTTGAAAATAGCTTTCTTTTCTGATTATAAAAAGATACAGTTGTGTTATGTTAGAAAATTTGGAAAATACCTAAAAGTACAAAGAAGAAAATAAAGAGAGCCAGATATGTTATTTTTGTGTATATGCATTCTTAAGTGTGAGTGAGTGTGTGTGTGTGTGTTTGTATATACAGCTTGGTAGCAATAATATTTTTTTAAAGATTTATTTATTCATTTTAGAGGGGGGAGGGAGAGAGAGAAGGCATGAGTTGGGGGGAGGGGCAGAGGAAGAGTGAGAGTGAGAATCCTCAAGCCGACTCCACACTGAGCACAAGCCTGATGTGGGGCTTTATTCTAGGACCCTGAGATCATGACCTGAGCCAAAATCAAAAGTTGGCCACCTAACTGACTGAGCCACCCGGGCACCCCTAATATGATTTAATGCTTAAAAGAGGAGAGGTTACAGGATCTTAAGGTTGGCTGCCTCCATTGGAATCCTGCTCAGTTGCCTGCTAACTGTTCTATCTTAATCAAGTAGTTCAATCTCTCTTTGCTTGTTTCCTTATCTATAAGATAGAAATAGTAATAATATCTACATCGGAGTTTTAGGGGGTTATTAACAGAATTAACTTATGTAAAACACATAGTTAACTTTCAGGGATGTTGACTATCATTATTACTATCTGTTATTTATGTTTTGTATGTCATAAATAGTCCTCAGCAGACTTCTTTGATCTCAGATTTATATAACATTCCTATATAAATCTTTGTGATTTTTAAAATATTTTGCATAGTTTCCTAGGAGTAGAAATTTGGTGTCCAGTAGTTTGACTATTTTTAAACGTTACTCAATGAATAAAAATATCACACAGGCAAAATTCTAAGAACGGGGAAAAAAGAGTGAGCAAAGCAGACCCAGAGCTAGAAAAGTAGAGGATTTTTGTGAAAAGTGACAAGAAAGGAAAGTGCAGGGTGCTTTTATATAGTGTCATCCAGCCTAAGGGTTCTAGGAGGGTTTCCCTGGAAAAGTCACATTTACTTTGATATCTAAAGCATGATTAGCTCTTAATTGGGGGGCCATTTGGAATCATGGGGAGAAACTAATGGCCTGTGGGAAAGCTTCTATGCAAGCTTGGTTGTCTAATGAAAATACACTTACATTTTTTTCAAGGATTCTTCTGAAACACAATTTAAAGTTTTTAAGCCAATCACATCAACCAGTGTGTGTGTGTGTGTGTGTGTGTGTGTGTGTGTGTGTGTGTCTTGGCTGTGTAATGTCTCTCATTATTTCTATGTTGAGATATCAGATAAATATTTCTCTATATTGGTTGCATCTAAATGTTTTAACTTTTTTATATATATGGAATTTAAGTTGATGAATGCTCTGAAAGAAGAGTGTAAACTTTTTTTTTCTCAAGTGAATTTCTACTTATTTTCCCCCTCACCTATTTCAACCATCCTCCCATCCCTCTCCCCTCTGGTAATCACCAGTGTATTCTCTCTATGAGTGTGGTTGGGTTTTTTGTTCTCCTTTTATCTTTCTTTCTTTGTTTTCTATTTTTTTTAAGGCTACATTTGGAATGATTCTTTTTTGCTCTCAGATTTCTGTTGCTGACTTCATCAGATACTAATGCTGTCTTGTGGTTATGGTTACTGAGGTTTATTTCTGAGCTATCTTTCTTGCCCATGGATATGCTTGTCAGTAATTCCACAAGTACCACGTTTTTCTAACTATAGTTTTATGCTGTAATAATTTTTTTGAAGGATGGTTGACATACAATGTTAAATTAGTTTCAGGTGTATAAAATAGTGATTCTACAAATCTGTAAGTTATGCCATGCTCACAAGGTTATCTATCACCTATCCCTATACAATTCTATTAAAATATATGGAGCATGTTCAAGTCAAGTCTAATAAGTATCTTATATTACACTTTGTTTTTTCAGTTGTGTTTCTCTTTGTTTTCATCAAGTTTATTTCTTCAGATGAACTTTAGAATCATGTTAGTCAATTTCCAAAAATTGATGAATGGCTAGTGATTGGAATATTATTAAATCTCCTCATTATTTTGTTTTCCATTCTTTTCTTTATGTGTTATGTTTTATATACATCCTCTTTCCACAGAGACATTTTTGGAAATTTCTTTTCAGGAAATATTATTCATCTGTATTTGTCTAATTATAAAATTCAAACATAAAATGACTTCCTTTTATAACTCTCATATATGAAATTCTATCCAGCTGTTATGATTTGGTCAAAATAACATGGTTTTAGATGTGAGTTATTATTATTATTATTTATTATTATTATTATTTTAAAGATTTTATTTATTTATTCATGAGAGACACAGAGAGAGAGAGGCAGAGGGAGAAGCAGGGACCCCGATGTGGGACTTGATCCCCGGACTCCAGGATCACGCCCTGGGCTGAAGGCAGGCGCTAAACCACTGAGCCACCCAGGGATCTCCGTGAGTTATTATTATTAACATATTCTACATTATATACCATCTGTTTTAACTATTGTTTTTATATTTTCAGTTAATTTTGAAACCATATTTCAACAATTATTTAGACTTAGCTGTATATTTAAAACTAGCTTCAACACTTAACTAAAAGTTTTTTTGTTTATCTTTAGAATATAATACAGATCCGTGTTGCACAGAACACCCATTACCTCTCCTCCCCCCCCAAAAAAAAAATAAAACAGAAAAAAAAACCCTTGGACTCATCCACAGTGAGATTTTTTGCTATCTATATCCATCTGCAAATATCAAAGTCTTGTACAGAATTTGACCTCTTTTTATCACATATCTGCCTTCCACTGACCCCTTCTCCCTCCCCTTTGTTCATTGTTCTAGTCACAATGGCCTCTTGCTCTTCCCTCCAAGAAGCTGAGCTCATTCTCACCTGTGGTGACCACCTCTCCATGGTGTAATCTCATCTCTTAGAGAATTGTCCTTTCACATCCCTCGGGTTTCCTCCCACATATCTTCTTACTGAGAAAGGTTTCCTGGATTAGTTGACATAAAATTGCACTCTATCTCCTTCCCACCTCAGCAAGTAAATGTTTTATGCCTTCTCTTAAGAGCAGAATATAAAATGATAGTAATCCTAGAGACTAAGAAATAACCATAGCTAACAAAATATGCTAAATTAGAAACAATTGTATAGAAACTCTAGAAACTTACCCTTAAATAAGGGCAATATGATTAATAGGAGGCAGCTGTAAGGAAGGGTTCAGCCTTCTAAGTTATGGAGCCAAGAGCAAACTAAACAAAGACTGCATTAGGAAATTCCAAGACAGATCAAATGGAGACAAGTAGGGTGAGTGTTCATTGTATGTAGTTCTGGATTCCTCTGTGACTTGCCATGTTTATGACTTAGTATATTTTCTGTTCTGTTCCTCTTATGAGAAGGTACAAAACATTTATTAGCTGGGAAGACTTGTTGAGGAACCAAAGTATCGTCCATGTTTTCCTGTTTCCATTTCTACCAATGTCATACAAGCTCATTCATGTCACAGAAGTATGTATATGGCCACACGTCTATAATGAGGTAGCTTTGGCCAGTTTCCTTGGTAAGTCTAGTACCACCCACCCTTACATTAACAATTTTTGTTTTCCTTCCTTTTGGAAAACCAATGAGATTAGCAAATGGTGCTGTTGTCTATTGCTTCTTAGTCACATCGTGAGCTGAAGTGGCCTCTTCCAGAAGACAAATTAAAGGGCAAAGCTGGAAACAATTTTTGCCAGTTTTTAAGGGAAAGCTCTGGTCCAGAAGTTGTGCTTACATGGTGGTTATTGAAATGCTGGAGAAAGAATGCCCATGAAATGCTTTGAAAATTAGGTGTCTGGTTTAGTACTCAACATTATGCCCACTCATCACTGATACCTGCAACATGAGTGAACACAACTTTTCCTCCTTTGAAGCAGATGCCCAGGCAAAGCTCACAGAACTAGATGTGTTTTGACCTAAACTTTCTTTGCTGCCCAAATGGAGTATTTTAACCGCTCAGTTTATTGATAAAAAGAAAATCTTACCAACAGAGGGCTGAAAAAAATAATACGACAATTTAGAAAATTGTTTGGTATTACCTTGGATTGAGAATAAAGAGGATGGTGGAAAGTCTTTTGGCTGCTTTTATCTTTATGCTCTGAATTTCAGCCTCCTGCTTAACACATCCAATCAGTGTAAACCTTATTTTATTTTTATCTTTTTAGTGTAAGCCTTTTAAAAAGACGGAAAAAAAAGCCCTCATTGGTGAATTAGACAAGATCTGCAAATGGCTTATTATTTTGGGCATATTTATCTTATTTTATCAAATAGCTTATATAGTAACTGAGAGTAAGGGAATGTCTTGTGTGCATTCTCAATGTCATTTGCTATGGGGATTTGTACACAGTAATCTAGAAAAGTAAATACTGATGGTAGTTGGTACAAAAAGCATGTTAGTCTAGTTCGCTGAATTGCATGGCCAAATTCTACGTTTAACTGAGTTCTATAGGACCAGGACTAGCTCCGAGGGTAAGGAGGCTTACTTGACTGTCACCTTTCAGTTCAGTGGCCAGTAGGTGGGAAAAAAAAAAAAAAAAAAGAAAGAAACACGGCTTTTCCCCACACCCACTCCACTTTCTGACCCATGCACCTGGCTCCTGAGAATGTTTTATTCGACTGTTCAGGGGAAGAACGCTTTGGGCAATTCTGAAGGCAAATTGGAAATGATCATCTGAATCTCAAATTAACATGTTATATAGAACTACTCGAGAAAACTAAGGAGGGTGAAAAAAAAAAAGGATGAAAATGTAACATTGGGGTTGTCTGTGGTTAACCACATAATCCAAGTCTTCTAGTAAATAAGCTATTTCCTGAGACAAATGTAGTTACTTTGGAAGCGGTCTCAACTTTTAAAATCATTGATGTACCATTTAGTATTTAAATTACAGTGATTTACGCAAGGCCACCCAGAGCGGCCTGGAACCAGGGTTTCTCCAAAACACCTCATGGGTTCCTGAAGAGCAAGTGGAATGTCTGGACGGCTTGGCTCACCATGCCAAGGTCTATCCCAAATGTAATTTATAAGGAATCATTTTCTACTCAGTAGCTTAACCGCTTTCACAGATCTCACTCACATGACATAATTGAAGAGACACAAATTCAAAATGTATCCAGAATCGCACCTTTTCTCACTTATGTTATATATCCGAGGTTGGCAAACTGCCCACAGAACAGATTTGGCCCGGTTTTTGTAAATAAAGTTTTATTAGAACACCACCATGCCCATTCATTTATGTATTGTCTGTGGCTATTTTCATGCTACCACAGCACAGGTAAGTCATTGTGACAGAGATGATCTGGCCCACAAAACTGAAAATATTTAGTATCTGGCTCTTCACAGAACACATTTGCCAACCAGTGGCGTACGTTATTGCATTAATAACAAAATCTACCTATCACCGAAGATATAATAGACTTCTTTTTTTAGGGTAGCAATCACATACACTAAGGATACATAAAATACATTTCATTAGAATGAAATCTTATTCCTACAAAATTTAAGAAAATTACTCAGCCTTCAAATTCAATATTTGTGTCTGATATCCTTCCCAGGCATTAACTCCCATTTAAAAAAAGAGACACACAAATTCAAAAAGTGTTCTTTTATTATTTCTAGTAACATATATTGTATAAATACTCTATCTTTATATGCCCTTTTACAAAAGCGATATAACTTAAAAGTTTTATCATTAGAAAGAAATGTATAAAAATAAATATGTTATTATAGGGATTTATTACAAACTATAGTCCTTCTTGGAAGGAATACACAAACAAATACTTATAAAGTACGTAGAATTTATAGTAACATATTTTACTATATACATACGGAAAAAAAAAAGTCATATTCTCTTTCATAGTAGAAGAGCTGAACAGACATTCACCAGGATATGACTGTTGGACCAGCTGCTGGGGATGGACCTGCTACCCCTCAGTAGCCTCCCCACTGTGAGACGAGTGATCTTCGTGTCCCCGAACACTGGGGATCCCATCCTATACACTCCATTCTTAGATTGGCATTACATCCTTTTTGTGTGATCACCCGGTCTTTCTTGAGACACGAACTGCTGTTTCACATCCATATTCCTAAAGGAGGCTTACATCAGGAGGAGAGAAAGTAGGGGGTACTGAGCCCCATCCTGCCTCCTTTGGCTTTCACGAGCATATGATTTATTGCTGCTTTTTTACCCTTTGTAGACTTACTGCATTTTTTACAAACAGGTGCAACCGTCTCTTTGTCAAATGAAATCATGAATAAAGGACACAACCATGGCGCAAGAAAGCAAAGAGGAGTTCACTGGAGTCATGTGATGTCGTTACGCATTTCTCTCGAGGTGGAAAGTCCTGAATTCTTACCTCTGTGTGGACAAGATGATGGAAACTTCTCTGAAATTGTAGCAGCCGTAATCTGTGCTGGGTCAAGATGCTATTTGTACCCCTTTCTCCCTCCATTGTTACTGAGGTAAAGTAAGCCCTGTCTGAAACTAAAAACAAAACAAAACAAAACAAAAAAAACCCTCTTTCTTCTGCTTTTCATTCCCCAACACGCCTGATACAAAGTAATGAATTGGTACCACAAAAAACAGGGATTGCGTGCTCCTTAAACTCATTGTGACAATGGTTTCTATTTTCTTTTTAAACTCATCATAGATGTAACGCAAAGAATAATAATAATAATAATGCCCTGGGGCTTTATCATGCTATATCATTGCTCAGAGATTAATAACCCTCATTAACTACCCTATCCGATTCGTAACTGGCAGGATATTCTGACGACCTAACTTCTTTTCTACCTACCTCTACGCTCCCAGCTTCCTGACACACTCCCTGTTGACCACCGGCAAGGTGCACTGGACCCCTCCAGCCTTCATGATTGCAATGCATCAGCCCTTCCACACTCGTCCTTCCCTCCACACTGACGCTGCTTAACTGCATCCTGCCATCGTACAAAAATCTATGTAATGCTTAGGTTTCTTCAAAGGATCACAGCTCTCGTGAGACAACACCCCCCCGTCGTGGGACAGACACTGCAAGGTTCTCTTTTTGTAACCCTTCCCGCAGGTCTTGGAACAGGGTGACCAGTCCCCCAGCTGCCAGCGGGGGCAAGGCAGGTCGGCGCAGGGTCTGGTGCTGGCCGGCTTCACCTCCTTCGCACACTCGGAGGCCGGCTGCCCGTTGAGGTCTCGGCACTCCACCAGCCTCCTCTGCAAGCCCAGGCCGCAGGACTTGGAGCACTCGCCCCACTCTTCGATGACCCACTCGGAGAACGTGGGGATGGCGTTGAAAGATTCCTTCTTCTTCTTCACGAAATAGGTGTATTTAATCTTGGGGCGCAGGGCGTTGCCCACCGTGAGGACCTGGATGGTTATGGGCTCCTTGAGAGGGCTGAAGCTGCGGATTCTCTCCAACGCCGCGGAGGAGCCGCTGTACCTCAGGACAGTACCTTTGTAGGTAATGTCTTGCTCCAAAGTGGACAGAGTGAAGTCTCCGTTCAGGATGTATGTGCCATCAGCAGCTTTGATGGCAAGGTAGCTTCCGTTATTTCTGGATCCCCTGTGATTCCGTTGTTTCACCTCGATGTTTGTGGCTCCAGCTGGAATTGTGACGATATCGTGATATCCAGGTCTGCAGGCAAGAAAAACAGATGTAAGAATCTCTCAGTTGGGGATCCCTGGGTGGCTCAGTGGTTTAGCGCCTGCCTTCGGCCCAGGACGTGATCCTGGAGACCCGGGATCAAGTCCCACATCGGGGTCCCTGCATGGAGCCTGCTTCTCCCTCTGCCTCTATCTCATTCTCTCCCTCTCTCTCTCTCTCTCTCTCTCTCTCTCTCTCTTTCTGTGTGTGTGTCTCATGAATAAATAAATAAAATCTTTAAAAAAAAAAAAAGAGAAGAATCTCTCAGTCCCTGGCTCATTCTCTCACGTAGCTTGAAACCGTGCTCCTCATTCAGCAGGTCATTTTTACCAGACCCATACAGTTACACGTGTGGTTAGTAAGATCTTTGGCAGTCTGACATTTTTTTAAGACTCACTTTGCACTAGTAACCGATCCTGATGTTTTCTTGCACGTAGATCCATTTCCTCCACAGATACCACACTTATCAAACTTCTTTTTGGAGTCTATGATTCGATCGCAACCAGCTTTTACGCACTGTCCTTGCACACAGACAGAGGTGGAATCCGGGCTACACGGGGTACCATCAACCACCTGAGAAAGGAAGAACATGTGTCTGGTGTCACACGCCAACATGGGAAAGAAGTGATGCTCTGACAGTTAGGAAAGTTTTCCTCGTTAACGTAACATCTCTGCTTTCTGCGCATGCCATGTACTACCCTTCTGAGTGGCGTGTTCCCTACAGTAGGGACATCTGAAAAAACTATAATTTTTTTTGATTATTTATTGACCTATCTCACTTCTAGGGGAAGTCAATGGGAGCAGAGCTTGTCAACTTGTTTACTGTGGTATGCTCAGTGCCGAGAATAATACCCAGCAATCATAGACACTGAGAAAGTAAGTAAATAAGCTATATGTTGAATCTGCACCTGGGAAGTATCTTCATAGCCAACAGTGATAATAAGGGTACACGATAATCTCAACCAAAATTCAGTCTCTCTTTCTCTTTTTTTTAAACTCAGAACCAGATCTATCCCCTCAGCAAAACAGCAAATTAATGCTTCTACTAGTTCAACACACGTTCTCAAACACAAGAGTGATCAACGCTCAGACTTCATTTTAATAAGTCTATTTGCACATGCCACTGGTCATTACCAGTAAGTACTGCAGATCGTGCCTAAGCTATTTTCCAAAACCACTGGCTGGCTGCCACACAAATTTATGTAGCCGTAAAGGGCTTTTCTTTGTATATCAGATACAAAGCAATTCTTTTTAAGAACAAGCAATGATAAGAATCCTGAGTGTTGGATTCAAGCTTTATTCACACTGAAAACACCACCACACTCAAAGGGGGCAGTTGCCAGTGTATCTATAAGACAAGGAGATCTGACTTGAAATGGAACACGGTAATATATTAATCAGCGAAGCTGTATCACAGGTTGTGTGCAAAAGTCACAATTCAAGCCCTCTGTTTCTTAGGCAAAAGTATGAAAGAAAGTACCTTGGGCTGCAAAACGAAGAAAAAGCCAATGCCTTTGGCTTGACAGATAAGCTTGCACCTGTCCTTGGGTGACACTCCAGCATACTTGGGAGTCCACTCCACTGCGGGCCCGCTCCCAAAGGAAACTTTAGAAAACTCATTGTGCGCCTCACACTGCTCCTCTCTAAAGGTTTTCCCTGGAAAGAAAAGGATATAATGACATCATCAGTTTTCAACCCTTACCTGCTGGCTTGTGGCCACAAGGTTTCCGCCCTATTTCTACTCACCATTGTTATCTGGACAGTCCTCAATGTTACATGACCTGTAGCGCACGCGCTTGCCTTCACAGTATTTCCCTCCGTTTTTGGGGACTGGGTTGTCACATTCTCTCATTGTGTACTGAACTCCACCACCACAGGTTCTTGAGCAGTCTCCCCAGGGTCCCCATGGCCCCCAGCTTCCATGCACAGGAGTCTAAAGGGGGAGACAAGAGATCAGCATTAGAACTCCCTGCAGAGGTCTTTTTGGGAAACAAATGAGAAAAATAAGAGATCGAGAATCATTTGCAAAAATAATCTCTCTTGTGTCCCCCATCAAAGCCCCAGACGGGGTGTTTACTGTGGCATCAGATGCCTTAGCATCACTTTGTTCCTCCCAATTCTGAATTTTAAAGGAGTATGCACATGTGACGATAGCAAGACTCACATGAAAGTGCATCTTGTCTGTCTTGTTCACACACTTGCCGTTGATACACCATCTTCCTTCTCCACAGCTGGTGCCGTCTGCCCAAGGGAAGTGTTTGGTTTGGCACACCAGCAATCCGCCAGAAGTACCCGTGCACCAGAGGGTCGTGCAGGTGCTGGCTGCATCCAGACAGTGTTTGGACTCCTCCCCAAATGTAAATTGGCACTGCCGGTTGGCATCATACAGGGTTCCGGGGAGATCTGTGGGGAGCTGGATAGGGCTCTGGGGCTTGTCCATCAAACATTCCCCTGCGAAGGAAATGGCAACTAGTATTAAAAAACAGTGAATGAAAACACTCAAAACGTAGATCAGCTTCAGAAGATATTTATCATAAGACATAATATAATAGCAGAGGGATCTGAAAACTAGAGTTTCTGGGGCAAATGCTAGAGAGATTTACAGGACTTGTAAGATACTGTCCTCAAGGGGGTATTTCTGCATTAACAATGATGGGAAATTATTGTTTCGCTAAAAAACTCCAATTAATGTACATTATAGGAGCTACTCAGCCAGGAAAATGATCTGTTCTTAGGAATTAAGATCTAAAAATGTATGCTCTTGACAACGAAAGTAATTTGGAAGGAGGAGAAATAAAAGGAACAAAAAAGAGAAAGTTGGTTTAACTGGAACTTTACGTGTGGAAGGCCGGATAACATCTAGGAAGAGTAGCTCAAGCATCTCACCGTGACCATTATCCAGAAATGAAGTAATCATGTAGGCGCTGCAGGGAGACCAAGGCTGGCTGTGGTTCAAGTTGGAAAGCATTGATGCCATCATGTGGGAATTCTGGTCGACACCATTAATGCTGGTACACTGCTTTGCATCATCATGTGGCATGTTAAACACGTGGCCTGAGAAGCAATCCAAAACCCACATCAAAACATAGGTCATTTGCAGCACTTTCCCTCTGTTCCCCAACTGGGATTTATTTGTTTCAAAGGGACAGTTCTAGAAGAAGAAATGTATTTGAGGAACGATCTAGTTTGGACACAATGTGCCTATTTTTTTTAATAAGATGCAAACCAATATGTAAATTTCCAAATGTCCACAGCTGCTACGATGTTATTTTGAATTCTTAGAAAGCTGGCACATTTAGAATAGTGGAAAAAATATTTCCTGCAGTTTCTAGAAAGCTCTGGAACCTAAAATAGCAACATAACCTCAACTCTCCCCCCTGAAATTAACATACAGTTTGTCGGTTTGAAGTCACGAAGCGGACTTAAGGTCTCCTCTGAAATGGACTCACCTAGTTCGTGAGCTGTAGTGAAGGCAGCTTGCAAGCCATCGTCCTCTATGACTGAGCAGCTTCGGCTGGGGTCACATATAGTTCCAACGTCAGCCATCCCAAGAGTGTCACATGTCTGGGCCCCACACAGGTCCTAAAAGGAACAAAGGTGGGTCCTTTACTCATAGGAGCCGAGAGCACGGAACCTTGGGACCTAACTTTTCGGCCACAATGTATTGCCACATTTGTTCTGGGGCATTTGCATTCGCTGTTGCTTGGCTGTCCCTTTGGGACTACTTTGGGTGACTTTAAGATGTCTCTAATGCTATTCAAATAGGGCTGTGAGACTGGAGATATTAAAATCAAGGAAGACATAAGCCAAAGGGACCACGCTTGTCCAATTAAAAAAGAAAAATGTAAGCGCAAGAGCACTGGTGAAATGCCTTATACCCGTTTGCTTGTGCCAAAGGTGACTCCCAAGAGGAGAGACAGTCCTATTGGCAAGGGCTCCCTCTCACCTGTCTGGTGAAGAGAATCGCCGTGTCATAGTGCTCTCCGTCCCGGTCACTGGGCGGGTTGTGTTGTTTCTGCCAGTTGCAGAAGTTCCGCAGAGTGAGGGCAGCGTTGGAAGTGACTTCTGGCCCCTTCTGTTCCTCATAGATGACCAGGATCTTCACTACCACCAGGCTCACCGAATTCCGAATGCTGGGGTGTTTGTAGAGCCTGGCGGCCACCGAGAACAAGGTGAGGAGGTAATGCTTCAGACCGCTCCCGTGGAACTCTGCCATTGACTGGTCGGCCACAAGCATAGTTTCCACATAGCGGTGGCTGGACACAAATCGCTTCTTTCTTACGCTTGCAGTTCCTGTAAAGACACAGAAGAGATCATTTGCTCAGGGGCCTTCTTGCCAGGAATAGTTACCTTCCCAGAGTATATAAGGAAAGCCTAACCAGTCAAAGCAAATAAGCCAAAAATACACGTGGAACAATAGTCACAAAAATATTTGCATCTCATCTCACTGAAAATGTGACTCTTAAAAGTCTTCTCCTTTATTATTTCTCTCTCCTTTATTGTAAATAAAAAAGGACACGTGGGCCACTGAGGGTTCAGGGATTTCTGCGGTGGTGGTTGTTGCATATGTGGGTTTTTTTTTTTTTTTTTTTTGAACAGGATTTCTTTTGTCCTCTTAGAAATCCTAGAGCCTGAACAAGGCAGGACGCACATCAGCCTACCCAGCCGTAGTAAAAATCTGGAGCCAGGGCAGCAGGCAGAGCAGAGCCCCTGAGTCACTCTTTCACAGGCCAGGACTAAAATCCTTGAATGAGATCATCCGACTCCACGTGGAAGGCCCAGGGCAGGGCTGGGACCTCTGCCAAGGGGCCGGGCTTGAAGGAATCTCAGCCTGCTCTGCTCTCATTCCAGGGGTCCCTCGGGGTGCTCTGCTCTTGCCAAATCCGGGCACAAGGACCACACACTCTGCCCGGCAGGCTATTGCCCTGCTCCCACCGCCCCAGGGAAGTAAGTTCCCGCCTCCAGCCGCGGAGACCACGTTTGCTTACTCAGAAAAGGGCCCTTTGACTCTGGACTGAAAAACCACCCCCCTGGGGAAGTCCTACACGGGGACGCTGATCATGTAACTGCTTCAAGGAGCAGATGTACCGGGGGGGGGGGGGGGGAGGAAAAGTTGAAAACGAGACACGCGAGAGAGTCAAAGGAGAAAAAAAAGAGCACCAAAGTGATAGGAGTGAGGGGCTGAGGACAGCGAGCCCCGCGCACCCCTGCAAGAGCCGGGCAGGCGCAGCAGGACCCCGGGCCGGGACTAGCGCGCAGCAGGCAGGGCCCGAGAGCCCGGGTTGGCCGCGAGAGGGAGCGCAGGCTGGGAGGCGCGGAGGGGCGGGGCCAGCCGGGCAGGGACCTCCCAAGCAGGTTCGGCGCTGGGGCCCCGGGGTCGGCATCCTCCGGGGCCGAGGGGGGGGGGCGCGGGGAAGGGGGGGTCCCCGTCGCTCCCCCGCCCTCCCCGGGGCGCAGGGTGCGCGCACGGGCAGCAGTTGCAAACCGCAGCGCGGCAAAGTTGCAAGCCCGACCTCAGAGCACTTGCACGGTCGTTAGAAAGGAAGCAAGGGACGGAAAGAAGTCGCGCACGCTCACGCCGGGGCCGGGCGCGAGGGGCTGGGTCCCCAGCGTCCCCCTTCCCTGCCCGACGCTGCGCCTGGGTCAGCACGGAGCCTCGCTGGCCCGCCTGTCCCCCCCTCCCTCCCTCCCCTCCCCATCATTCATTATTCGGCCGGACGGGGTCGGTTCAGCCCGGGCCTCCGCCCAGCCCGCAGACACGCGCTGGAGCCCGCGAGCCCGGGGTCCCCCGTGCACACGCGCCGCGCAGAGAACGCGGGTGGGGGTGGGGGTGGGTGGCGAGACCCGGGCAGCGACGCCCGCGGGTCCGTACCTGTGGGCTGGCGCGCCCGCTGCGGCGCGGGGTCCCGCGGCGGCCCCTGCTCCCCGGCGTCCTCGCCCGCCGCCCCCGCGCCCCCGGCGGGCTGAGCGTCCTCGTCCGTGACCCCGCACTTGGCGCCGCCGCCGCCGCGCCGCCTGCGCCGCAGGAGATGGAAGTGGGGCGGCCCCTCCCCGGCGGCGGCGGGCGCGGGCGCGGGCGCGGGCGCGGGCGCGGGCTGGATGAAGTACTCCTCGCCCTGCAGGTAGAAGGCGCCGCGCACGCCCTCGCACAGGCTGAGCGCGGCGGCGGAGGCCGGGTCGCCGTTCACGGTGCCGGAGAAGAAGCAGCGCCCCAGGTCGCCGGCTGGCTCGGGGCGCAGCGCGTCGGGCCCGGGCCTGCGCCCCAGCGTCTGCAGCGTGAAGCCGGGCGCCAGGAAGCCGCGGTCGGGCTGCAGCTCCAGGTGCAGCTGGCGGCCGAAGGCGTCCAGGCGGAGGTGCGCGGTCGGCCGCCCGGGCGCGCGCTCCACGGCGGGCAGCACCAGCTCCTCGTCCTCCTCGGCGGGGCGCCCGCGCGCCCCCGGCAGGAGCAGCAGCGCCGCAGCCGCCGCGAGCAGGAGCGGCGCGGGCGCAGCCTGGGAGCCCCGAGGCCGCCGCGCGCCCGCCGCCGCCGCCGCCGCCGCCGCGCGCCCCATGTCGCCGCCTCCCGTGCGCCTTCGAGGCACCGCGCGCCGCCGTGCACGGAGCGAGGGGGCTATTGTCCGGGTCGGGAGCGTGGAGGAGCCCCGCCGGCCGCGCCCCGGGTTGCTACAGTTACTGGGGTCTGTGAAAGCGCGCGCAGAGCCGGCCGCGGCCGGGCCTCCCGCGGGCACCGGGACAGGCGCCGCGCTCCTGCGGGCGCGCGGGGAAGTTTTCCTTGGAGCGCAGGGCTGGAGGCAGCGCGGGGCGCGGGGCCGGCGGGGAGGCTGCCGCGCGGGGCAGGAGGGGGCAACGGGCAACGCGAGGATCGGCGCCTGGAGCCCCTCGTCGGTCTCCGCTTTGGCCACGGGGCTGCTGGCTTTGCGCAAGACCCGGTCCTCTCGGCCCTAGCGTGCGCCCTGGCTCTGCAGCGGCCCCTGGCGCGGAGCCGCTCTCCAGCGAGTGCAAGAAGCGGGCAGCCCGGGCCGCCCTTTTATAGTCTCCAGCGAGCCCCACCCCCCGCCCCCCTCCCCCCCACCCCCCTTCTTCCTCCCTCCGGGCCGCCTTTCCACCCAGACACCGCCCCCTAAACTCCGCGGTGCTGAACCGCGCTCAGCGCCGCGGGCCCGGGCGGGGGAGGGGAGGGGACGGCCTACGCGCTGGCGGGGCGCCCCGGGCTTGTCCATCTGGGGGCGGCAGACGCAGGAGGGGCGCTGCGGCCGGCACTTGGAGTGTCTGGGGCTGCTGCGGGGAGAAGCTACTCCCTTGGCGCGCCCTCCCCTCCGCGGGCTTCCCGGACCACCCTCCCTTCTCGCCGCCCCCGTGCGGGAGCGCAGTTCGCGCGCTGGGCTGCAGTTCCCAGGGGGACGTGGAGGGGGGTGGGGGTGGGGGTGGGGGGTGGGGGAGGGTGATGGAGAGCCGAGTCCCCTCTCCAAGATTTCCCTGCCCGGGGGCTGTCGCCGTGCCTCCTCCCCTTGTCACCCCTGTCCTGCAGCCCCTGACTCCCCAGTTTGTGAGATAAGCCAGGACTGCCCTTTCTAGAAAAATACCCCACCCCACCTCTCCATCTCCCCAGCCTGCCACGGCCGGTTAGTGCAGCTTGCCCTCCCGTCGTCCCTGTATTTCTCAGGGAGAGTTTGGGTCAGTGCCTCCCTAGAAAGCATGTCTGGGTCTGGGGGGGGGGGGGGGGGACACTGCCCAGGCTCTAGGTTTTAAAATGCGTTCACATTGACCTTTCCCTCGACCCCTCCCATCCCCCTGACTTAGAGACTTGTCTTTGGGGACCAGGCTCATACTTCCGGAATAGGTGATCTGGAACGCGTTCAATTCCTTAGAGCCTACGGGGGGGGGGGGGGGGGCACTTGCACTTTCTCTTCTTCATTCCAGAAATAATCAACTCCCGCCCGGTCCGCCTACTTCTCCCTAATAGCTGCCGCAGAACGTAGGCCAGGCTGGCAGGAACGTCAAGGAACCCCACTTTTCCACCCAGGAACTAGCGGGATCGCAGAGGCTAGAAAGTGTGCAGTGGGGGAAATTGGGAGGTTGGCTCCCTTCCTTGACCCCTCCCTCCTCTTCCCACCAGGAAGGGAAAAATCTGCATCTGTGTTATGAAATCGTGCAGAGCTGAGCCTCTCCACCTCCTTAGGTCCCTAAGTAAAAGCTGAGCAGCTCTTCCATCGAAGAAGAGGGAGGGAGGGAGGGGCTCAATGACACAGAGGAAGGAAATGTTGCATAAGGCTTCCACAGGCGGAAAAGCGGGGGACAATGGTGAGAACGCGCCGCCTGGATCTCGGGGCAGACCTGTGCCCCTCTCGCACGGGCTCCCACATCCTTGCCTGGGGTCCTGTCTCGCCGCCCCAGCACCTCAATTTTCACCAAGTTTTGTGTCCGCCTTTTGGTCACTCTCCACCCAGACCTTCCCAACTTCATTCTGCCCCAGCCAGAGGCGCCCCTCCAGTCCTCCCGCCCGCCCCCCTTTCCAACTTTTGCTTTCAGAATACTTTGCAACTTCCTCTCCTCTCGGAGTTCTAGCTTGCCTGCTGGGGACAAACAAACAGATAAACAGAAAACACAACACAACACGACGAAAAGCAAACACAAAAGCCTGGCTCGCCACCCTTTAGGGAAGATCCAAGGAGAAAGAATTGCACAGAGCAGCAGCACAGGCGCTTTACTCTTGCTAGGGCAGGGACTCCTGGCCCCACCGGCTGAGGAATGCGGGCACACTTGAATGCAAGTTTCCTTGCTAAGGTCAGCGTCAGAGTTAAACGCTGAATGGTCACCCCGAGAATTAAGTCCGTCTTAATAGCAGCTTAAAGTATGTCAATGACCAGTTTGTCTCATTACGCCACTTTCACACCATCTAACATTTGGACACTGCTTCTGCCTGCCGCCTTGCCCCCAGCCTCCCTTCCCAGCCCACTAGCTCCATTTCATTTCTCCTTCAAATTTCGTTTTACACTCAGGAGCGGCCTCATTCATTTCTAGGGTGTCTAGCCTAAGTTTCCGTTCATCTTGAAACTGAGTGATTCAGATTCCCTCCACTCTGCTACCAAGTGTCATTTCCCATTCAAACATCCCTGTTCCTCCCCCCTTTTGGTTTCTAGACTTTCTTCTTCCTCCTCTTCTCCTTCTCCTTCTTTTTCCTCCTCCTCCTTCCACCCCTCCTCTTCCTCCTCCTCTTAATTTCTACATTTCTGTCCTCTGTTACAGTAGATTTTAAATGTGCTACCTTTTAGTGATTTCAGTTTATTTGTTCTTTCATTCTACCTAGAAGAAAGGTGAGATACTTGGGAGAGCATTTGAGGGAAAAGTCATTTTACACTTATAAGATGTTGACTGTGGGATCACGAAAACATGATTCCATCAGCAAAACCATCAGTAAGTTTTCAAACCCCTTGCTTAGAGGAGGGTTCCAGAAACAATAGATGGTGACCAGAAGGCGGTGATCAGGCTGGTTTGGAGATGAAGATTTCAGATACTTGAGGTGGCCCAGGGGCAGAAAGCCTTACCAGATCAAGAAGGTTCAATGTGATTCCCTTGAACTGGGACAGGATGGAAAATGCAGAAAACCAGCAGAAAATGTGTAGTGTTAAAGAAAAAAAAAAATCATGTAATGCATTCCCAACTTTGAACTCCCCGACATAATATTTAGCTTTTAAAGTATATTGGAACAAGTTGGGCCTTTGGTCTCTTTCTGCCTTCGGTGGGGTTCTTATTGGAAGTTTGTTTAATTCAAGGCATACATTTCTAATCTTGAATGGTTTACTTCAAATCCATTATAATTTTTGCAGATTTCATGTTGTATATACAAATAGAGCTGAAAAAACAGAGAGCTAACGGCAAAAGAATGGCCAGGAACATGGCTTTTTTATTCACTGGGTTTCTCTCCAGATTTCTGTTCTTTTGCATAATGACTCCAATCTGTTGTGCACCTGTAGTTCTGGGAAATGATTCTTTTTTAATCGCTTCAACAGAGGCATGGATGTAGAAGTTGCCAATTACTAAGCTTGAAAAACTCCATCCATGCTCAGAAGAACATTTAATCTACTTATTTTTGTTTTGTTTTTAAAGACCGGCACTCTGTTCAGGCGTTTGTGGGTGTGTAAATATGTATGTATAAGTGTATTTATAAACAAAATTGTGAATTGACAGAAATACTTTAGCATAGAAACAAGAGCAAAGGAATCAAGTTTGTACATGGCCCTAGTAAAAGCGACATGTGACGTGCGATCCTTGTAAGTTTTGTACTCTCACTCATAAAATACTTGCTTCTTGATTTGGACATGCACCTGAAGCTCGCATGCTGAATTCGCCCCTACCATATTTCTGGTTTTCTTTTTATGGAATACATACGTGCTTTTAGAAACATAAACCATGTTGTGTCCTAATTTAGAGACGTTGACCAGTTTTTATTACTTGTAGAGATGACCTAATAAAAGTTAAAATATTTGACCTAAAAATATTTTTACAATTAACAGTTTGACCTTTTAAAAGCATTCGTGTCCTCTATTAACGGAGAAAAGAAAAAGTTTCAATGTATTCTAAAGTACAAGAAGTAAACACGTATTCACTTGTATTTATGCTTTACAGGTTTGTATGTGTTTCATTTATTCATATACTACAGACGTAAGACTCTATTCCATGATTCTCAAGAAGTCTATACCAAATTAAGTATGCAAGTAGCCATGGAATGACGGCATCTGGTAAAATACATGAGCTGTGAGCATTGTTTTAGTGTAAACAGTGTCTACAGAAACAATTACTGTACAGATTTCATAAACATGCAGTGTTATTCATATTTTCAAACCAGAGGATTTACCAACTAGAAGAGGAAAGCTGTTTAGCATTAGTGCTTTTGGGGGAAACATATGGTCTAATGTAATACTGGACAAATGGATATTTTATTTGATCATAAATGAGAGAATAGATAGAAAACATCTATTTTAGGCCAGTTACATACCCAGAAATACAAATAATGAAAACAGAAAAAGTGCTGTAAATTGCATTTGGATTTAAAATAGCTATGGTCTCAAAGTCGTGCATTTGCAAGAACTGAGAAGAGTGGGATCTGTGTAATCCACTCCCCTTGTTTGGCAGATGTGGAATTGAGCCTCAGAAAGGTTAAATGACTTGCCATAAGATGTAGCCAAATTGGGGACTTAGAAATAACTCTGGCTCATAATTTTTCATCAAATGCCTTTTGGAATTTTAACCAACTAATTTGCTTTGGTAGGTAATTGTGTTGTCAGATCCGTTACTGCTCTTGTTTCCAATGATTAAATTTTATTTAAATTCTAAGTAGGCATTTTCTGGGAATAAAAAAATTTCCACCTTAAAAGCTTCACTTCTCTTTTGGTCCACGGGGTGGCGACGTCCTACAACAAATGATGCTCAGCTGTTTTTTTTTTTTTTTTCTCTCCAATAGTTGAAGGCTGGAACTTGAGCGTTTTTATTATCTTTGCAATCTTATTTGATACATTTTCACACCATTTTCTCTTACCTTTCAGTGCTGTGGAAAATATACATTTAAGTATTGTAACTCTAAATGTATTTACATCTTTAAAACAATAATAAAATGCTTTAGCCACTACTTCTTAATCATTTAGCTCCATTAGCTTAAATAAAAAATCAATTAAGCTTAAAAAAAAGGAAACTACCTCTGATAAGGTGATACTGTGGATCACATTCATTCATCACAGTTGAGGGCTTTTTGCAATTCAAATGAAAAGATCATAGACATTGCAATTTGCTAAGACAAAAAATTCATTCATTCATTAAACAAATGATACTATTAAGTGCCTAAGTATGATTAGTATACATTAATACTTGACTATCAAGGCTAAAGTTTCATACTTGCTAAACTTAACTCATTTTCTTGGTGGAGAGGTTTTCCTTGGCAACAAAAAAGAACTTCAAGTGCAAAAGTCTAAGAAAATGAGAAAACGTTCTACCACCAGGTGGCGACAAATGATAAAATTTAAGCACACTCTTAAGCCTCAGTACTTCATGCAACTGTTGGACTACCCCAAATACAAGTGACTTCCAAATGTCACATGAATTTAAAATTGTATTATGAGGACTTTTTTTTGCTTAAAACCAGTATTAACATAATCTCCAGTTTAACAAATCCTGGAATTAGAAGTAGACAATTTAAGTCAGCGGGAGGCACATGACACTGTGAAAATAGTGATAGTTAGAAAACATCTATTTTAGGCCAGTTTAAGAACTTTATTCCTACCCAGCTTATCATTTATTGATTAGCTGATTGAGATAGAAGCTTTTATTGGTCCTCCCCCTTCATTTTCCCTCCTCTCCCTCCGCCCCCCAGTTATTTAAGCAGAGGCTGGCAATCAATTGTCCAAATATTTTGGAGGTGATTTTTGAGTTTCCAAAGAGCAAATTTGATGATTTCTAAGCTTCCTTCCTATAAAAAGATTTATGACTTTACAACGCTCCTTTGTGTTTTATTGATAACCAATGACTGAATTATGAAGTCACAACGCTCTTTGTGTTTTATTGATAACCAATGACTGAATTATGAAGTCACTGTGATTTTTTGGCAGTTCACTAGGGCAAATAGAATGAGTAATTCAGAATTACTGGTATTTGAGTATCTTCAAAGTCCAAGGATTGCTGTCTACCTCACATTCTCCTGGCTCTCATTCTGAGCCCTCAACTCTAGCCATTGCTGTACTAAACGATTTTGGGCGGGTGTAACCTGGCAGTATTTCTCAGCTGCACCCTATGTCTTGAATGTTTCTCACCTGGAGCCCATCAAAGCTGCAGACTCATGGTCCTGCAATGCAACTGGGGAACTCATCCGAATTAATAGCCAGGCAGTAGCCCTTGACCAGAATAGGAGCCAATGGCAAATGGGTCCTTGTGAGCACACTATGAAGGCACACACATGAGTTATGTCTTTCCACAATGTCAGCTTTGTGCAGCCATAAAGCAAGGTTAACATAATTATAAAGCAGTTTCAGGATCCCAAACTCAAGAACATTTTTACCATGTGTTTAAATCCTGACACATCGCACAAATCAAAGCACAAAACAAGTCATGCAACAAGAAAGAACGGGATAGGAAGTTAATGAACCAAATGCAAAGTCAGTCTGTGGGTGCACAGCTGAGGTGAAGCCTCCGTCTGTCCTGGGGCAGCTCATGGCACTTACGGCTTGTTATGTTCAAGCAGTGGAGGATCTCTGTTCTGTTTGGAGGTCAGTCTGGGGGAGCCTTTGGCAGCAGATGCCTTTTTGAAGTGGTCAGACGTAGAGGAGTCAGTGTCTGGAGAGTCTGATGTTTGCTGAAAAAAAAAAAAATCCTCCCTTTTTAAAGGGATTTAATCAGTCTGGGGCCTTTGCAGACCTCCCTCCTCTGTTTCTGCTGGTTATCAGTTCTGAACTGTGTTATCCCCCAGTGCTGGCCTCAGCAATATCTGATCTTAGCTATATCGGCCTTTGCTGCGTGAGTCACTGCTTGACCTAGACCACTGCTTGACAGGAGTGACTCCATCTTACTCTCTGTAGTCCTCTTCTCCTTGGGGATGGTATAGAGAACCACTGTATACATGTCTCTTCAAAGAATCCTGATAGAACCAAGTTCCAGTTGTCCCTAATGCACCCTCGAATTGGCTTCATCCCTTCTCCATCTTATTTATGCTTGTCTCCCTCTCCTGCTTCCTAAGACAGCTTCTCTGCTCCTTGCCCTCTGTCCTCCTCAAGAACTACAGACCCCCAAGCCCTTCTCTGAGGCTGCTTTCTGCACTCAACTGAGTGTCAAACGATGAGTATCAGCAGATGCTTTAGATGGGACTGCCCACTGTTCAGACAGTGATAAACCTCCTTTGCTGCTGGTAAGTGGCGTGGCACGGCCTGCAGCAGGCAGTGACATTGTAATGGCAGAGATTCTCACGGTGGGATGAGGGGGCAGCAGTGTACTGAAACGGGATGAGGAAAAGAGTAACTAGAAAGAGTGTGTGGTAAGATGGCTTTTGATAGTTGCTTCAGAGCCCGGGTCGGCAAAGTACAGCCTGTGGGCTGGCCAACTATTTTTGTAAATAAAGTTTTACTGGAACAGAGTCACAATCGTCGATTGCTTTTGTCCGACAAGATGGCATTGAACAAGTGCAAAAGGGGCCACGTGGCCCACAGGTCCAAAATAGTCATTATCTGGGCCCATACGAGAAAGTCTGTTCATCCCTGCTTTACAAGCCTTGAAAACATTTTTAAGAAGAGAGGTGTTTTTTTTTTTTTTATTCTTAATTTCAAGGCATGTTGTGAAAGTCATCTTTATCTCCTGTAGCCAGAGAGCAGATGGTGCTGAAAATCTAGAATGCATCATATTAAGGCAACTGCCTTATGCCAAAGTCAGGGTCCTAATAGGAAAACATCAGACCCTAAGACACGAGTTGGAGGCATTTGGGTGGATTAGCCTGAGAATCTTGAACCTCCACATTCTCCTGGGCCCTCTAGATTGTCAGAGGCGGATATCAACTCTTTGGGATGGCAGCAGCCTCCCATTGCCAAGAGACCTTAAAGTTCTCAGCAGGGGCAAGGACAGTGCTTCTCTGAAAGATGTTTGCACTCCTTAATGTCTGCCCCAACTCCTGCACTCCCAGCCTCTTATTTCCTGGAGAAATTTTTTGAAGAAATATTGGCCAAACAAATTATGGTCTCCAAATCTTTTCTGAAGTCTAAGAGTGGAAGAAAACGTTAGTCAAAAGCACTGCATTAGTAATAGCAATACTATCAAATTATATTTGGTTAAGACAATTATAAGACTATTTGGCTACACATATGACATTATAGAAGAGTCTATTGTACTGTTGTGAAAATTTTTCCACCGTGCACCAAAATTCCACCATGGAAACGCAGAATTGTATTATTTTAAGGTTAATGATATGCCTGTTGGAGTATACGCAGTTAGCTAGCAAGAAATTCTGGGCGTCTAGAAGTGATGGGCAAAGACAGAGTAGCCCCACCTGCTCTATGAGAATTGGTGGAGGTTGTCCACTAGGATTAATGTCAGTGGGGATGGTTCTTGTCTGGTGACTGTCTAAGATTTCTAGGCTAGGCTAGTAGCAATGATTCTAAGGATCTTTCTGTTTGCCCCTCTGATCTAGAGAGAGTGGGCTAGGAGAACACCGAGGGTGTGTGTGTGGTAGAGGGGGAACTCCTACTCTTTTTTCTTTTTTAGAGGGGAGAAGGGGAGGGAGAGGGAGAGAGAATCTTAAGCAGGCTCTACATCCAGCATGGAGCCCCACATCGGGGCTTCATCACACCACCCCGAGATCATGACCTGAGCTGAAGTCAAGAGTCGGACCCTTAGCCCACTGAGCCACCCAGGCACCCATGGCTAACTCCTGTTCCATTTCCAATTTCCTGTTTTCTGAGCAGTCGCTGCCTGCTAAGCTGTGCCTTCTTTTTCATGCCGCTCCTCAGTGAAGAATTCTGGTACACTCAAGAAAACTAGGCAGGGGAAAAGAGCCAATTGTGAGCGAAAGTACATCTGAATTCATGTTCTCGTGACAATAGCGTGTGGTATTTCTTTAATGTTCACTGTGTGTCATGTATACTTTACATATTTAAGCTAATTAATCCTTACATGCAGTTTCATTGTTAGTGTTATCTGTTTCACAGATGAGGTAATTGAGGTACAGAGAAGTTAAGAAATTCGGCCAAGCTCACACAGCTAATACTTGATAGAGTCAGGTAGTCTGTGCTTTTAACCTTTAATGCAATCAAGCACAATATGTATACAACTCTAGTTAAAACTTTTAAGGGTGGTGGGAGTATACAAGAAAGGGTAAGGAGTCAGGGCAACTCATTTCAGATGTGCAACCACCTGTTCAATTACCTTAATCACAGACTCTCTGGAACTTAGTTTCTATGAAATGTTCAGGTTGGACAGCGTCAGCTCAAATATCCTATAACCTTTAAGATAATTTGAGCACTTTGAATGTGCTTTTTTTTTTTTTTTCCCAAGGGCTATGAGGAATGGCTGGTTCCTACAGAAACACAGCTTCCTCTTCATTTATTTAAGATACCTAACAAAACACTTGAAATGTTCACATTCTGCAGGTAGCAGCTTCCTCCTGAAAGAGGTTCTGAGTCCTCTTTCTTTCATTGCCCTTACTGCTATACGCACGGTGGTTATGACACCAGTTGCTAGGTAGGCAGGTGTTGCTTCAATAAGTGAGATCCCCTCTCTTCCCACGTAAGGCTACCTTGGAGTTGATGGCTGCAGTCAGAGTTGAGGTTCTGGGGATGGTAGAGATCTTTCCATCCGAGTCACTCTGGCTTAGAAATGCTCCTCTCCTCTGATGCACAGCCCCATATTGTGCCAGCTTTCTGGATCTGATTTTACATTTCTTTGTGCAGACCACCTTGATGAATGTCAGCAAATGGATATATATTTGTTTTAATGGTATAGGTCTGCTGTGTAAGCAATTTATTATAGGCTATGTCCTTGATGAAGTACTTATTCCTCAATAAAATCTTTGCGTAATTAGAATGTTGTTTATATCAGAAAATCAGACACACGTTTTTCTTTTTCTATGAAGCCACTGTGACTAATGGCATTATTGTCACCAGTGTCAGGAAACAATGAATTAAAACATTGAATAAGACTATTTTGTCGTACATAATTAAACCTATATAAAAGAAATGGAGAATATGGTGGCATAAAGGTATTTCGTTTCCAAAGGATTCAATGTTACGTTTTGTATATTCTATGACTTAATTGAAAAGTCATATATATGTATATGTGCGTTACTAAGTAGAAATATAAGTATGTATGTATATATATTAATATATCAGGAAGAAGAAATAGATTCCAGATTACCATATCGTATTCTTGAGGCAAGAGATATAAAATAAAGAGTTTAGTTTTATGACTTTATAGCTCTTAAGTAAGTACACTGGACTCTGAGTAGGTAAATGCAATGTTTCCTAGGCTTCATCAATGCCATCCTCATCTCTAATATATACTGAATACTTAGGCACAGAGACTCATCTATGTATCTCACATGTATTACAACTTTGCCAAAAAGCCCTTCCTAAATTTACATGAGAAGGTTTCAACTAAGAAAGGAGATATATATCTGTATCTATCTATCTATCTATCTATCTATCTATCTATCTATCATCTATCTATCATCTATCTATCTATATACACATTTTACATTAGGATAAATCAACTTTTCTACCTACAAGAAGAATGTGACACTTGCTCAGACTTGCTCAGCAACTGACGTTCATTCAAACTCAAGGCAACTGCACAAGCTATATATACTTCTGATTCGAAATTAGAGATCAAATGAAAGGAAGCAGATGAAACCCAAAAGAACGTTGCAAGAGAGCTGCAGAAACACACCTGTTAGGCACAGCGCCCTGGTTAGAGCACCTGTGCAGCAACTGTAGGTCAAGAATACATGCTGGGTGATGCTGAGAAATGCTACAGCTAGGGAGAAGGCGCGAGTTGAGCATTTGTTCCTATTTTGGCAAAGTTAGAAATTAAAGCAAAAGGAGATTAGTGACATTACATGAAATAAGCCGAAAGTATAAAACAAAACCATATAGTCTTAAAGAAGTTAATGAATTAGCCTTCTAATCCAGATGTCATTTCCGAGTAGCTGGGATCTTTGGATATGGCTTTTGACAGAACTCTGAGACTGTCTGTTACCCATTTCTTGTCTTGAGCCCAGGTGCTGTGAGGTAAAGCAATTCTTACGTAAAGTTTAAGGATAGACTTGATGATTTTAGGGGCAGTAAAAAAGTCATATCATGAAATCAGAAAAGTAGAAAAAAAGTTAGGTTTTTTTTCCCCATCAGTAGTATGTCAAATCAGAGATGTCTGTTTACTTTGCTCATCAAAAATGAGTGCACAAAAAAAAAAATAGTGCACAATGTGAAAACCTCCCTTAAATAGATCATATGACTCTTTAGTCATTTCTTTCCTAAGATTTAGGATTTTTATATTGCTGTTTTTTTTCTTTCCCTCTTTACATTTGATTCTGTTACAACATCTACAGCCATCTTACTATTTCCAGGAATATTAGTTGCTTCAGTTGCCTGTTGAAAGCTTCAAGTCATTCACTGTAGGCATAAAATCCATGCTTTAAAAAAAAAAAAGAGGAGAAGAAGGTTTATTTTCAATTCAGATGACTTTTTAACAATTGTATCAATTTTTCCTCTGTGGGTTTGTCAAACCTCTCTCTCTCCCTCTTTCCCATCTTTCTCTCCTTTTTCATTGTTGATATTTATTACATATCTACTTGTGTGTCAGTTGCAGTACTGGGCCTTAATGATTTTTACCCTGCACCCTGAAATTTCACAGTCTTATAGAGAATTATTTAAATAATTGCACTTGAGAATCTTATACAAATATATTTAGATAGTTGCTCTCCAGTATACTGAGGGCTACACAGGGGATACAAATAAGGTGGAAGAGATGGCAGAAAGTTGGAGACATCAAGCTCATCCAAGGGCAGGCAGGGGGCAGCAGTGAAGGTTTCACAAAAGAGGAGTTCTTCAATCTGATTTTCTTCTTTTTATCTTTTTGAAACTTTGTAAAAATACATCGTATGTGAATAGTACCACCATTTCTGTTCCTTTTCTAAAAAGGTAAGAATATGGAAAAATCCTCTTCTTATGAAGAGGATCATATACTTTAGAAATAATTTTTCAATTTAATTTTTTGTCATTTGTCTTAGCATATTTTGTTCTGTATGGCTTAGTTTCTATGTTCTACTAAATTCTCCTTATTTTTTATTTTTTTATTTTTTTCTTCTAAATTAACCTTATTAATTATTCTTTTTGGAAACAGTGTAGAGCTGGTATGATAGCTCGCAGATATTCACAGATGAAAGGGATTAGTTATTGAGAAATTAAGTTTAAATCCATTTAACAGCATTGGGAAATGAGACAGAAAATTATGCTAAAATCTAATTTTGAAAGTCTAATAAATGGCCTGTACTGTTAAACTCTTTCTGCATTTCTACAAACTTTTCTTTAGTATAATTTAGGAATATTATCAATGTTTCTTTGTTTTTTGTTTTTTTTTTAAAGATTATGGATGCCTATAAAACTAAAATAGTAAAATGTTATTTATTATTAGGTATAAAGAATGACTGGACATTATAAAACAAAATAAAACAAAACAAACCCTTAACTCGAATTGAAAGTGCCATTTAAGTGAAACACTTACTCAACATGACTCCTTTTTTCTCATTCATTCTCTGGTAGGTGCTGAAGTAGACATTCATGTATAGGCACAAATGGTCACCAGTATTCAAAAAGAATTAAGAAAATAATCATAGTCAAAGATAGGTTTTTCTGACTGATGGAGTCAGACATAAATTTTCAAAATATGGGATAATCCAAGATAAACCCATGTAAAATATTTTTAAATGCTTGAATAAAATTGACTTGTATATATGATGATGATGATGATAGTGATGATGGTGGTGGTGATAGACGAAAACTCAAATGGTATTGACAACTTTTTGATTGCCAGGCACTACATTAAAGACTTTCTATATATTAGCTTTTTTGTCTTCAAAATACCCCTATGAGGTATATTCTATTATTATCAGAAGCTTAGAGATGAACTGACCTGCTCAATGTCCTGTAGCTATGACAGAGCTTATGTAGTCATTGGTATTGTCCATCAAATATTTCTGGTTCTTTCTAAGCACATGTTAATATTGTATTTCCCTACCCACTCAAAGTTAGGTGTGTCTGTGTGACTTCCTTTAATATATTGTGAGCAGAGTGACTTGCTTTGGCCAATGATATGAGAGCAGAGTGTTATTTGCAGTTGAAAACTCTCAGAGCCACTGAATGATTTGCCATGTTCTCTTTCTTTCTCTTCCATAATGATAGTGGTTACATTGAATAAATGGCTGCTCTGTCAATCTGGGTCCTGGAAAAGTGATATGACGGTGGGGCAGTCAACTGTAATCGACATTTGGTATAAATAAGAAATAACTCCTTGTTTTCAGTTTCTAAGATTTGGAGATATATAGCCTTATAATCTAAACCATCTAGACAGATAAAAAGGTAGAACCAAGGTGACCTTGAAATGAATGACCAAAAATAAAGCAGCAAATTATTACTCTGGGAAGCCATATTAGAATTATTAACCACTGCCCTTCATGATCTTTTTTAATACAAGGTACTAAGCTAAGCTGATTCATTAGTTTATATCTTAGTTGAGAAAAATATTTAAAATAATAACTATTTTTATTCTGGGAAGTAAAAGAATAGTTTATTATAGGTATTTACTAATATAATTAACTTTATTAATAAATCAAAATCATAAAATAATCTTCATAAGTATTTAAAATTATTTTGAAATTTCAATCAACCATTCTTGAATTGAAATAAAATTAAATCCTCTTACTCTCTAGAAGCAAAATAAAGCTCTCCTAGTATGATAAAGAATAACTGCACAGTGTATATGAAATTTATTTGAAAAGTTCTAGAATTATTCCCATCAAAATAAAGACAAAGATACTTCTTAGCATTATTGTTCAACATTGTTATGAAAATTTTAGCAAATGCCTTAAAAAAGAAAATATTAGAAGAAGAATGTGGAAGAGAGGAGAAAATATGTTTTATCTTTTTATATAAACACTTTTTTTAAATTTGAGTACAGCAGACACACAATATAACATTAGTTTTAGATGTACAACAGTACTGAATGGGAGAAGATATTTGTAAATGATATATCTGATAAGAGGAGGATATCGAAAATGCATTTTAAAAGAGTATAAAGTCAACACCAAAAAAGCAAATAATCAGATTTAAAAATGGGCAGATGGAATGGGCATTTTTCCAAAAAAGCCATAAATGGCCAATAGACATGTGAAAAGGTACTCAACATCACTCGTCATCAGGGAAATGCCAATCAAAACCACAGTGGGGTTCATCTTTTATCTGTCACAGTGCTAAAATAAAAAAGACAAGAAATAACAAGTATTGATAAAGATGTGGGGGAAAAGGAACCCTCATGCAGTGTTGGTGGGAATGTAAATTGCTGCAGCCACTGTGAAGACCAGTATGGAGGTTCCTCAAAAAAATTAAAATAGAAATACCATATGATGTATATTTTACTTAAATGTTCTGGAAAAGACTTCATATAATCTTAAGTCTAGGTTTTCCATTTATGTAGTATGTCTGGATAATTTACTCTGGAAAATTAATCTTAAATTCCTCTAACATCTTGGTAGGAATGTTCTGGGGCTTTTAACAGAAGTTGCATCTGATAAGCAGGCATACAAATAACACAGTCAGTCTCCAACAGTTGAGAGGAGGCAGAAGAGTTCATTTGGTACCCTGGCACCCGCTGATTGTCAATGAGAATAGCCAGAGGAACTTCTCAAAGGACTTGTAGGATACTCTTACCAAATTACACTGTATCATCCGCTGCTGGCCACATTACAGAAACTTGCCTGTGTATAATAAGTCATGACATTTTCTTATGTTAAAATAAATTGTATCCTATGCTGGAAGTGTGAATAATTTTCTGTAAATTATATCTCTGCTCCACTGTGACAGTCACAATATGATATAGTACTTAGAGAACTCAAGAGAACAAAGTGAAAAATACTATAATTATCAAGATAGTTCCATGAAAAGATTTAGAATAATACAATGATTACAAAATCATCAAGAATTTTTATGTAACTCTCAAGCATAAAATATAATGGAAAAATTATTCTCAATAGTAACAAAAAATAAGCAGCTTAAAATATAATAATCATAATAAAAATATAAATCATTTTATACAAATATAAAATCACAAATAAATAAATAAATACCTATAAGCTTTTATTTAGGGATATAAACTAAAACATTAATACCAAGTTAAAAAGCAGCAGTCTAGGATAGAATAATTCAATATTATAATCACAAAAATACTTTCCAAATATGTTAGTTATAATTCCAGTCAAATTTCTGAAGTGGCACATAATGTAAATCTTCAAACATATACCTATGAAAATGGAAAGAAATATAAACAATGTTGGTGTCAGAGAGGATACACAAAGTGCAATTATAGGATATCTAGAACATATTGATGATGAAAAGACTATGTTAGCAGAATTTCCATGAGTGATTGAAAATCTGTGAGTACTTTTTTTTTTAAAGATTTTATTCATTTATTCATGAGAATACACAGAGAGGAGAGAGAGGCAGAGGGAGAGGCAGGCTCCATGCAGGGAGCCCAACGTGGGACTAGATCCCGGGTCTCCAGGATCAGGCCCTGGGCTGAAGGCGGTGCTAAACAACTGAGCCACCTGGGCTGCTCGATAATTTTTTTTTGAGAAGAACAAAATAACCCAAAAGACAGCGATGCAAGAGTACATTTTAGAAGAGATTAATAGGAAAAAAGGAAAACATTTAAAACTAATAAATAAAAATAAAGATAAATAAATTTAAATAATAAAATAAAATAAAACTAATAAACACAAAAGCTGGTTCACTGAAAAGAAAATGATAAAATAGATGTATCATTAACTAACTTAAGGAGAAAGGAGTGCACATAAAATAACAAATAATAAGAGTGGGAAATAATCATAAGTACAAAAATTAAAAGCTAATCAAGTTTTCTAAAATTTATGGAAAATACATGGAAATCTGACAAAATCATAGAAAATATAAGTTACCAAAGGTGACTAGAGAAGAAATAGAAAAATCTAATGTTGTTTACTACAAAAGAAATGAACAACTGTGATTAAAAAGGACCCACAAAACAACAAACCCTTAAAACCAGATCATCCAAGCTATCCCATAGCCATTGAAACAGAAGCAAATACACTAAATTCTTTTTATAAAAAACTCATAAAATTAGCCAACCAACATCTGACAAAAGAGTTAAGATGTTCAAAGGAGAAGAGATGACCTCCTCAATAGGTGCTGGGAAAATCGGATAGTCATGTGTAAAAGAATGAAACTGGATGCCTGTCAGACACTACTCACAAAAATTAACTTAAGTGTATTAAAGACTTAAATGCAAAACCTGAAGTCATAAAATTCCTAGAAGAAAACACAGGGTAAGCTCCTTGACATGGATATTGGCAATGACTTTGAATATGACACTTAAAGCACAAGCAAAAAAATTAAAAAAAAAAAAAAGCAATTGGGAATACATCAAACTAAAAATCTATGCAGTCTAAGGAATGGGAAAAGATATTTGCAAGCTATATCTGATAGGAGTTAATATCCAAAATATCTTAAAAACCCTTATCCCACTCAATAACAAAACCTTAAATAGCCTAATTAAAAAATGGGCTGGGAATCTGAAGGGACATTTTTCTAAACGGCCAACAAGTATACAGTTAGGTGCCCAACACCACTTATTTGGGAAATGTAATTCATATTCACAATGAGGCATCACCTCATGACTATTGGAATGGCTAGCATTAGAAAGACAGGAGATAACAAATGCCAGGAAGAATGTGGAGAAAAGGGAATGCTTATGCACTGTGGGGAAGAATGTAAATTGGTACATCCACTATGGAAAACAGCATGGAACTTCCTCAAAAAATTAAAAATAGAACTTCATTATGATCCAGCGATTCCACTCTCGGCTATATATCTGAAACACACACACACAGTTGGATACTATGAATTTATAAAAAAGAAATTCTGTCATTTTCAATATAAATGGTACTTGAGGGCATTATGCTAAGTGAATAAGTCAGACAGTGAAAAACAGAGACTGTGTGATCTCACTTATATGTGGAATCTAAAAAAAACAAAACTCCTATGAAAAAAGGATAAAACCAAATCAGAGAGGGAGACAAACCATGAGATGCTCTTAACTCTAGGAAACAAACTGAGGGTTACTGGAGGGGAAGTGGGTGGAGGGGTGGGGTAACTGGGTGATTGGGATTATCACATCACTTGATATGATGAGCGCTGGGCGTTATATGCAACTGATGAACTATTGAACTCTATATCTGAAAGTAATGATGTGTAGTTGGTGTGTTTTTATTCTCTATAAAATTATAAACACATCATCAGATATAAAAAATCCCTTTGGGATCCCTGGGTGACTCAGTGGTTTAGCGCCTGCCTTCGGCCCAGGGCATGATCCTGGAGACCTAGAATCGAGTCCCATGTCGGGCTCCCTGCATGGAGCCTGCTTCTGCCTCCTGTGTCTCTGCCTCTCTCTCTCTCTCTAATGAATAAATACATAAAATCTTTGAAAAAATCCCTTTGTTGGGCTTATCAGCAAACTGAACATAGCTGAGGCAAGAGTCTAATATATGCTGGTTAGTTGAATTGTAAATTAAAAAAAAGAAGAAAAAATAAAAATAAAACCTAATTCATTTTTATTCACCTAAAACGTATAACCAGGAGAAAGAAAACCCATATAATTAATATTTAAGCATCACAAAGTTTTCACACACAAATAATATTTAGATCACTTTTACTTAGATTATGAACAAGATCATAAACAAGTGTGTTTTAGCCCAGAAAAGCAAAGATAATTCATTATTGTGAATTATTAACAGTTTATTATTAATACATCTAAGGGAAAATTTTATGTTCTGAACTCCTTAGATGCAGGGAAAAAGCATTTAATAAATATAATATCCATCAATCATAAAGGCTTTTAATAAAATAAGAAAGTTGGATACTTTAAAAATATTTATTCTGTCATTCCTATCCAAATGTTAACATCTTTTCAAGTGAGCAAACAATAGAAGTAGCAACGTAAGAATTCCACTATTACCAATATCATCTAACACTTCTCTGTAAGAACCAGCCAATGATAGTAGGCATGAGGAATAAATCACAAGAAAAATTGGGAATGCAGAGTAGCATATTTCACATTCAACAGTTTGATGTTTTACTTAAAACTGAGAAAATGGGGCGCCAAGAAGGAAAGTTTCGGCTCTGGCAACCACCGTGCAATGTGGCGGTGTGCTTGGTCATCCAGCCATCACCACCAAACACATTTACAGGTTCAGTAATGGAGGCAGGGAACAAATGGTTGCCTATTATACTTATCGGTGGAATTTGATGCCAAGAGATAGGCATGTCTCTGGAGTTTATCATTATTATGTGTCAAAGGGTTTGGAGAATATCGATGAAGGAAGCATTTTCCTGGTTGATGAAAAATAAGTTGGTTTTGCTCATCTACCCCTTATAGCAGGTTATTGCAGTGTATTAATGTAATAAAAGCAGAAAAGTAAATATAAAGGAAAATCAACTAAAAACTACTATATAACATAATTTAGCATGGTCATTATATTCATACATATAGAAGCAAGTATTAAAGGTATAAAGTAAGAAAATCCTCCTTTACAACCGTAAACCAACAGCCTAGACAAGAACATGACAAAAAAAAAATAACAGGAAAATAACAAATTTAAAATAACCTTTGAGAGACGCAAAATGATTTGGTCAAATAATGTCATATCTGTGTCTATGGAAGACACAGCATCATAAAAACTCTTTGGTACCCTACACACTATCCTGAGCACAAGGTAGAAGTCTATGGTATACTGAAGGTAACAGAAGCTAATTCAGTTCAACTACTAGGTAGCTTGACTCTCACCATTCCCAATATAATGACTGAACCAAGAGAGGGTGTACCTATTTCTGAGAATAAATTCTAATTATCTTGGTTTCTACTCTTCTACGCACAATGACCATCATTCAACAAAAAATGAAAATACACCCCAAAAAAGCAAGGGGAAAAAGATCAAGAGGTAAAGTAGTCAACAGACCCAGACCCAGAATGACACAATCATTTAAAGTATCTAGGACTTTAAAATTGCTATAACTAAATGTAGGCAGAATGCATGAGTGTATGTGTCATGTCAAAAGAGAGATGGAAACTTTTTAAAAAAGCAATAGTAAAATATGAGAATAAAAACACACCATCAGATATAAAGAATCCCTTTAATGGACTTATCAGAAACTGGACATAGCTGAGGAAAGAGTCTATAAAATTGAAAATAGGCCAATAAAAATTATTCATACTTAAGTAGGAAGAAAATACTTTAAAATAACAAAAAACCCACTACATCTAAGATCTGTGGGACAATATTCGAATTGTTAACGTACAAGTACGGGGACTTGCAGCTAGAGAAAAGAGGGAGAATAAAGCAGAAGATATCTTTGAAGAAAAAAACGGTGAAGAATTTCCCAAAATTGATGAAAGACAAAAAATAATGGATGTAGGAAACACAGAAAACCCCCAGAGTGATAAATAATAAGAATACGAATAAATTCCTAGATACATGGTTATTAAACTGCCAAAAAAACAGAGAAAATCTTGCAGGCACACAATGAAAAAGAAATGTTACATACAGAGCAATGAGAATAAAAGTTACAGCAGAATTCTTATCAGCAACTATGCAACCCAGAAGACAATGTTTATTGTACTAAAAAAGGAAATAAATTTTTCAACCTAAAAATCCGTACTATTTTTAAGAAGCAGGAAAATAATCTGGATGCTAATGATGTAGGAAAAATATTGGGATTCAAAGCCAACAGCCAAAAAAGAATTCTTGAGATGTCTTTGGTGCAAAAAGGTGGTTTTATTAAAGCACTGGGGACAGAACCTGTGGGCAGAAAGAAGGGTCATGAGGAGGGGCCCATTATACATTTTCAAGTTGGGAGGGGGTTAGGGAGAGCATAAGTCTCTAAGGAATTTTGGAAGCAAGGTTTCCAGGGCCTTGAAAGTGCTAGATATGGTTGGGGAAAGGTCATTTATACTGTCTAATAAACCTTAGTCATGAGACCCTTCAGATACTTCAAGGATGACTGCCAACAAGTATCTTGGGGGGTATAGATAAATGAAGTTTCCAAAGGAAACTTAGCCTAACCCCCAGGATCCTATAATTAGGATCCTGCCTTTTACCCTTAGTAAAGTATTAATATTGAGGCAGCTGAGCAACTAGAGGAATGTCACTCTTCCTGTTTCAAGGACTTGTCAGTGGGCTGTAAGTGGTAAGGAAATTTAATTTTTCTTTAAGATTTTATTTATTTGAGAGAGGGAGAGAGAGAGCATGGCCAGGGAGCTGGGGGGAGAGCAGAGGGAGAGGGAGAAGCAGATTAGACACCCTATTGAACAGAGAGCCTATGAAGGACTCCATCCCAGTACCCCAAGATCATGACCTGAGCTGAAGACAGATGCTTAACTGCCTGAGCCACCCAGGTGCCCCAGAAATCTAATTTTTCTTTTGTCTTTGTTTCCCACATCACTAGAAAAGTAAATAAATTAGAATTTTCATGTATATGCATGAAATATATCTTAAAGATATACAGTAATTAATACTGATTGTCTCTGCAGATGAGAATTCAGCTTTTGAGAGTATATGGGAGACACATTTCACTCTATAGCCTTTTGTTCCCTTTCATTTTTCATTTTATTTATTTATTTTAAATATTTTATTTATTTATTTGAGAGAGAGAGAGGGCACAAGAGAGAGCATGAGTTGGGGGCTGGGAGAGAGAGAGGAAGAGGGAGAAGCAGAGTCATTGCTGAGCTGAGATCCTGACCTGAGCTGAAGCAGATGCTTCACAGACTGAGCCACCCAGATGCCCCTCTCTTTTACTGTTCAACCATGTGGACAAAAAATGTAATAAAATTTTGACACTTGGAAGAAGTTAAATGATCTTTCTTTTGTAATATGACAAAATCATTTTGAATTTCTTTCTTTCTTTTTTAGATTTTTACTATCTATTTATGCGAGTCACACAGAGAGAGAGGCAGAGACACAGGCAGAGGGAGAAGCAGGCTTCAGGCAGGGAACCTGATGTGGGATTCGATCCTGGGTCTCTAGGATCAGGCCCTGGGCCGAAGGCGACGCTAAACAGCTGAGCCACCCGGGCCCCCATTTTGAATTTCTTATGCAAGAATTAATAGATAAGAAGAGCAAGTAATCTTTGATAAAAACAATAAAGGAGAATGTACAGACTTTCAGACTTTTCACTTGAAAGTTTGTACAACGTCATAAAGCTACTCTTGTTCAAACAACTAGTTCATGAATATCACAAAATAGAAGTCTATGAACAACTTATGATTTGCAAAATCAGTTTATTACAAAAATGATGTTTTGATCTAGTAGAGACTATATTACTATTGCACTTCAGTAAATTTGCTAAATTTTTGAGAAATAAGTTGGTTTTCTCACACCACATACCAAATACATCCTAGTTGATTTTTAACAACTAATGTTAAAAATTGAAGTAATAAGAGAACAAGAACATAGAGGAAAGTATATATCTGATTTATTGTTGGGAAAGGAAAATGTTTTTAAAGCATAACAGCATATAAATTATTAAAAGGAAACCATTGATAGATTAACCTTAAAAGTCATCATGTCTTAGGGTACCTGGTGGGGGGTCAGTTGGTTAAGCATCTGCCTTTATTCAAGCCATGATCTCAGGGTCCTGGGATCGAGCCTCATGCCGGGCTCTCTGCTCATGGGAAATCTGCCTCTTCCCCTCCCTCTGTCTCTCCTCCTGCTTATGATCTCATGGGCGTGCGTGCTCTCTTTCTCAAATAAATAAATAAAATCTTTTAAAAAATTGTCATGTGTCAAAAAGTGTGAGAAAAATCTTAGATTGATCATAGTTGAGGTAATATATAAAACATGTGACAAAGGTTCTTTCTTTGACCAAACTCTTTAAATCCTTGAGTCGAATTTTCTTTAATCCTTGACTTTTGGGCTTCCATGTCTGTCTCTGCAACGTCCAATTTTAGCAGGAATCCTGCTAAGTCAGTTTAGCTAGAATCCCCCATCCTCTGTATCTGATTGCCCTCCATATCTGATCAGATCCTTCATTCCTCACCATCCCCCAGGTGGAGTCTGATCACCCTGGCCTGCCTTCAGCAAAGAATCCTGTTAGGCCAGTTAGACCAAATCTCCTCTTACCCCTGGTAATTTCCCATCCAAGGACCCCTACAAGGCTCTGTAGGGTCTGGCAAACTTTAATGGTACCTTTTGTTTTTTAAAAACTTTATTTATTTATTTATTTATTTATTTATTTATTTATTTATTTATTATTTAATTTAGAAGGAAAGAGAGTAAGGGGAAAGGCAGTGAAAAAGGGAGAGAGCTAATCTCAAGCACATTCCACACTGAGTGCAGAGCCCAATGTGGGGCTCAACCTCATGACTCCAAGATCATGACCTGAGCAGAAATCAAGATTTGACGCTTAACCCACTGAACCACCCAGGTACCCCTTTCATGGTATCTTTCTCAAGTTAATTAAGAGTTTACAAGATATTGTGTATTGTGTCTGTAACATATTGTATGCTTTAAAAATTATGTAAATATGCATAAAAGACTTTTTCACATCAAAATACATATTTATCTATCTGTAGCTATGTATGGGTAGACAGGATATGTATAGCTTCTGATGGGATGTGTTTGTATATCAAATCAATTTTCTTGGTGATAAAATGAGATATTTCCATTATAACAACAAATAAATGTTACAGATCTACAAAGAAGAATCATTTGTAGAAAATGCGGGATCCCTGGGTGGCGCAGCGATTTGGCGCCTGCCTTTGGTCCAGGGCGCGATCCTGGATACCCGGGATCGAATCCCACATCGGGCTCCTGATACATGGAGCCTGCTTCTCCCTCTGCCTGTGTCTCTGCCTCTCTCTCTCTCTGTGACTATCATAAATAAAAATAAATAAATTTTAAAAAAAGAAAATGCTAAACCAAAAATAAAGAAATATGATAAAGAATGAAGAAAAAAACTCCCATATTCCAACCTCCACAAATTTCCTAAATAACATATCTATTTTACAAATTTGCTTTGCCCCCTTGCTGCTTAAAACAATGCTTCCTAGTCATGTGGCAGATAAAATTCACATTCCTTCCCATGACCCATGGTGATGTGTACAACCTCACCTCTCACAGGCCTTCTTGCCATCTGAATCCTCAGCGTAAACACTATTTTTTGTTTTCTGCATGCACAATGCTGCCTTCTATCTCTGTACCCTTCTCTATTCTATTTTCCCCTCCTGAATTCCAGAACACCCTTTAGCCTCTTCTGTGCTGGAGCAATTTTGTTTACTTTCAGTATGCTCCTCTGACGACTCCATGGTGAAAAAATGCTGGAGGGTGCCAGTTCCTCCCCCACACACAAAGAGACAGGCTGAGGTAATAACAAGCACCTTTCTTCTATTTTTGTTGCTGTATCCGTAGTTCTTTTATTACTTTTTATATCTACCAAATTTTGGTAACTGCTTGCTTATGTAATTCTCCCACTGGAGGGGCAAGTCCTTTAGGGCAGGGATTGGCTTATCTCCACCTGCAACTTTTTTTCTTTTTTAAATTATAGACACTCAGCCAACAAATGTTTCTTTCAGATCAACTGAACCGAAAATTATTAAGACTAATATATAAATGATGCTTGCCCATGATAGGATGCAAAGAAGGGCATATTTTAAATGAATTCTTTTATGATGAGGGAATTACTGGGAGACAGATTTTTAAATGTTTTCCTTTATGTTTCATAATTTTAAACAACAGTTGTTTAGTTACTGTTCAATTGTTATAGACAAGAAATCTTTATTTTTTAATTTTTTGAATGGTTGATCTGCTCTTTTTTTAAAAGGTTTTATTTAAATTCCAGTTAGTTAACAAACAGGGTAATACTAGTTTCAGCTGTACAATATATGATTCAACACTTCCATACAACACCCAGTGCTCATCACATGTGTATTCCTTAACCCCCATCACCTATTTAAAACCATCCTCCCACTCACCTCCCCTCTGGTGACCTTCAGTTTAGACAAGAACTTTTTAATACAAGAGTATTAACTGAAAATTGGCATTTCAATTTGCAATAGAGTATTTGAAAGTGAGCAGGATTTTATTTTTGTTTCAGGTATTGCTATGAATTAGGTTGCCTTTAAGAGCCCTTCTCCTGGAAACAACTAAAGAGAAAGGGAGGAAATATTAAAAATAAAATCTTTATAAATGCGTCTGTAAATAGTTAAGAAAGTAAGGGATTCTTAGAAGTCAAATCAAGAGAGGAAAACAAAACTCAGAAGTCAGTTTCTCTTGAAGGAATTTTCTGTATGGATGAAGTTTGTTTTCAGGGACTGTTTGGAAGTGGGGAACAAGATAAACCCTAGGTACACACAAGATGGGATGCTCACAGGGAATTGCCTCTCCGTACAACCTACATCCACCTGTTGAAAGACGACAAGAAAATTAATCTGTCTTGAAGTTTGATACTGAATAGAGGTGAATAAAAAGCTTTCTTCTATACAGTAGCCACAGCCAACTGACTTTAGTATTCATACTTCCTGGGTGGTCTCAATACTCAACACACAGGTATTCAGTGTAAAGTGGTCCCTGGTTTGCTGTGCCTTTGTGACCTGGCAGGACAAAAGCCCTTTCATAAAAACAAAAAACAACAAACAAACAAACAAAAAAAACCCGAGAAAATCCCACCTCAACACAGGGCTCTAATAATTTCTACAGTAATATGAGCTCACAGTAAAAACAGAAAACAATGCAAAGCAAAACAAAATAAAACAAACTAAGCAAGCCATATTGAGTGAGAACCAGCAGGGGAAAAAAAAAAAAAAAAAACAGATGAACAAATCACAGAACCAAACCTGCAAAACCATTAGATACTGGAATTATCAGGTACAAAACATAAGTAAGGATTCATAAGAATGACTGCACATAAAATTTGAATAAAATAGGTTTATTAGTATATTAGATGAAGATGAAGAACAAAACTGTGAACTGCAGAGAAATAATGGAGAAATTTCCATCAATGTAAGAGGGTCCATAGGCTGGAAAACAGAAGAATATAGCTTAAGAAAAATAGAAGATATAGTTTTAAAACCCCAGCCAGCAGGAGAGACAGTAACATTGAGAGTAATGACAAATATTCTGAGAAGATTTCTTTTTATAAAAAAAATATTTTATTTATTTATTTATTTGAGAAAGAGAGAGAAGGAGAGAGAGCACGAGTCGGGGGAAAGAGAGCCAGCAGCAGACTCTCTGCTGAGCAAGGAGCCTGAGCTGGGATCATGACCCCAAATGAAGGCAGAGGGCAGATGCTTAACCAACTGGGCCTCTGAGGCACCCCTCTTCTGAGGTGATTTCTTAACAGCAACAGTAAAGCTTGAAGAAAATGCAATCACGTACTTAATATATTGAGAAAAAGTAACTACCAGTGCAGAATAGTATACTAGAAAAGTGACAAGAATGAGAGCAAAATAGTGACATTTTAAGATAAAGAAAACCTAGAAGAGTTTGCCTGTGATACACTCTTACTAAGGAAAACTTAAAATATGTACTTGAAAAAAGGCACATATCTCAGATGAAAGTTTTATCTAGGGGGGTCAATCAGCAACCTAAATGTTGACATTAGTGATTCCAGAATGTATAACAAGAGAATACATTCTGCCTCGTTATATAAGAATAGCATTACTTTAGACAAATGCCTCCAAAAAGAGTGAATGAGGAAGATTTTTGTGACATTGATGCCAAAATGTTTAGCCAAATGTTAGTGAACCTGAGCAATGTAAAAGAGATAAGGTAAATACTGTTCAGCCAGGTGACCAAGTACAATAGAAGTTTAATACAAGAAAACCAGTGAATGCAATTGACTACAACTAACAATTTGAAGGTGAAAATTTGACAAATGTATAAAAAGGTACAGAAAAATAGTAAGTTAAACTTAGCATCCATTCACTATAAATAAATTCTTAGGAAATCAAGGATAGAAGGAACTTTTATGACTTGACCAAAGGTTTCTACAAAAATTCTACAGCAAAAATGACACTTAATGGAGAAGTGTTGGAAATATTACATATGTGAACTAATCAGGGATACCTGCTTTAGCCATTTTTAATAAACATTCTTTTTGGAGAGTAACAAAAGGTAGGATTATATGAAAATTATGTGATTGTCATTATAGAAAATCTAATAAAATAATTTATATATAATTGGAATTAATAAGAAAGTATATCAAGTTTTTGTACATAAGATTAATATATACCAATTGCATTTATGTACTAATAAACAGAAAACAAAATAAAAATAAGCCATTTTTAAATTATATTAGAAACAAAATGTAGGAATAAATGTAAGATTATGTAGGAATAAATTTCATAAGAGATACACAAGTCTCTGGGAACCTGAGTGGCTCAATCAGTTAAAGTTACGGACTCTTGGTTCCACTTGGTTCATAATCTCAGGGTCCTAGGATCGAGCCTCACATCGAACTCTGTGCTCCACTCTCAGTGCAATCTGCCTGTCACTCTCTCTCTCTGTTTCTGCCCCTGCCCCCACCAAATAAATAGAGATACACAAGACTTCTATGAATATAAAAACCTTAGTGAAAGCCATTAAAGAAGACAAATAAATGGAGAGATATAATAAATTTATGGATTGAAAAACATATCTAAAGAAAACAATTAAAAAAAAAAAGAAAACAATTAGCACTTGAATTGACCAACAAATAAAGTACAATTAAAGAAAAACCTCAAAAGTTTATTAGGGGATTTGACAAACTGGTTCTAAAATTTCAATGAAAGAAGAGAGGGACACATCACATTCCTGCAAAGGGAAATCTTATCTGATAAAAATTAATATGGAGGACTTCTGATAGGATACAGAAGGTAAAAGCCGACCATTGTTTCCATTATACTAACTACAGAAACTAGATAAAAATTAAAATAATACGTTTTTTGAAATACCTTAGAGAGCTATGGATATATAGCTCATATATTAAAAAGCAAATAGCAACATGGAAGAAATAGAAAACAAAGGAACTATATGAGTAGATATGTTAAATTCAAGTATACTAAATATTTCAGTTAAAAGACAAAGACTGTCAGATTAAAACAATAATAAAAAGAACCACCATAATTTTTATGTCTTAACTAAGAAGCATAAAATATATAGAGATTGAAAATGAAGATTGGAAAAAGATATTCAATGAAAACTTTGAAAAAATGTATGTGTTCTAAGTATCTTGTGCCAACCTGTAGGCAAACTTTTTGAACTTCTAAATGGTACAGAAATACCACACCAAAATAAAAACAGAAGCTTTATTTTTTAAAAAAAAGATTTTATTTATTTATTTGAGAGAGAGAGAGAGAGCAAGTGAGAACTTGGTGCACACAAGTGATGGGGGAGGAGCAAAGAGAATGGGAGAAGCAGACTCCCTGCTGAGCAGAAAGCCAGATGTGGGGCTTGATCCTGGGACTGCGAGATCATGACCTGAGCTGAAGGTGGATGCTTATCTGATTGAGCCACCTAGGCACCCCTAATTTTAATGATGTATCATTTATCAATTTTTGCTTTTATGCTTGATTTAAATCTTAAAATCTTGTTTAAGAAATTTTGCCTAATCCTAGGTCAGAAAGATTTTCTTCAATGTCTTACCTAGATATTTTATAATTTTGCCTTTTACACCTAGTCATGATTCATTTCAAATCAATGTTTGAGTACATGAAATGAACTTTTATATTTTTCTCCTATAATAACTTTTTGGATCAGGAATTCTGGAAGGACTTGGTAAGATGGTTTATTTCTGATCTACGCTATCAGCTGGGGCACCTGGAGCTGATGAATCTACTTCCATAATGGCTTCTTTGCTCAAATGTGTGGTGATCAGTCTCCTTGACCATTCTCTCTTGCTCTCTATCTTACATGCTCATCCTCAATGAGGGCTTCTTAATGTGCCTTGGGATTCTCATTGTCTGGTGATCTCAGAGTTTTGGACTACTTACGTAGCAAGTCATGGTGTCAAGAGAACAAGGTGGAAGCTGCTAGCCCACTTATGTCTAAAATTGGTATTGTGTCTATTTCTTTATACACTTTTGGGAAGAGAAGTCACAAAAAAGCTCTGATTCAAAGGAAGGGAGACTGACCATGTCTCAGTGGAAGGGGTATCTACAAATTTGTGGCCATCCTTACTCTACCACAACATCATACTGATAAGACCATTCTTTCCCCCATCGAATTACATTAGCATCATGTTAATAATTTAAATGAATATTGCTGAACTCTTTATTCTATTCTTCTAAAATTAAACATATACTTACCACATGACTCAACAATCTTTTTTCCTCAGTATTTTCATACAATAAATAAAACCTATATTAACATAAAAACTTTTCCACAAATGTTTACAGTGATTTTATTCCTAATTGCTCAAACCTAGAAGCAACTCAGGTGTCCTTTAACCAGTGAATGAGTAAACACACTGTTGTACAATCATAAAATAGAATATTTATTTAGCAATGTAAGGGAAAGAGCTACTGGTTTATACCATATAGATAAAATCTTAAATACATATGTAAAAAAAAAAATACATATGTAAAAAAAAAAATACATATTTTGTTAAGTAGAAGAAGCCAACTGCACAAAGACTATATATTGCTTGATTCCGCTTACATGCTATTATGGAAAAAGCAAAATTATAGGGATGGAAAACAGATCCATAGTTGCTAGGGTAAGAAGTGAGGGGAGATGTTGCCAACAAAGGGTCAGCATGAGAAGATTTGGGGGGGAGATGAAACGGTTTGGTATCACAACAATAACAGTGAATACATGACTTTTTGCATTTTTTTAAACCAGGAAAACTGTACACCACAAAGAATAAGTGGATAATCTAAAGCCAAATACAAAAAATGTATTGCACAAATAATGCATTATAGTGAGTAAATTTGTTTCTCGTAGAGGTATGGGTTATTAATCATGAAATCACTTTATGTAGTATGATTTACATTATGATTGAATAAATAAAAAATAAATAAATAAATTGTAGAAAATTGTAGAAAATGGGAGCCATTTTTTTTTTTCTTATTGTCTGAGGAAAACCTTACAAACAGGCAAAGGGGGAAAGGCAAGAGGGAATCCTATGATATTGGATGGGAGTTAGGAATATCTGTGTAAACTTGTGATATATAATTGAATATTTAGTGGTTAATATTTTCTATATATATACTTGCATCTCACTTTCTACAAAATATTTACTTATGTTTTCAACACAGAAATAAATAGATACAGTAATAAATATAATGAGTACACATACATTGGTTAGTATATATATATACATATCTTTGCATTCTACGTGCTGAGGAGGTCTAAAAGCAATGGCAACCCAGTGGAAATAGGCACACTTGGAGCCCAAATTTAAATAAATTAAAAAATATTTTAAATTTATTCATGAGAGACACAGAGAGAGGCAGAGACACAGGCAGAGAGAGAAATAGGCTCCTTGAGTGGAGAAAGATGGGGGGCTCAATCCTGGAACACGGGATCACGCCCTGAGCTAGAGGCAGAAGCTCAATGGCTGAGCCACCCAGGTGTGCCTGGAGTCCAGATGTGGATTCCTAAACATCCTTCTTCTTTGGAAAGAACCAGGGCTCCTTATGAAGTAGTTGGCGGGGAAAAGGAAATAGACGATTTGCTTGGAATACCTTATGGTGTCAGAAAATAAGATAGTTCTCAAAAAATCAAAACCCAAACCCCTTTCACACTTTGGCTATTGTGGACATTGCTGCTATAAACATCAGGGTGCAGGTGTCCCGGTGTTTCACTGCATCTGTATCTTTGGGGTAAATCCCCAGCAGTGCAATTGCTGGGTCATAGGGCAGATCTATTTTTAACTCTTTGAGGAACCTCCACACAGTTTTCCCATGTGGCTGCACCAGTTCACATTCCCACCAACAGTGCAGGAGGGTTCCCCTTTCTCCACATCCTCTCCAACATTTGTGGTTTCCTGCTTTGTTAATTTCCCCATTCTCACTGGTGTGAGGTGGTATCTCATTGTGGTTTTGATTTGTATTTCCCTGATGGCAGTGATGCAGAGCATTTCCTCATGTGCTTGTTGGCCATGTCTATGTCTTCCTCTGTGGGATTTCTGTTCATGTCTTTTGCCCATTTCATGATTGGATTGTTTGTTTCTTTGCTTTTGAGTTTAATAAGTTCTTTATAGATCTTGGATACTAGCCCTTTATCTGATACGTCATTTGCAAATATCTTCTCCCATTCTGTAGGTTGTCTTTTAGTTTTGTTGACTGTATCCTTTGCTGTGCAAAAGCTTCTTATCTTGATGAAGTCCCAATAGTTCATTTTTGCTTTTGTTTCCCTTGCCTTCGTGGATGTATCTTGCAAGAAGTTACTGTGGCCAAGTTCAAAAAGGGTGTTGCCTGTGTTCTCCTCTAGGATTTTGATGGAATCTTGTCTCACATTAAGATCTTTCATCCATTTTGAGTTTATCTTTGTGTATGGTGCAAGAGAGTGGTCTAGTTTCATTCTTCTGCATGTAGATGTCCAATTTTTCCAGCACCATTTATTGAAGAGACTCTCGGTGTCCATCAAAAGATGAATGGATGAAGAAGATGTGGTTTATGTATACAATGGGATATTACTTAGCCATTAGAAATGACAAATACCCACCATTTGCTTTGACGTGGATGGAACTGGGGGGTATTATGCTGAGTGAAATAAGTCAATCGGAGAAGGACAAACATTATATGGTCTCATTCATTTGGGGAATATAAAAAATAGTGAAAGGGAATAAAGGGGAAAGGAGAAAAAATAAGTGGGAAATATCAGAAAGGGAGACAGAACATGAAAAACTCCTAACTCTGGGAAACGAACTAGGGGTGGTGGAAGGGAAGGTGGGCAGGGGGTGGGGATGACTGGGTGATGGGCACTGAGGTGGGCACTTGGTGGGATGAGCACTGGGTGTTATTATATATGTTGGCAAATTGAACACCAATAAAAAATAAATTTATAAAAAAACCCAAACCCCCAAACCCACAACCCTAATGTGGGTTAATTATATAAATATAATTTTGAACAAACAAAGGTATATTGCAGAATATATACAGTATCATTCTATTTATATGAAGTTTAGAACCACCCAGACATGGGGATATTGTTGACGGATGGAAACGTATGTGGTGAGAATCTAAAGAAAATCAGGGACATGATAAACATGCAGTTCTGTTCAAATTGCTATTTCATTTTATTTGCTAAGAACAAAAACACTGTTGAACTTTCAACAGTTTAATAACTTCCGCAATCAGGCAGAGTTTTTCTTTCTTTATCTCACATACATCTTTCCATTGTTACAATTAATTCCATCTGTTCTGGGTTCAGTGGATGTACTTGCGTCCTCTGGGTAGTAGCCAAGCTTCAAATTGAAGATTGATTTTAGCTTTCTTTCTCTAGAGTAAATAATTCCATGCCTTAACATTAGTGTTCTCTAATCATTTAACCATATTTGCATGATTCTTCTGGTCTTCGCTGAGTTTTCCTTATTTTTTTGGCTTGAAAACCTCTTTCAGTATAACTGACAACTCCTGAGTACAATGGATTGATGACCTCTTGATTCCCCCCATGCTCCTTATGGACATCAGTCACAAATCCATATGTAGTGGTTCCAGATTCAATTTCCAAAGTCTTTAATAAGGTATGTCTCTATTCACAATTCTTCAGCTACACCCAAGGCTGATATGACTGAAGTCTCTCTCTCTACTTTCTCAGATATGTCATCTATCATCTCTACGTAAATTATCCTTTTTTTTTTTTAATCCAGATAGTTTGTGGTCACGGAAACCTATTTATTTTATTTTATTTTATTTTATTTTATAATTTAGTTAATGGACATTTAGGGTATTATTAGTTTCAGAGGTAGAGTTCAGCGATGCATTAGTTGCATATAACACCCACTGCTCGTTCCATCAAGTGCCCTCCTTAATGCCCATCACCCAGTTACCCCATCCCCCTACCTCTTTGTATATGCTGTGCAGATAATACTATAATAAACACGTGAACATATAAATTCCACTTTTTCAGAGCATATGTGAATTTATCATTTAAATATTTTCATATAATTTTATGCTTCTACAATAGGTTCATGTAAATTAATAATAATTGAGAACAAATGAGAATAATCACACTAGAGATATTAAAGGAATTAAAATCAGAGATACAGTTTAAATTTTTTTCCTAAGTTTAAAAAAAAACCTTCTGGCCAATAAGTGTATTAGATTTCTATTTATACTACAATACTACAGTATTTCTATTTATACTAAATACTACAGTATTTTATTTTATTTTATTTTAAAGATTTTATTCATATATATATATGTGAGAGAGAGAGAGAACGGGCAAACAGGAGGAGCTGCAGAGGGAGAGGGAGAAGCAGGCTCCTCGCTGAGCAGGGAGCCCAACATGGGCTTGATCCCAGGACCCTGGAATCACGACCTGAGCCAAAGGCAGACACTTAATCAGCTGAGCCACCCAGCCGCCCATACTACAGTATTTTAAAAATTCAAATAAGATTTATTGTCTTTATCCAAAATAAATATAAACATGTTTTTATTAGAAATAATGTAGTGAAACACAGTGTAGTATCCCGGGTTGGATCCTGAAATGGAAAAGGATTATTGCAAAAACTGGTAAAATCTGAATGAAGTTTGTAGCTTAACTAATCAATGTCTCAATGTTAATTAATTAATTTTAACAAGTAAACCGTGGTTATGTAAGAGGTGACATTAGGAAAATCTGAATGTAGAGCATATAGGACTTCCCTGTATTTTTTTTTTGCAACTTTTCTATAAATCTGGAATTATTAAAAATAAAGTTTTCTGAAAATAATGTATGTAATTTTTAAGAAAAAAATTTATTCCTTTTAATTAATATACCAAATTTTCTGAAGTTTTTTTTAAAGGAGAAATTACATAAGAACCTAGAAATTTAGGGGGACCTGGGTAGCTCAGTCCATTAAGTGTCTATCTCTTGGTGTTGGCTCAGGACATGTGAGATGGAGCCCCAGGTTAGGCTTCACACTGGGAAGGGAGCCTGCTTAAGATTTTCTCTCTCTCTCTCTCTTTCCACCCTTCCTCCACCCTCTCCCTCTCTCCCTCTAAGAAAAAGAACTTATAAATTTAGTTTCTATGTGTATTAGTTAATATTATGGATTTTATATATTAATGGTAGTCTTTATCTAGAGTTGTTTTCTAGCATGTAAACTTATCCTATATAGTATACAATAATGAATATTATTTTTAGTTTTGAACTAATGCTTTAAAACTGTGTTTCTGGGCAGCCCGGGTGGCTCAGCGGTTTAGCCCCACCTTCAGCCCAGGATGTGATCCTGGAGACCAGGGATCGAGTCCCACGTCGGGCTCCCTCCATGGAGCCTGCTTCTCCCTCTACCTGTGTCTCTGCCTCTCTCTCTCTCTCTCTCTTTCTGTGTCTTTCATGAATAAATAAATAAAATCTTTAAAAAAATAAAAAATAAAACTGTGTTTCCTGATAATTGGGTTACATTTAATACAATTTTGTAATTAGAAGTCATATAACATAAATATTTCTTATTTGAGCAATATAAAACATATAAACTCACCTTAGAATTTATTTTAGATGAATACAGGTATAAATTTCAGATAAAGATCTCTAAGTATCAACTAGATCTTCTATTGGGAGCCAAATAGGCAGAACAGATAACTGTGGACCTTCTTTAGGGTTTTAACATATAAATATGTAAAATACAAAAGCAGCATTAAATTAGCAATTTCCTAGAGTTCAATGAGCAAGTCAAGTCTGAATGAGCTTGATAAAAATCAAGTAATTTCTGAGGCTTGAAATTTGTGAAAGAGGAACAAACAATATATTGAAATTCTCAAATATCACAAAGAGAAATCTATTGAGTGCTTAAGTACTATGTGAGAATTCTATGTAAGTAAACAATAATTAACTGATTTGTAGAATTTGTAAACAGAAAAAATACTTTGTCACAGATGCTGTATTTATTCTCTACTATTAAAAATAATAGTTTCTTGCTATACTAATAAAATAAAGAGATGACAATGAGATTTGCATGGGGTTTAATGAGTTAATTTTTTAAATACTACCTCGAATTTAAAGCAAATAAGAATCTAAAAAGGTGAGTTTTTTCTGTTTGTGGACATTTATGTTGATTCCTAAACGAAGCTTTTCTCCATTGGTGAAATGTATAGTACAGCATTGATTGGCTTTGATTTTGGTCAATGTACAAACCCGAGGTGGACAACCTCCACCTCCACAGGACAAAGACTTAGACACAAATTTGTGTTTCATCACACCATGTGACATACGGAAAATAGTCCCGAAGATTAGTAAAACCAATGAACAGGATGCACTTCTGTACTCTTTCCTGTATGGAATGCATTCATTTATACAATTGATTGATTTGTACTGTACCTTTGCTCCTATTCCTCATTTCTCACATGAAGGTAGTGTTTTTCTGAATGGATAGATCCAGGAGGGAGCACTGAACTCTTTCTCAAATGCTACCTCTGCTTCTGTAGATCACTGTCCTGAACTCTGAAATACCTGACCACAGCGGTGTTGCTTCCAGTAAGACACCCTGACTTCTTATTGGTAAATTAACTTTTGCCAACCCAGCTTTTCCTTCAGACCCAGGGGGCTTCATAAGCTTTCTATTAAAAATCTTTAGCTCTGTTTAAACCGATTGCAAGACTTCTTGCCTATTCTTCTTGCCTATACCCAAACATGGTATACAGCATGTTTCATCCCTACCTCTCCTGTACTTGCTTGCATTTGCTGTCATTTTCTTTTGCTTTACCCCTCCCCTGGCATTGATTATTGATGACCTCAGCTAAGACCCGTGAAATCTTGGAAAGCTCATGAGCAGCTGGTTCTTCCATATTGCTCCTATACGATACTAAGTCTGGTAACCACACATCCTTGCTGGAATTCCTGAATTAACACCTTACATTTTGGCACTTGAGCTACATCCAATAAACTTTAAGAAAATTTGTAAAAGTCAACATAGCATAAGCATAAGGTAGAACAATTTGGAATGAAAACAATGGAGAACAGAGGTCAACAGCAAAGAGTGGAAAAGTAAATATGATCAAGTACTTGAGATGATCTAATTACCATAATTGAGCAGAAAGCTTGATTTGCCTGGAAGCAAAGAGATTTAGGCTAATTTTGTTTTTCTAGTCATAATAATTTAAATGATACAAATTCACTTGCAACAGTTTTTTTTTCAAGAGTCAAGTGTAAAAGAAGTACTTATGTAAGGAACATTAAATTACAGTGGCAAATGACTATGATTTTATAACACACTTAAAATCATGTCTAAAAAGATGATGTTTTTACTGACCTGTAAGCTGAAGATCATACTATAAATCTATGAAATATTTTCTATGTCAACTAAGTTAATATCTTTTAGGTTTCTTATTTTTCAGTGATCTAATTCATTATAGGAATAGAACTCTGAGAGTCTAGATGAGCAATATGCCAAATAGACTCTTTAGTGAAAGGATTCTCTGAGTCAGTGGCAGGTGCTGCTGGGTCAGTCAGTGATGTTTCCCATCTTCAACTTGGAGCATAGCAATCTTTGTTATTGGTCAAATTCAGAACCATGATTTTAAAAATACCAGATATGAGAGAAAAATTCTGTCCTTTTGTTGTGAAATTTTGAGAGCAGGTTTCTCATCTTCCTTTGAATACAAACCAACCCACCAGGACAGGAACATCAGAAGATGTTTGGTAGAGCCAAAATTTTCTTTGAAGTGAGTAAATGTAATTCACAGAACTATAGTGATGGACTTGGGTTTGATTTTAGCTCCACTGACTGAAAATTGTGAGGTGTTAGAAAAGCCATAGAGTTTTCTCAGGTTGTGTCAATGACACAGTCCTTCTCAGTGGCCATGCTTGTCCACTGAATTTTAAGTTTCCTACAGAGGGAAGAGTAGACATAGTTCAGAAAGGAGTGTATAAGGATGAGAATGCTGGGGTTTGTTTTCAGGAATAGATAGGGGTTGAATATCATGAGTCAGAAAATTTTAAGGGGACTTTTCAGTTCCTGTCTTGTTACAGAATGTAAGTGTGTAGACATTCATTAGGCTGTATAGCTGCTTATATCGATAAACTTTACAGTTAATGAGAAAAATTAAAAGTATAAACATAATACGCTAGAGTTTAACGCACACAAATGTTTAGGTTTTCAGTTTTGATGTTATGTAATAACAAGACCCCCCAAAAGGTGGCACTAAAAAGCAGATAGTCATTATGTGACCTTTCAGTAAATGTAATTTAATGAGGGGAAAAGAAAAAAGAGAGAGATGGCTGACAAACTTCGATTTTATTTTATGTTTCAGTGTATGCATTCTCTTCTTAGCAGCTTGTAGACTATACATATCAAATAAATGATTTCTAATCTCAGTCCAACATGAGGCATTTGAAATTGATTCGAATAGTAGCTGTGTTTAATATCTTTTAGCTTTTAAGACCAGTGGCCTTTTTTTTTTTGTCACCAGAAAACATTGGCATTTGTAAGCATATTTGATTGTTCTCTGAAGTTATGCCTCTACCGTAAACTTTGAATGAATAGATGCTCTTATCTGAGTCTAAATGAATATATTTTTACATCTATGGGTTACGGAAAATGCCGGTAAAAATGTTTTGTTAAAGCTGATTTTTATTATTTACTTCTTTTTTTGCTTCTATGTAACTAACTCACAATACAATTAAACATTTCTATGAAAAATTAGTGATAGCTGCACATTCTAATACCTGACAAAAATGCATTATTATCACTGAATACCAAAGTAGTAATTGTAGAATGTTAACAGTGGAAAAAAGCCTATGATAAATATTGATGATAAATGTATTTAAATAAATAAATAACATAAAACAATATGCTAACTTTAGAGGTTATTTGGGGGATATTATAAATTGTACCTTACTTCCCACTCAAATATTTTATCGATTAAGAAATACAATAAATGAGTCAACATATGGAGAACCAAAATATCACCATTATTACAGTTGAAACTGAAATTGGAGAATGTGTTTTGCATCTGGGAGGATGTAGGCTTCCATATATGGAACTATATAGAGTTATATATAGTCTTACCTTGTCACGGGAGTGCTTGACTGGGCACTACCTACAAAAATACAGCTGGCCCATAGAGAAGTAACGTAGAGCATATGGGCAGCTGTTTCACAAAAGAAAAAGAGAAGATGCTGGTTTTACTAGCCTGGGTTCTCTTTCCAAACTGCCCAGTTAGATAAGCTATATGGGGAGGGGTGGGAAGGTAAGGGGAACTGAAGGTATGTCAGCCATGGAACACTCTCCACACAGAAGGAGAGACTAGGACTGAAGAAACTTTCCTGCCCCTCCTCAGATGGTCTTTCTAATGAAGCAGTTCCTGCCCACTATGAAACAGTCCTGAGTATTTCTTGATAATAGAGTGCTGAAGCACAAGGGAAAATTTATCTTAAGCAATTGCTGTTTCAGAATTGTCTCTAGTTATGGAGACCACATAGACACTTGAAGCAGTGAAACAGTGAAACAAAACAATTGCTAGCTCCCATCTTTCATATTTTTCTGTAAGCTCAAGGTAATTTGGCTGTATCATATCAGATATGTTCAAGACCGTCTTTGTTGGTCAGCTTAGCTCAACATCAGTAAACAGCAGTCCTCTGCGGGAGCTGCTTTGAGTAGGAAGCTGCTAATGAGCCTGGGCTGTTGGGCTTAAGATTTTAAGATTATAATCTTATCTGTGCTGCTTTCTGTTTAGTCTCCGACAGCAGGAGACATAAGGGGTCTGCCAGAAGAGATAGTCATAGTCTTCAATTATTTTCCTGCAGATAGTAATGTTCCAATGTGAAATGTGGCAATGCTTGAGTTGAGACCTTCTCTTTCTACATGAGCTCAGCTGAGATTATGAATACAAATTTATTGTGATGAAATAGCAAAGCTCACCGAGTATTCTGTTCTTCCTCTACATTCATGGCCCACTTGTGGTTTGGTGAGACCATGTGAGCTGAAATGAATTATGTCACTTCTGATCAGAGGCAAAGAAAATCCTCTGCATCATTCTCTAGTTTCTTCTTTCCCTGCCATGGCAACTGAGGATAACACAATCCCAAATATTAGAGTCTCTATTTGCTGGGATACCTGAATGATCACTCAGTAGAGCTCTCCAATGACTCTCATGGGACATACAGTATAAGCGAGAAACTTCTGTTAAGTCACTGAAATTCAGGGATTGTTTGTTAGTACAGTATAAACGAGCCTATCTTGACTAATACAGTTATCCAGAGCTTTTGTGTATAGAAAGAATCCAAGTTTCTTTTGCATGTGTCACTAGAGGTACTATTATATTATCAGAAGGGATTTAGTTGTGGAATTGTGCAAATCTTCATGACATTAGAGCAAGCTTTTAGAAGACAGGTAGAATTTGAGATAAGGGGCACCCGGGTGGCTCAGTCAGTTAAGCATTTGACTTCAGCTCGGGCCATGATACCATGGTCCTGGGATCAAGCTCCACATTGGGCTCTCTGCTCAGTGGGGAGCCTGCTTCTCCCTCTCCTTCCCCCCTCCCCCCTGCTCATTCTCTCTCTATCTCTCTCTCTCTCTCTCACTTGCTCTCTATCTCAAATAAATAAATAAAATCTTTAAAAGGAAAAGAAAAGAATTTGGGATAAGTTGAGAGAGACATGAGGGCATATTGAGTAGGGGATCTGACCAAAGGTGGGAAAGGAAATGTTTATCATACAGGATAATTGGCTTAGAAAGAAGAAAGAGCTTACATTCTAACATGACACAAAATGAATTTCCGCAGGTATGATGAATCGAGAGTGAAAAGACAGTCTGGGAATCCATAGAATGTCTTTGAGAAAGATGAGGAGCAGAAGTGGCAAGATAAAGCAGTAGACAGGGGTTCAGGGACATGATGTAGGCAATGAGGCTCACAGTATGTAGATAAGATGATGTTCCACTGAATTAGCTAGTGTCAGAAAAATTTGGCATGTGAAGGATATTTTACAACTACATTAACTGATTTTCTGGAGCACTCGATGGCAGACAGAGACAGACAGACAGACAGACACAGACACACACACACATGCATGCACACAGGGAGAGAGAGTTCTGATACAAAGGATGAAAAAGGAGTTGCAAATGACATGATATTGGAAGATTGACAGTATCTGCAGAAGTAGATGATGGAAAGAGGCTCTGACATTAGGTACAAAATGATTGAATGCATTTTATTTGTGATAAGGGCAAGCCCATGGGACAGTGGTGTATAAAGGACAGTTGTACATAAGAACTGAATTAGAAGCCAGAACAGGAGTACAAATTTGGGATTAATGCTTAGTGGTGATGATTAATGGCCTGAGCTAGTAATTATAGGAAGAGAGGATCATCTTCCTGAAGGAGGGGCAAAAGGCTGATGACTGGACCTGTTCATGGTAGAAGGAGGAGGACAGCTCTTAAAGGACCACATCCAGTATCTTTTGTGACCAGCATAGCCATGTGCTACCATATGCATGTTGCCTTTTTTGTTGTTGCTACAAATGCTTCTGAAACCATGTTTATGTTTTGCAACTTCTTTGACTTCATCCTACCAGAGTATCTATTATGATAGCAGCCTTCTTATTTCTTGTCTCCTGTTCACTTTCCATTCTTTTTGTCTTAACTCATTTAATCAGAGAGTATTGCCAAAAAAAGTTGCATATTTCCTCTTTGACTGTAAAAGGTTGGCTTAATTCATCTGTTTTCTTCTATAAAACCAATTCTGCTGGACTGGCCTGTGCTTCCAAGTATTCTCGATGCATCACTATATAAAGTGTTCTCCCACAAAAACCAGAGCTTTATGAAAATCCATAGTTTTTAAGATGTGTTTGTGAGAGTTTATGGAGCACTGAAGTCAATGCGAACTTCACATAAATCTTGAAAGCTTGTTTGTTGAGGTAATACATTTGTTATAATTCAGGGTTGGCATTTTCAGAGAATCTTGAAACTACAACATCTAGGTATTAGGATATTTCCTAGTGTTTATAAATATAATGCTGAAAATGTATACTCTCTAGGTCTTTTATTTGGGTTCATAAAAAAGGTTCTGCAGGCATTTCTGAAAATATTTGATGTGTATCTAGTCAGTCAAGAAACATTTATTAAATGCTTTCATGTGTTAGGTGTTTAAGCACATAGAATACAAAGATGAATCAGGCAGTGTTTCCAAACTCAAAGAATAGAATCTGCCTTCTAGAAAGAAAGACACATGCTGGAATAGAACATTATAATATAGAGCACTAGTGTGTATACGATCTTATAGAGACATACAGTATGTGGGAGGTGTGCACAGAGTGACAAATGTGGTAATGAAGGAGGCATAGCTCTCCTAGGCCCGGAGGGGGGAGAGTGGGAGTCAGTTAGGTGACATGAGGGCAGGAAGGGCAGGAAGGGCATTCCAGGTAGAGAGAGGAGTAGCTGGTGCCAAAGCCAGGAGATGAGTTGATTGTTCTGGAAGGACTTGTAAGTAGCTCAATATGCTTGCAGCAGGGAGTGATGAAGGATGAAACTGGAAAGAGAAGTAGAGCCACGTCATGATAACCTTCCTTTTCAATTGTTTGTTTAGTTACAATTCCTTTTGTTCCAGGAGAATTGTCAAGTGCCTGGAAGGGCTGTGAATACCAGGAGCTTTTCCTAAGATGGCAAGCCTCAGGAGAGCAACATAAAATTTGCACTTTAGGAAGAAAACACTGTCTTTTCAGAAAAGAAGGGACTGTAAGGAACAAAGACAGAGGCAGAGGAGCCACCAAGTTGAAGTTAGTCACGTGGGAAATGAGGTGTTGAATTAAAGCAGAGGCTTTGCCCACGGAAAGAAGTAGGAGACATAAAATCAGCACAATCAACATAGTTTGCTAATAAATATTTTCTCACTGAATGAATGGTGACTAATTAGATGTGTAGAGTGAGGAGGAGGGAGAAGTCAAGGATGAATTACAGGTTTAGGCTTGTGAAACTAAGTGGGTGACAAGAAAAGTCATTGCTGGGATAATGAACACATTCCCCTGAGGTCTGTGTGTGCCTGTGAATGGTAACTTGTGCCTGGAGAATAATCTTAACTATACAGCAAACCATCTGAGAGTAAGTCAGTGTCTTCCTTTTCTCTTGTGATTTTTCCAGCACTAAGAACAGTCCTGAGTACACCAAGTGTGGCCATAATTCAATGAATCCAGTATATGTGTTATCCATGTAAGAATGAGTGACAGGTCTTAACTGAATACCACTTGGGATTCATTGGTCACAGGCAGTAGAAACTGGCTCTAATGTGCAAGAAAAGCAGATGCAGAGAACCCAGCAAGAACCCCAGGAAGTGTTTTCTAACATGAAGGATCTAGTCAGGAAACCCCCGTGGAAACAGTTGAACCACAATGACATTCAGGCCCTTTGTCCCTGTGCTCAAGATTCCAATTCCAGAGGGCTCTGAATTTTTGCCCACCTTGAGGAACATCTCCATTGCTTACCTACAAGAGATTTGGGTTCCTAATTATAGTCCCACAAGGAGAAGAGGGTAATTCCTCTAACATTTGGAAACTATGGTGTTCTTCAGAAGAGAGGATGGTTAGCCAGCCAAATAATGACAACGCTGATCCTCACCTTTATTGTTTTCAGTTTTGAAACAAATTTCTAAAAACAAAAATGAAGCTCGTGACGTATGGGCATGAGTAATTCTTCTGGCTAAAAGGAGCTTGGAGCTTTTTCAATGTGGCCACGCTCTTTGACAACAAATTTAAACTGCTCTTTAGCCTGTGAAAATTAAAAAGAACATTTAGAAAAATAAAATAGAAGCACTAAAATCATGAGACACAATAGAAAATTCTAGACTTCGAAGGAAATACATGGACCATTCAGGAGAAAATTGAATAGGTAGGGGGTGGGGTGGGAAAGAAAACACGGGAGGGAAGGGAGGGACTCCCGCAGAAGAAAAATCCAGCCTGATTTGGATAAACTTAAGAACAACATTCAAACCAAATCTCTAACTCTTGAGTGTCTGGAGGAAACACCCGCCACTAATTACAGGACTCAGATATGGAAGAAGCCACTTCAGGGGTGTGGGGCCCGAACCATCATCCTGATGGTGGCTTTTAAGACGCGGCTGTGGTTGTTTGGTGGTAAGAGAGAGTTTAAATTTGCTTCCACTGGCCTTGGGGGATGTTGATACTTCTTCCATCTCTAATCTCACTCCAGAGCTAGGGAGCTACCTGTGCCAACTATGGCTTTGTTGGGTATACCAGATAGTCCTGGTGCTGCCGTCGAACCACCATGAAGGTTGTTTATGTAAAAGTGGGAAGCGTGGCCATAGTCCCATTGGAAGTTTTGCTTCGAGGTCACTATGAAATGCCTAACCCCATCTCTTTTGTTGCTAGATCTGCTTTTATGGTTGGTCCTGAAAACTGTGGAAGGATTTCAAGTTGGTCTGTATTTGAAACCACAATTTTGATGATGTTTGTATTTTCTTTCATTTCTAATATATTCTTTTAGATAACAACCATTGTTCTCTTTCTGCAGATTCCTTTATAGGGTAAAATGGAGATGACACATGAGTCATAATGTGTGAAAAGTACTTTTGAAAACCTAATTAGCATTTTCTTAGAGCAATGTGGCCATATTAGACATGTTATATAGACGGGCTTAATAAGTCTACATAGTTAATGTTATAACTCACTCTAGTACTTTTTGTTTTGTTTTGTTTTTGTTTTGTTTTCCCTCAAGCTACAGAGAGGTCTTAGAAAATATATAATGAATGGTAGTTTATTTATTTACATTTTTAAAAAAGATTTTATTTATTTATTCATAAGAGACACAGAGAGAGAGAGAGAGAGGCAGAGACATAGGCAGAGAGAGAAGTAGGCTCCATGCAGGGACCCCGATGTGGGACTTGACCCTAGGACCCCAGGTTCACACTCTGGGCTGAAGGCGGCACTAAACCGCTGAGCCACCTGGCTGCCCTACATTTTTTATTTTACTTCTCATGGATGTGATTTTTTTTCTTTTCTTTAAATCATAATAAAAAAGATGATTATTAAGCAGCAGAGGGGAAGGTGTAATTCTTCAAAATTTGGAAATCAGAGAGCAGAACTGCCTAAGGAATAATTAAATTATTTTAATTTGTCACACAGGTAAACAAACAAACAAACAAACAAACAAAACCTGACATACCCCTTCTGCCTCAGAAATGTTTTCCTATCTTTACTGCTAAAATTAGTGAGTTATTAATACACTGCCAGGGATGATAGTGAACACATTAAACATTGATTTGTGAGTTGGACAAGGTAGCCCCTTAAATTCCAAAAATGAGTATTTTTGTTCTTATGGTCAAGGATGTGATCCAGATTGCTTGGATCTGAATGTCAGCTCTCAACTATGGAATCAGCTACCATCCATAAGTTACAAACAAGTGGCCTTTTGTAGAACTACACCTATACATGATAGTTGATGCAGAAAATCCTGGAAATTTCACCTTATCAGTTGCTTTTACATTTGATTACTCTGGAGAGAGTTAAATGAGTGTGTGTGCCACAGTGTTTCTGTGTGCATACATATATGTATGATGATATATGATATATACATATATGCATGTTATATGTTCATGTAAATATGTATTCAATGAATTTTATATATGTTTCACTAATAAAAAACTGACAGCTCTGATGAAGATCAGTTAATGATCTCGATACCACCAAACTATCCTAAGAGGAACACTTGATTGATTATTGTAATACTGCTTTTCCAACCCAATTCATGTGGAATATGGTTAGAGGAGGGTTAAACTACTTTGCACCAGCTCCTTTGTCTAGCACAGTCTACTTTTTTATAATACAGGTGAGTTATGAAGGTAGGTAGAGATCAAGTGGAATCCAAGATAGATCCTTATTTGTCTTGTGAGCTCCTTTTCAAGCTGGGAGGGAGAGTATGATTGATGAGAATGTTGAGATATTGTCCCATAAGTGGCAATAAAGATGGCTTCTGATATGGAATATGGAGGCGCAGGTTGCTGATGAAAACCCAGTAAATCTTGGTCAATCTTGGTCAAATTCTTCCCAGAGTTTCCTTAGTGATCTCCACCCTCCTTTCAGGTCATCATTTATTGACAGCGATGAAACATGTGTGATTATTTGGAGAAATTCCTTATACTAAATTAATTTAGACTACTATTGGCAACAAAATTGTGAGACTGTCCATTCATTTGGGAGATTATCTCAAGAGAGGTTTGAAATGGAAGTTACTTAACCTGAAGCCATTTTGAACTGTCTATTGAGATTAAAAAATTGTATTCTCTGAGAAATGTCTACAAAACTGCATTGCATTTATGATTGTATTTCCTGATCATTTTTCATGGATAGGAGGTGTCCTTGATTTTACAATATAAAAATAAATTCCCATCTACAAAGTTTTCCGATCCAGCTTTGTTCCAGTATGCAGTAAGTTGGCTTTGCATGATTCTTTCCCCCATATCCCTGGGGTGAAAGGAGGAGTGAGAGGGGAAGTGGGGGAAGAAATCATAATAAGTTATTATAATAGATTTTTTAGGGGCACTTGGGCGGCTCAGTCAGTTGAGAGTCCAAATCTTGGTTTCAGCTCAGGTCATGCTCTCTTGAGTCCTAAGAGAGCCTTACATTGGGCTCACCACTCAATGGGGAGTCTGATTCTTTCCCTCTGCCCTTTCCTCACCTCATATAAATAAATAAATATTTGAAAACAAAATAAGATAAATTTTAAAATTTGGCCATATTTTTGAATTTACGTTTCCTATGTTGCTGTGTCTTGATTTGGGTAGGATAATACCAATAATATTTATGTGGAGTTTAAGTTTACACTAAAATTTTCAATGATACATCAGAACTACTTAGAACTCTCTACATTCTTCTCATGGGTTGATCATGGTGAGCACATGATCAATATACAACACATCTGGAAACTGAGTGGCAAGGTCAAGTTAAAGTCATAGATCATTTCAGAGAGCCCCACATTCTAAATAAAAGCAGCTTAACTCACAATGCTCTTCAGTAAGTGATGATTGTTTTGGCTTTTGCAGTAGCCTCACTGATAATCTGCCCCTAAGAGGCTTTCAATAGGTGCATTTTCTAAAAATCTGCCCTCCTGAGAGAGGAGTAAGAGTTTCATTGATGTAAGCAATAGATAAAGATAATTATGAAATTTAGTGTTTTTCAGACAGCCTCACATTGTCATTATATTTGGTTCTAGGACCACTTTGTCTAATATAGTAGCCTTTAGCTGCATGTGATCATTGAACACTTGAAACATAACTAGTGAGAAGAACTGAATTCTCAATTTAATTGGATTTTAATATCTTTGAATTTAAAAATTGAATATAAAATATCTCACTAATATTTTTATATTGCCTGTATGTGAGGATGATCACTTTATGATATATTGAATTAAATAAAGCATATTACTATCAACAATATTACTCATTATTTTATACTTTTCTGTTAATGCAACTACCAAAAAATTAAAATTACTTTGTGGTTTGGATTGTTTCTATTGGAAGCCCAGTTTTGCCTCGTATTCAGTAGTGGCTCAAAGATGTCTAAATTACTTAAATGCATAATCTCTCCCTGTTTTTCCCCAAAAGATGATAGCTCTGTATCTGTTTTTTATTAGTTGATATAATAGCTATTTTAAAGAGAAATGACTCTGATTCTTCTATGCGATTTCCCAGGTCTGTGGAGAGTATCTTGTCTTTTCTGAGCACTGTTATCAGATAAACAAAGTCACTTGGTATTCCACAGTGTCTTTCTTCTTTGGCCCCCTCAATTCTCCAGGCTAGCATGCCAATAGCCATGAGCATGGCATTAAAAATGCTTTTTTTTGTTTGTTTATATATATATATTTTGCTTATATGTTGGGTCTGGTAATGCCTTCAGGATCTCTTAATTCTGTCTGCTTCAGTCCTGCTGATATGTTGGTTCCTGCAGATTTCTGAACTTGGCCTTAAACCTGTGCTTTCTCTCCTTGTCACATTCCAGATGCACTTGTTAATCCTGATCTAAATGGCTTCCCATGGCTTTCCTCAGAATACTGCTCCTTAAGTAGTATCTTCCCAATTTCACACCCCAACTCCTAGGGCCCAGACCAGTCAGTGCCAGGCTGGAGGCAAAGATATGGTTGCTGTTTTACACCATGCTAGGTACTGATACAGCACTGTACAGGATGACTTGGCTTGTGACCTTCTGTGACCCACAGACTCATGGGAGAGGCACAATCACTTTCAGGTTTTGCGCTGGGCTGCTGGAACCCACCTTGCCTGCAAGCACAGAGCGAGTGGGGAAGTGCCTGAGGCTTTTGTTTTCCTTAGAAACAGGCCTTAGCCAAAGGCTGATGTATAAGGGAATATACATACTCTGTCCCCCAAAGAGGACAATCTGAGGTAAGACCTCCATGGAGTGCAGGATGGTTTTGAATTATTGAACTTAAGTTACATTCTGTGGGGATTTGCTGCTACCCCATTGTTTTTTGTCCTGCTTCCTCTTTCGGCCCCACGTTCTTACTCTTTTACTTATAAGCTAGACATATTTGAAATGCATCACTTCCTCAAATACCCTTATACTAAGGTATTTGGCTTTAGGGAATCCAACCTTATGCTGGTAATCCTAGGTACTGGAAGTGGTTCTGGGAAGCTGACTCAGAATGAGAGTCAAGAATTGGATCACGCAATGGCAGATGTTTCTGTTTGTGATAAAGTCAAAGAGTGATAGTAAGCTGTGGCTTGCTGGTTAGATTCTGTTGATATTTTTACTCATGGCGAACTGGAGTGGGAAATGAGTGGAAAAGGATGCACTAGATTGTATGACATCTCTATAATTCGATAGCTATGATAATTAAAAGAAAATGGACCTGTTTGGTTGCTGCTAATTGATGTACCATAGAAAGAAAATACTATACTTTGGCCAGTCACTGCTTCATGGGGAGGAGGAAATCGAGAATTCTGTTTCTGTTTTATAGATGTTCAGTTTGTATCCAAGAGAGATTTCAAGGGGGTGTTTTTGTGTCTACAGATGGAATCAAAGCTAAGGAAATAAAATTTCAAATCATCACTTTACGCATGGTATTTTACACATTTGTATAAATCAGAGTTCATGGTAGCAAACAACAAAAACTAACAGGGATCACTTCAAGAAAAAAAGAATATTGAATGGTTGTTGAGTAGCTCACAGAATTGCCAGAAAGGCTAAGAATGAGGCTCAGGAAATTGTCATGAGCAAAGGAAGCTGGGAGACAGCCATAACTGCACAGACAAGCTTAGTGGTGTCTCAGCTTATACAAACTCCCCTTCCAGGTCTGATCTCTGGATACCACCATAGGCACCACGGCTACTGGTTCTTTGGAAAATAGATGTGACTGCAACCAGCATTAGAAAGGGTTCCTTAGGGGGATCTCTCTGGATGGCTCAGCGTTTTAGTGTCTGGCTTCGGCCCAGGGCGTGGTCCTGGGGTCCTGGGATCGGGTGCTGCATCGGGCTCCCTGCATGGAGCCTGCCTCTCTCTCTGCCTATGTCTCTGTGTCTCTCATGAATAAATAAATAAAATCATTTTTTTTTAAAGAAAATATTCCCTACCATCTCTGTTTCCCTATCTGATAAGCTCCAAATTTGAAGACCAGTAGATTTTCCTGAATGGACAAATGTAGGTTGTGCATCCATATGTCATGCACCAGCCCCCAATATATAGTATGTACCTTCTGAAACTTAAGGGAATATTTTTTGACATTCAACTATGTTGTGTGCTTCATGTAAGTTCACTGCTTTCTGTCGCTGAGTCCATTGCATTGCATTGCATAGGCACACAACAATTTGTTTCTATCTTAAAACATCTTCAACTTCTTAAAGGCTTTTCCTTATGTTTCCTTTTGAAAGGTTTGTAGCTTTAGATTTTACCTTTACGTTGATGATCCATTTTGAGGAAACAGTCTCTATGGTATTAAGTGTTGACATTCCTTTTCACTACATAAATATCCAGTTGTTCCAACACCATTTGTTGAACAAACTCCTTTACCCATTATATTTAGCACATACGTTTAAAATCAAATGATCATGTATGTGTGGAACTATTTCTGAGATTTTTATTGTATGTGTGGAACTATTTCTGAGATTTTTATTGTATTCCCTTGAGTGATACATTTGTACATTTGGAAATAAAACCCTGCCTTGATTACTGCAGCTTTATGGAGAAAAGTTGACCATTCTTTCTTATTCTTTTAATTTGCCTTTTAACATCCTTTTTCTTCCTGGCAGTTAAACTGTTCCACAGATAACTGAGGTTCTGTTTATTCATTTGCATTTTTTTTTTCTCCTTAGCACTTAGTTTGCATTCCCACTTCAAGTTCATTCATCTTTTACTATCCAGTCTCTAATCTGCTACTAAGTCCATCCAGTTAATTTTTCCTCTCACATACTATGCTTGCCAACTCTATAAATTACATCTTAAAAAATCTTCCATTTCTTTTGTCATGTATTTTTCATTTAAATCTTTGAGAATATTTATGATAACTGTTTTCATACACTTTTCTGCTAATTCCATCATCTGTCATTTCTCAGTTTATTTCTATTAACCAGGTTTTCTTTTGATTATGAGCTACATTCTCCTGCTTCTGTTCCTATTCAGGATTTTTAATATGATTATAGATACTGTACATGTTATAGTGATAAGTGTATGGATTTTCCTGCCTTCATTTCAAGAATATTGAAGAATACTTTGGCAGGAAATGTAGATACTTATGGATTATTTTGAGCCTATCTTTCAGTTTGGGGTGGCATGGCATAGCCCTACCATAAAGACCTTTTCTGTCTGTCGAATGCCTCAGGCATGCAACAAGATGTCTCCAGACTGAGTAGTTAGACAAAAAATATCCCATCCCTGTGAGTTTGGAATTTATTCCGTTTATAGCTTCCTTGTGGCTTTCTATCTTTGCCCAGTCTTATTGGGTTTTACTCTATGCCATATTTAGTTTTACCTTGTGAACATATTGCTTACTGTTCAGTTAAGGTCTCAAGGGTCCCATGCAGATTTCTAGAGCTCTTTCTCTGAGCTTCCTCATCGTCAGTAGTCAGTACTCTGCCTTGCGGATCCATGTGCCTTCATTTGCCTCATGAACTCAGTGGGACTGCCATTCTTAGCTTGGGCTCCCCTTATCTGTTTGGAAATTTAGCAAGTGCTTCCAGGAGGAAAGTGTCAGTGATGACACAGCTCATCTCATGTGTTTCCCTTCTCTCCGTTAGCACAGTCCTAAACTGCCAGCTGTCCAATACCTGAAAATAGTTGAGTATCTTTTTTTTTTTTTTTTCAGTTTTCTTGTTTATAAAGGGAAGGCAAGTCCAATTCTTATGATTGGGTTGCAGGCGGAAGTGACAATCCTTCACTAAAATTGTAATCTCTTCTTGGAAATATACATATGTGTCAAAACAATAATTTGTGATTGCATATTTTCAAAAGCCGCATTTGTCATACATACTGGTCTTCAGTGGAAGTAGTATTCAAATATTTCATTATGAAATTTCTTAGATATCTCTGTCTGAATCATCTGACTTCAATTTTGATGATGGCACCCAAGACTAAAACCTTTTAGCAAACCGGTCCCCAAAAGCAGTGTCAAAGCAGCCAAATGTGCTTGTTTCTTTCAGGTTTTCATTTATAATTTTCAGAGGAAAAAGCCATGTTCTTTAGAATGAATTAGTACTACTGTAAGATTTTCATTCCTTTATCTTATTTTGCATATTAGAGTCATATTCTTGCAGTAAGTTCCAAAGCCAAGAAGCAAAAAGACAAGGAAAAAATGAGAATATCAGCATATGCACACATAAAATCAGGTATTGAATGCAAACTACTTTGCTCTCTTTTCTTGGATTATTTTGCCGTGCAAATAAACACTCATAAAAGGGACAAGTAAACTTTAGCGCCCCCTGGCATATAATATATAAAGATGAGCTTCAGTGTTTCTCTTTGGAAGTTTTACATAGTTTACTCTTCCCAAACAGGACTTTAAAGAGATTTTTTTTCTGTTCACAGTCATGTCTACCCAATGTTTCCAAGTCTGGTTACAATCTCACTTTGATCTCCTTATCTATTCTCCTTTATTAAGTCCTGTCTGCTCTTGCTCTACACCAGACTGACACATCAGGGCTTTTTAAGTGGGACAATTCCAGGTTTCCTAGTGAGGACCAGAAATCCTGTGTACTTCTTGAATCCCTGAAGCTCAAAGAAGTGTTGGTTTGGGTCAGTGTTTGTGGTGGAACAGGGAACAATGAGAGAAGTTGGACATGGTACCATGGTTGCCATGGAAGAGCATCCTGAAGTGACATGGAAATGTGAAGTGTCTGAGGACATGGATGCAGACTTAATCCTTTTGCGTCAATAGATGAAAGGATGTTGTTAACAGTGCTAGTTAGTAATTTGACTTCTAGTCATGAATTATTGATTTCTTCCATACAAATGCAAAAGGGTAGGTGATCACACATTTCCTAATTAGTTTTGGCATCATCAGCTTCTGGTCATTTCTCTGTGTACGTGTTTCCTTTCACAGGTAAATAAACTAACTCCAGCTGCGCTGGTGTGTTAACTCTTCCAACAAGCTTGGCCCCTAGCTCTGATCTGGCTACCTACAAGCTTAGTTCTGTCTCCAGACTAACATTTACTTTGACTTCTCATTTCCCAGGTCCATAATACTCATAAGAGTTTCTCACATGATTTCTATATATTTTAATCCGATGAAGCAGGTATTGAGTCAGCCCCCATCTGGAATCAGTAAAAATATTTGAATGCAGTGTTTGAAAGCAATTATAAAACAATACACAGTACTGTTTTATGTATGAGGAATTATTATCATTTATCTAGTAACTTGAGGTTTTAGAAGGATTTTGAGGTATTTAGAAAGTGTTAGGTGTTAGCATGATTTAGGATCAGGATGTACGTGCTGATCATGTCCTCAAGTTCTTCTTAGATCTTTGAGACAAGATTCAGTGAAATAAACAATACATGGTTGTGGGTTGAGCCAAGATGTGAAACTGTGATTTAGAGGATGGAAATGTGACCATTTTCAAGGTGTTTCTACTTACAAGATGGTATTTCTTTGGTGGCTTTTTCTCTTCTTCTCATTTTTCCTATTGGTACTACATTATTCATCTTAGTTTGAAGCTAACATTTCAGTGCATTTTGAAGGGTAATAAGAAAAATGCAGAGGAATTAAACAAAAAAAAATTAAATGAAGTGGTTTAACTTGTGACCCCAAACTAAGGGAGTGAATGTAATTGAGAGGTAGAAACTTTTCAGAAGTAAGGAAGTTTAGATACCCCCCATTTTGTTTGATGTTCTGGATAAGGCTTCGTTATCACGTGGCTCTCCACTTACCTGGATATGTCTAGTTAGTATTTAAATTCAGTTAATTGTGATTTCATGTTCATTTTGTGTGATTTTTAATATTTACCTTATCAGTAGATTTATCAATATTTTGATGTCATAGTTATGGAATAGATCTACATGAACTGTTTAAATTTCACTACTTAAATTAGTTCTCTTGGGCATTCACATATATTCACATTAAATGTAGGGAACACTATATTTTTAAAGTTTTTGTTCCAGGAGTCAAGAGTGAACATTCATTCTCTCTCCCAATGTTTCCTTCTCACATTCTTTCTGTTTTACTCAGTGTCTCTCTGACTTTCTCTATTTTTACTCGTGGCTTGATTTTGTTGGTATATTCAGTCTGTCATTCATTCATTAAATGTGACTGGAAGCGAAGTTCCAATAGAAGTCTAGCACAAACATGACTGGTTTATTTCGGTGTAAGCCCATCAACCAAAGGTGGAAAAAATTCCAAAAAATTCTATTTGCTGGAAAATTTGCTAATAAGCTTTTGGTTACTCAAAGGCTTGCTCACAATGTGGGATTTGAGGGTGGGGGGCCTGGGTGGAGAGAAGACAAAATATAATAAACACAACAGAAATTCACTGGCATCAAACTGATTGGAGTGTGTTAGGAAAACAAGTTAGGAGAGAACTATGAAAACCGGCTTTGTACTTTGGAAAAGTGGAACGTTTCAGAGATGCCGATTATAAAGATTGGAACTAATAGCAGTGCTCCAAAGCAAGGTTTCTGTTTCAGGCCTGCGTATGCACATTTTATTCTTCATTCATGAAGACATCTTAGTTTGCAAACAGGATGTATACCAGACTCCTCAATGATCTAAGAATTTCATCTACACAGTGAATTAAGGTAAACAGTCTCTTCTTTTGGAGTGACAAAAGGTTAAACTGAAATGAAACAAATGGTGTCTCTTTTTTTCAGGCAAATTTGTTTTCTATTCCACTTGTTGACTCTATCGAGAATTTAAATAAGGTCTTGGTGTGTTCTTGGTTTATTTGACTTTCGATTTTCAAAGGCAAAGGATGGGTTTCAGTCTCTAAATTTGGAAGAATGCATTTGGAGTTAGGTTCTCCTAGCTTCCTGGAGGAGGTGGCAGTTAAACTGGCCCTTAGAAAAAGAACACCATTTCAGCAACAAAATTATGGAGTAGAGTCCTCCCATATCAAAGGGATGGGATCCTTAAATGCAAGGACACAGGTGGAGGGCTAACTCATATTAGGTGAGTGAGAGTGACATTATGATGCAGGACAAAGGCAAAGGGGGAAAAAAATGGGAAAATTAGGCTTTTATGCCCTGGAATGCCAACACTAGGAGTTTTGTTTGAATAATTGGCACTTGGTAGACATGGACAATTTTAAGGAGACCTCCATGAAGGGAAAGTGAGTATACTAGGAAGGAGAAATGAAGAATGACCAATGCTAATGGAGCTATTCTTCTGTGCTTCACATTACATAAGTATGCCAACTTCCCCACTACATAGATAGGACAAGTAGGACCAAGAGGTTGAAAATGTGCCAAGAGCTATAGATTGAACATTCAGAATCAGGCTTGTTGAGTGAACAAAACCTAAGCTTCAGTAGGGACAAGGTGGAAGAATGTCAGAGATCTGGCATAAAGCATAGACACAGGGTCAGAGGTCCTAGAAGGGACCCAGGCTGAGCTTCTAAACTGGTATGTAGGACAAACACCAGAATTCTAGCTTTATTATTTTTTTCTAATTACTGAAGTTAGTAAGATTTCTGAATCAGCACAGTAGACATGCTTAATATTATACCTCTTTTTAGCTTCCCTTCAAATACACATAATGATACACAGATAGTAGCATGATCGGATATGATAGTAGGACGTGTGGGTGGAAAAGTTGGTTGGAATTTAAATGCTATGAATACCCACCATCCATTAGATTCCAGAGCCAGGCCCTCTAGGGTGAAGAGTGGACCTGTAAATACTCTCCAAAGAGTGGAATCCCCACAAATGAGAACCCACTGTGTTTCTAAATGCAACAGCGCTTTGGAAGTTTATAGCTCTGGCCTAGTAAACTTCGCCAAGAAGATTTAGTTAAACATCCAGGAAAACATGCTGCTTCCAGCATTTAGCTTTGAACTGACAAAAGGAATTAGTTACTCCCCATCTATATCACATGCAGAGTGACTCAGAACCAAGGTAACATGTTTTCAGAGATGGTTCTCGGTTTTGATGACTTAGGCGAACATGCCAGTCACTGTGTATCAGGTTTTGAATGCAGCCAAGATTGACCTTTATGATTGAAAATCATTTCTGTTAGAGAAAAACAAAGCACATCAAAGCGCAATCATTTTTCAAATTGTACACTCACTTCTAGAGATGTAGCGTCTTTGGCCTTGACTTGAAAGCTGTGGTGTTGAGTCTTTTAGGAGGTGGAAGGTAATGGCTGTAGACAGCAGAAATAAACGAGAACCTCAGGAATCCTTCTGGTTTGGCTGATGGAATCCAGTGGCAAGTACACTGTATATATCTGAAAATGAATAATAGCCTCATGAAAATGTAAGCAGAATTTCATAGTGTGTCCTCTCCTGATCCCCTGATTTTACCTGCTCTTAACCACAATGCCTGTGACCTTCTCTCTACCCCACCTTCACTCTGTCTTATATTGTTGTTCTTAATCCTTAAGATAATGTGTACTGTGGTTTCTTTTTGGTTTTGACCAGATTTCCAGCTTTTGTATTGCTGGTGATTTCCTTTCTAAATTAGGAAATTGTGGGTTTTTTTTTTTTTTTTAAAGAAAGAAAAAGAAAACAAAACTCCATTTCTCTCTCTCTTTAGTCAATTATAATAGCATTAGAAGGGCTATTGTAAACAGTCAAGTTTGAGAGTATATATTTCGGCATAAATCTGCACATATAAGCCTTTATGCAACTTTTATTCTTAAAAAAGACTCTTAAAGGATCTCAATATCCATAGTTAGTGGCTCACATGGAAAACTGTATTGGGATTGTCTGTTGTATTATCATGTTTTTGTATTTCCTAAAGTTTTCATCCTTCCAACATTCTCTAGAAACTAAACCATGCTCATTTACAGCTCTTACTATTTAAAAATAAATACCATTTACACCTAAAAAAAAAAAATATTGTGTATAAATACCCTTGAAGGAACAAAACTTTCATTCTTCTCAATTCTTTTCATTTAGCTATATGGAAAATATTCCACTTAGCTCATTCAGAAAATGTGCAAACTTGGCTTTGGGCACAAGACTAATTTTCTAAAATGAATGGGCCAGGGCTGCTTTCCATATATTTCTTGTCAGTTGCATGTGGCTGGAAGTAAAACTAACAGGGATTTATAGAAATTGTTTGTCATCAGTCTATGCCATTTTTCACCTGCATAATCCATCGCTTGTCCTGACAATGCCCAGGCTCCTAACCTACCTGAGATTATTTGATTCTCATGTGAGGAAATGCATACCAAGTGCTAATGTTCCAAGAATGAAGCACTGGCCCCAGCCCCTGATGCTCCAACTTCTATAGCACCGAGGTAGAAAGAGTTACAGACATGGTGACTCATATCTCATTGGAAGGTAAGAAGTACTCCCCTGAGAATGTGTATCACACAGGCAGCATGAGACAGGAGGGATCCACTAAAGCAGTGTTTTTCAACCTCAACACTACTGACATTTTAGATGGGGTAACTCTGTCATTAGGGGGGCAGCTATCCTGTGCATTGCAGCATCCCTTGATTCTATCCACTAGAAGTCAGTAGCATCTCCCCTCCCTAGATTGACAATCAAAGATATCTCCCACCATTGCCAAATATCCTACAGGGAGCAAAATTTCCCCCAGATGAGAATCACTGTACTCAGGAAAAAGTAAAATTAAGCTTTCACAATTGGCAGCATTGCATACTGAATGCAAGAAGTGTATTCTTGAAATCTATAGGATGAAAGAGATTAAGATGGAATTAACGTTACCAACCCACAAACCTTAAAATAGGACTATTAATCTGGATTCATGGCGTAATCTATAGGATGAAAGAGATTAAGACAAATACTTATTAAACATACTTAAAAATAATACTCACACACAGCATACATTGACCCTTTTAGAAAGCTTTTCATTGGGGGTGGGGAGAGGCAAAAATAAACCTTCACAGTTATGGTACTTCTGAAGCAACTGTGTTTGGAAGAAAAGTTAGAGTGTAGAGATTTTTTTCTACACCGGTGCTTATTTTGCCCACGTCATTGGTTTTAAATCTAACCTCCTGGTTATATAAATTTATCGTAATATTTCCTCCCCATGGTTAGCCTGTCAACTATTTGAAAATATGTGCTATGTTGTACTAAAGTCCCTTTCCAACTTTATCATACAAAATAGAACATAGTTTTAAGTTCCTCCATCTTTCCCAATTTTTTTTTCCCTAATGGAGTTTCAGGATGCTGTTATAACTCCTAAATTAGGATTCCCAGGATCAAAATGAGAACCTGAATCAAGTAGAAATGTTTTTGTCTTCAAGAAAGAGAAAATAAAGTAATGACTTAAAAAAAGTTCCCACTTAACAAGAATTTCACAGGTGGTTGACTAGTTGGCATTTGTTGAGCTGCTCAAGGACCCAGACTCTAGCTGACCATCTGCCTCACCCCTTTAATATGGCCCCAGCAAGAAGGGTGGAATGAATGTTAGCATTAGCGATGTCTTCAACATGCAGAAGAGGAAGAGGATCACTGATAGAATTCTGGCAATGTGCTTCAAGAGTTTGGCTCCTTCCTTGGTGACTATATTACATGAATGACACCGTTTTTAACTATATTATAGAAATGATTCTACTGCAATATGATTCCTTTGTCACCTACATATGCATCTCCCTGGCTTTAGGACCTTGAATCCTGGAACTGTGTGTTGCTATCATACTCCAATATTATTACAGACATACTACATAAGTGATCAGTACACATGTTTTTAAAAATTATCAATATGTACAAAATATGCTCTAAATCTAAGAGCAAACTTTTCTCTGGCAAGTTGTTTGTTAGAAAATTGTCATTTAGGGGCACTTGGGTGGCTCAGTTGGTTAAGTGTCTGCCTTCAACTCGGGTAATGATCCCAGGGTCCAAGGATCAAACCCTCCCTGCTTAGTGGGGAGCCTGCTTCTCTGTCTTCCTCTGCTGTTCCCCCTGCTTCTGCTCTCTCTCTGTCAGATAAATAAATAAATAAATACATTTTTTTTTAAAAAGAAAATCGTCATTTAGAACATATTTATTTTTCTTTCTGTTACACTGGAATTGTTTGTTTAGCTCTTGAAAGTCCACGAATTTTCTAGAAATTATACATAATATTTTGTGTGCATGTGCATTTATTAAGTGAACCACAGATTTAATCAGGTTCTTAAAGTGCTATTTGGTTCAAGAAATTTAAACTTCTTATACAATACAGATTTGTCCAAAAAGAGGATAAATGGAAGATCAAAGGAAAAGTACTTTGAGAGGAGGATTATTTTCAGGAAAATAGGACAACCAGAATGGAGCCTTTGTTGAAGATTTCGTTTCTTTCTATAATCCTATAGTTAAAAAACAACAAGTAAACAAAGACACTTTCAGTAACAGGTCTGGAGTTCATGTCAGATTATGTCACTGGGTTCACATATTGGAGACTAATCAATGCTAAAATTAAAAAAAATGTTTTGGATATCTATCTTTATTGGATTATAGGAACAAAATAATGGGTTCCAGAAACACTCTACTCTAATATTAAAATGGTTTTGTTCTTTCGGTGGGAGAAAGATGCAATATACAAGAGTCCTTTCTAAAAGCTCCTGGCCCATTGTCAGCTGTACACACCTTTTCAAATCTGTGTTGATGGATTTATAGATCGATTCATGCATACTCAGACTGGCCCCCAGTATGACCAATGGCAGAAGAACTTGTAGGATTAGTAGCAAGGCCCATCACTTTAAAGGAATTGGAACTTGACCATTACATTAAATAGAGTTTTATTAGGTTTTGTATCTCTTAAATGATACATTATCTGAGCCCTCATCCTTTTAAGGTAGAGTGGTTTTACTTGTTCATGAAATGACTTGCAGGTGATTGAATAACTTATTATGCTATTGTATACATCTGGCTTAATATGTTTTGGAAAATAAGGATTTATTATGTATTCAACTCCACGTGGATGATCGATACCCAAACCTGTCTTTACAACATTAAGTTTGGGACCTTCTTAAGTTAAGCACTTGTGGTCCACAGAATGGCAACAACTTTTTAGACATGTTGAAATGTTATTTTAGGGAGAGGCATGCAGAGTGGGAAAACAAAATCAAACAAAACAAAAAACAATAAATATCAACTAATCTTTCCCACCCACCAGGGAAATTCCCTAGAGTCAAGGCTGGTACACCAAGTTAATTACAAGACTGTGTAACTGGGACGCCTGCGTGGCTCAATGGTTGAGTGCCTGCCTTTGGCTCAGGTCATGATCCTAGGGTCCTGAGATTGAATTCCACATGGGGCTCCCTGCAGGGAGCCTGCTTCTCCCTCTGCCTATATTTTTGCCTCTCTCTGTGTCTCTCATAAACAAACAAGCAAACAAACAAACAAATAAATAAATAAAATCTTAAAAAAAAGACTACACAACTTATTGTCTGTAGTTTGCTTGTTTTATTCAAAAATAAATATAAGGGATCCCTGGGTGGCGCAGTGGTTTGGCGCTTGCCTTTGGCCCAGGGTGCAATCCTGGAGACCTGGGATCGAATCCCACATCAGGCTCCCGGTGCATGGAGCCTGCTTCTCCCTCTGCCTATGTCTCTGCCTCTCTCTCTCTCTCTGTGACTATCATAAATAAATAAAAATTAAAAAAAATTAAAAAAAATAAATATAAAGCGTAATGATTTTCACTTAATTGTTAACTATTAGGCCTTTACAATTCTAAGCAGTGTTGTTTCTGAAATGAAAACATCCATTTTTATGTGTGCAGAAATGACATGTTAGCAAGAAAAATTAACTTCAAAAGGTTGATTAACCAAACTACAAAAAATGGCATATTGCATAATACCAACTTTTGGAAGAATCAAGAAAAGATCTTTGAAGGTCACCAGTTCACACATGGTGAAATTTTCAATTAGTTGTGTTAAAACGGAATGTTCTGCGACTTCCAAGCCTCAGCCATGAAAGGCCCTGTAGATTGCATTTGGTTCTCCGGAAATACCTACTCTTGGAAAAGGCCTGAGATCACGTAAAAAAGGAAGGGTGGGCTGACACGGACCTGACTATCCCTGCCAAGACCCAAGGCATGTGAGTGAGCCTACCTTGGTCACTCCAATCCACACCACATGCATCTCACCAAATGACCCTAGTTGATCTGTGGGGCAGACACCTTGTTCAACTGGGCCCTGACTCAGAACTATGAAGTTCAATAAACCGTTGTCTAAGCCACTAAGTTTTGGATGGCGTGTGAATAGCAATATATAATCAAAACATCCTTGTTAAATTTTTAACTTACTTGATGAAGACCTCTCTTCGTTTATTTATTGCAACAAAGGATTTGGTAGCCGCATTTTGCAAAACATTGTTGCAGGCAATAGATTTCCCCATCCATTGACTCCTACTCCTTTTCAGACTTTTTTTGCTTTTTCTTATCACTGTGATTCTCATTTCACACCAAGCTTTTAACCAATCCTGTCCTCAAGTCAAGGTGTATATATATGGATCTGTTGTCTAGCAGCCAAGTGACTCCATATCAAAATTAGCTTAAATGTGGAGTCTCATCCCATGCCTTGTGCCAGTTCTAGTAAGTCAGGTTCAGTGTTTGTCTTGTGTTGCCTTCTTCTACTATAGCCCCAATAACTGTGTCTTACCCTTGCTCATTCTGCTTAAGGGTCTAACCTAATAGCCTTTATAATATTCCATTCTAGATTGGGATCCTTCCTTGTTTTGACCTACATTTTCATTTTCTGTAAGTATCATAAAAATTGCCACACATTTAGCAGCTTAAAATAACACCAGTTTCTCATCTCCCAGTTTTATAGATGTCAAGCCTCAGCATGGCTCTGGTGATTACCAGGTTGTAATCAAGGCATCACAAGGATGTACCCCTTTCTGGGGGCTCTGAAGATGAATCTGATTGCAAGCTTCTTCATGTTATTGCTCAATTACTGTGTCCTGACATTGTAGAACTGAGGTCCCTGTGTCCTTGCTGGCTGTCAGGTAGGGTTCGTTCTCAGCTTCTAGACTCTGCAATTCCTTGACTGGTTGATACCTTTCCCTATATTCAAATCTAGCAATTGCACATGGAATCTTTTGCATCCTTGAAACTTCTCTGACTTCCCCTTTTCCCTTTCTCTTCTGCTTTTAAGAATTCATGTGATTATCTCAGGCCCCCCAGTGAATCCAGATTAATAGTCCTATTTTAAGGTTTGTGGGTTGGTAACATAAATTCCATCTATAAAATGCTTTCACATTAGTATCTGGGTTAGTGTTTGATTGAATAAACAAGGGATGGGAATTATGGAGGAATATCTTTAGTATTCTTCCTTCTACAACCTATCATATTAGGAATTAAAGATCTGTCTTGGAATCAAGGAGCTTAGTTCTTACTACCACCCATCTACCCTGGCTTCCCTGCATCCCCAGCCTAACCTTGGCTTGCCTATTGTCTATCAGGTCAGTGTCACTTGAATAAAATATTTCCATTACCATATTTTGCCCACTGACTTAGATTCCACTGAAAGTTTCCTGCATCCCCCAATGATGATAATTTGCCTGGATTGCCATCTATTCATTCATCCATTCTTCATTCATCCATTCAACAAATACTTATTGAGTACTTATTATATGCCAGGCATCTGGTGATCTGGCAGTGAAAAGATCACAGACTTCTCTCAAAGTACATACACATATACTCATAAGTTTGTATGTATAATAATACTGGGCATATGCAATGATTACATATTGCAATTTCAAGTGTTGATAAATGCCATGAGAAGAAATGAAGGAGGAATGGTCCTATTTGATTTATGGTGGTCAGAGATGGCCTCTCTAAGTGATAACATTTAAGCAGAGACTTGAAGGGAGAGAAGAAACAAGTATCTATCTGGGGTAGAATGTTCTAGGCAAAGGGTTCTGGTTGGGGGTCATGCTTGCTACAGTGAGGAATGGCAGCTGGGGTAGTGCACCAGCGTTGAGGGAACTGAGAGAGAAAGTCAGGTGGAAGGTAGGAACTGGATCCCTGGAGACTTTGAAGGCCATGCAAAGGATACTGCTTTTTTTTTTTTTTTTAAGATTTTATTTATTCATAATAGACGGAGAGAGAGAGAGAGAGAGGCAGAGACACAGGCAGAGAGAGAAGCAGGCTCCTTCCAGGGAGCCTGATGCAGGACTTGATCCCTGGACTCCAGGATCACACCCTGGGTCAAAGGCAGGCGCTGAACCGCTGAGCCACCCAGGGATCCCCAGGATACTGCTTTTTACTTTGGATAAGATAAGAAGGTGTTGGAGAATTTTTAGCAAAGAAGCTAACTGATCTGACTTAATGTTTTCTGTGATCAGTTTGGCTGCTACCCAGGAAGCAGGAAGCACCGGTAGGAGGCATTTGCTGTTGTTCAGGGTAGAAAAGTTTGGTGGCTTGGACTAGGGTGATAGCAGTGGATCAGCTGAGAAGGAGCTGTTGTTAGCATAACCTGGAGGGAAGGCACCTTCATTTCTTGTTCCCGCACACTAATATTCCGTCTGGCATGCCCACAGTGGTCACTGCTCCAGGAACCTCCTCAGAATCCCACCTGCACAGACGCTTGTGTTGAATCATCTGCCCAGTTTTACCCAGCTCTAAAGTCGGAGCTCCCATCTTGAAACTGCCTAAAACAATACAACTAAGATCCAAGGAGCAAAAGAAAACAAACACCTCTGAAGAGGCAAAGAGACAGTAAAGGGGCTCAAAAGTAAAGAAACCATCTAGGAACATTCTTTGCAATGCCTGGTGGGTATCAGACTTATCTGGAAGATGAGTAGGTTAGCAGCTCCCAACGCTTTTGTAGATGAAGAATTTGTTTAACCTAAAACTAGCTCAGCCACTGTTTTTGGAGTCCCCAAGACTGAGAAGCTTTCAATGACAAGTAACCACAGCAAAAGGTCTGTAACTCCCATTCAAGGCAAACCCTGATGAATGTTGAAAGAGAGAGACAAAATGCTGTGGACATCTAGAAGTGAAAAGAGATATCAGTATTACAGCAAAATTTATGAATTCATGTTAGATGAGGTCCTGGGGCTGCTTCGTATCTCTCTTCATGTCTAGGAAGAGCCCAGATGGTTGATCATTCAGAGATTTGATTCTCTTCACCTATATGACGGACATGGTGCGGGGCAGAGAAAGAGAAGCTACACCTCTTTGCTTGTGTCTGCGTTTGGACATGTAATCATTCATTCTGTGGGAAAACACGAGTTTAATCGAACAGCTAAACCAATGATACACCAAGAAAGACACCCACGGAGTCTAGGAATTACACATGATTTGAACTTTTCCAGTGTCTGTAGTGCCATTTCTAACCACTTTGGTCACTCCACTTCTAATCTCAAAGCTCCCCTCAGGACCATTTTTATGCCTTGACCTTGTCTGAACCAGCTCATTATTAGCCGTGAAGGAGTTTGCAAAGTTAAACACTGATTTTTTTTTTTAATTCTTCACAGCAATTTACTAGTTTTCTAAATCAAATTCTCTCTCCTCTCTCCTTAAACAACAGTTCTTTGTATACTCTGAGCACTTGCTTCTGTTCTCACTGCTTGTCTGATTCTCATAGTTTCCTTGCTGTTTTCATTGGAATTTCAGGACTGCTCTTGCACTTACCCAGGGGGCACATTGGTACATCTAAACACTTCCTGCGTTTCTCCAATCTCACAAAATCCTCTAAATCACCGCACAGTCTCTCTGTCAGACTCACAGTTGATGCAGGTTTAAGACTTTCAGTGCTTCAAGATGAGATGAGCACTGGGTGTTATATATACTATATGTTGGCAAATTGAATTTAAATAAAATTTTAAAAATTAAAAACAAAATTCTCAGTGCTTAAATAAGCTGAAAATTGATAAGAAATACCTAAAGTGCTTATCACAGTGCCTGACACTGGGCAACACCTAGGTGACCATTAACAGTTACAACAACATGATCATCATCTGTAATATTGGAGTCTTAAGACCAATCTTACATGGGTCATGGGGAAAGCATGTAGGGGAAAGTTTGTGAGATGTTTAGCATAGGGCCTGACCCAAAGACATGTTCAACCGATCTTAGCAATATTATGATTGAGTTTCTATACCATCTTTTAAAAGTTTAGGTGTTTATAATTACTTGTTTAAAATCTCTATATCTTACGAAGAAGGGAATTTCAAGCACAAGAATTCTGAAATATTATTTGATATGAGGAAGAAATTCAATGTTTGCAATGTACACTAAATAGTAATGATTTCAGGTTTATTTTTTTAAAAGATTTATTTACTTATTTATTCATGATAGACAGAGAGGGAGAGAGAGAGAGAGAGTCAAAGACACAGGCAGAGGGAGAAGCAGGCTCCATGCTGGGAGCCCGACGCAGGACTCGATCCTGGGACTCCAGGATCGCACCCTGGGTCAAAGGCAGGCGCCAAACCACTGAGCCACCCAGGGATCCCTGATTTCAGGTTTAGGAGGAATCAATGTGAAAAAAATAAATAAATAAAAAATAAAAAAATAAAAATAAAAAAAGAAGGAATCAATGCCCTTAGAAGCCTTAATTCATTTGTTAGCAAATGAATAGGTTTTGCTAGTGAATGAATGTCAATTTTTTTGAATTTCCATGTGTGCATTAGTATTAACTCTTTGATTTTTCTATATAGCAGAATTTTATCTTTAAAAAAGTACAAATGAAGCAGGTAGATTATGCTGCCTGCTGTTACCAGTTTAACACCAGAATTTCAACACTACATAGACTTTAGAGGATGACAGTCTGTTAAGAAGAACTTAAAGCAATAGTCCAAAGTCCCATAACTAACATAGAAGATGTATGAATGATCTATGGTGAGGAAGAAGAATGATAGAAATTAGAGAGCCTAGGGCTTTCTTAAGACCTGGCTTGGTCCTACTGTTGTTATGAGAAAACTAAAAATAAATGGACAATAGTTTCCAACTCTAAAACATATTATATGCAGTACATACTTTACCCTAGTTTACAATTAACATTTATTATGCCCACTGAAGCCACAAAGCCAATGTTTAATTTTACAGTTTAAAGTCACACACAGGGAAATGCTTTACAAAATAGGATATTGTTCCTCAATGAAAAATATTACAGTATAGGTCCCAAACGAGTCAGTTCACGTGGTTTACCTGAATAACAGAGCTGTCGTGGAATGCAGGCTACAAGACACAGTAATGCTTTCAATAGTTGATTCAGGTTCAAAATTTGCCAAAGCTGAAGAGACATTTTAAACAAGACCCGTCTTAGTTCTCCAAGATTTTTGGTTTTTTAACTGCATCACATTTACTGAAAAATGCTATCACTTCTGAAAAACTGAAGATAGTAAGCAGCTTACATTTGACTGCTTATATACAACACCCTCAATATTTCACTCTACCTTGAAAGCATCTCTCAAGATTTAAAAATCTCAGTTATACCCACTTAACACTTATCATGTCTTTGCTCACAGACTCTAATATAGGACTAAAATATTTGTGCCACTGTTCATAAAATTAAATACATTTCTGCAATCTGTTCAGTTACCTGCAGTCTATCTATAAAGCATGTGCATGATTTGTTTTCCTACAACATAACTAAAATGTAAGCAGTATTTGTCAACTCCTACGTTTACATCATGCCTGAGCGTGTAATGCAAACACAATCCAGAGACAATGTATGTTTCTTAATGAAAAGTCTAGTCTCACAAAGTTATACACAACATGATCTCCTATTTTAATTATGTTCGCAGTCTGGGCTGAAGTGCTTCTAATATGCTGTGGACTGTCAAAGAAAAGACCAAGAAGTCGTAGCCAAGTGTTCACCATGGACATAAAATATTGTAATGCTAAAAACAGGCTAAATACACATACAAGTTTGTGTAAGGAAACAAACAAGTTCATTTGAAAGGCATGTTTGAAAGGAACATTGATGATTTAGTAAGTGATGAAACATGACTCCTCTGAAAGTCTGTTCTTCTAGCCTGATACCCTTCAAGTTTTGATGCCACCTTAAACATCCTTGATGTACCTGTGGCTTATGTCACTGAGGCCTGATCAGACTGACCACTAGGAGCAATTTCCCCAACACTGAGTATCAAGTTGTGTCCCGCCTTCACCAAAAACTTAAGAGTTCTCTTTTGCAAATTGAAAACTCATGTAGAATAAAATAGCAACTCAGAAATACCACATTTGACAGTTCTCACTGAAGATGTTAGCACCTTGATTAAAAATGGCAATTGTTCATTGGATGTGCTAAAAGAAAACAAACAAACAAAAAGAATGCTGCTTTATTTACAAATCACAGTTTTCCTCACAGTGTTAGACTTTGGATCACTCTGATGTGGCCATGCCTTAAGATGGGATGGGCTGTTTGGTTTTTCATTGATCTCTGGCAGTCCACATGGGCCAGCTGGTGGAGCTCCAGGATAAGAACCACAGGTAGCCAACTTACTGCTAAAGTGCTACTATATTAGGAAGGTGCAATTAACTGGGTTAACTAATATGTACATTTCAATCTTAGTCTCTTTTAAAACCAACAACTTCTAACAACATATTCTTTTATTTTTTTCCCCACAAAATCTGGATTGAGAATTATGGTATCATCACACTGGCATTTGACAGATTGAATACTTTTGTGATCTGAACATCATGTATATTTCCATTTTTGTCTCACTAATGGAATGGGTTCTTATTTCAACATGTTCCCATATGTTGATATGTTGATGGACTAGAAGATAATTATGCATTATAGACTGATGTGTTTCGTGATCATATAACTTGAGAAGTATTTCTCTAGTTGTTAGCAGGGAGACTATTGGGAAGATTGTGTTTTTTTTTTTTCCCCAGTGGATTAATTAGCTAAATTGTTCTAATTTTTTGACAGTTTAAAACTACAGGTTGTTGGCAAGTGAGAAAAATGATAGAGAAAATATACGAGTTCATTTTTTTGTGTGTCTGATAGATCACCTTGACCTTGATTCTATGATAGCTTTGGATGACCATTTCCGTATTCATAGTTATTCATTTATCAAGCTTGAAATCTTAAAAAATATAAGGTATTTTTATTGCCTTAAGCTTAATTGATTAATAATATTCACCAATCCTCAGTCATAAACTATTAGCAAAATTTAGCCATTATTAAAATTCAATCTTATTTCACAAAAAAGTGAACTCTAAGCCATACACAAGTCCTAGACTTCATTGAATTTGCTTGCTGTGCTCATCTAAACCATTGAAATGACCTTGTTACTAAGGAAGGAGTCAATGGGGGAAACATCAGAACCAGAGATTGGTCTGGTCAATTGTATATCCAAGTGTGCTTTGCCTTATTGCTGTGACCAGACTGAAATCTTAGAGGCAAGCTGATGTGATCAAAGGTGTCCCTGCTTGTCCCAAGTCCTATCTTCACTCCATAAGATTCATTAATAGTAGTACAGTCACACTCAATCAATGGAGACCCCATATTTGTGGAAACACCCATGACTACTAATATTTGAATCACTTAAATGCAATTTGTTTATTCTCACTATAGAATCCTACCAATACTAGAGACTAACTGATATTAATTTTTAAGGAGTGTTTTTAAAGCAGCAAAGGACAATATTTGGTTTTATTAACATCAATGTCTATCGTAAGTTGTGTGTACACAAACTTCATATAAAACATCAACAGCTCCTTGTCCGAGTTTATCAATGAAGTGAATAGACCTGATTCTCAACTATTTCTTAGCTTCTATGGGAAGATTCCAGACTCTTTATATATCAAGTTTAGAACTTAGACCTTAGTTGCTTGATTGTTTTTCTTATCTGTGACTTGAAAAAATTAGTATTAATGAAACCCAAAGACCTATTAATGTAACTACAAGTAGTGAACACTACTGGTCAAGACAGATTAAATTGAAAACTTTCTTAGAAAGGAAAACTATAATATCAGAATAAGGATATGTGAGGAATATATACATATATGCCTGTTTCACGCAGAAAGCCTTCTGTAAAAAAATACAAAAGCAACCAGTGCTGTAATTATGTAAACTCACAAAGTGTACTTTATACACAAACATGAAGCATAAATTAAAAGTAGGACAACAGCAAAACATTTTAAATATAGAATTTGCACATATTTTTGTTAAATAAGAATAAATACTTTTATCACACAAATTCACATACCAGTCGCAAAAACAATAAATTACTTTTTTTTCAGTGCTGCAACTTTATTTTTGTTTGTGATTAATCCCTTAATTTTTAGTTTAATGGGATAAAACTGTTTCCACAGGAAGGCAAAGGAAGTTGAATTTACTGAATAGATTAAAACAACGCCCTTAAACCTTCAAACAACAAGGCAGGGCTTAATTTGGACTTTCCTGTTCCAGAAGAAAGAAATGCTATTTTCTTCTGGGCTCCCTTTATTCAGTGAAACTTAATCTGGAGTGTTTAGTTCTGTGGGATTAGATTCTTACTAACCTGAGCATTTACAGACAAATCTTTTTTTTTTTCCCCCAAGGAAGGAGCCTCAGCATCGTGAATTCCAGACTCTATTCACGATGCAAGTCTGGAAAGGTGACGCGCATTGTCCAACATCCAACTGGACTAAACTAGATTTTGTTATGGAGGATTTTCCCTTTATCATTCCCTACATCTACTGAACACTCCATTTCTCTGAATTTCAGTTTCCAGTCTCTATTATTTTTCTCAAGAGTTGAGATAGATATACATTCCTCAGTCAATCTACTGATGTTTGTATGAAAACACTAAAGAAAACTCCTTAAAAGCATGGAATAGTGGTTTATTCCTTTTAAGCTCTCTAGGATTGTTTCAATGAGAAGTATAAAACTTCATTATTTTGGGGAAAAATAAATGATAAATCATACTAAAAAAAATCTATGAATACAGTATAGAGAAGCAGAATAGGAGACAAGCATTTGTGCCCTTCAGTTATTTCTTAATATTGCTGTGACTGTAGCTATAAAAGATAAAAACAAACTTTGTCAGAATTATGTTGATTAAAATTATTTCAAAAATTGGGAAAATGTAATGTCAGCCTCACTATTAGTTCTCTTGGAATAGTCAAATAGTGTGATTTGATTTTTTTCTGACTGATTTGAAAAACGTTGTTCCCTCTCCCTGGTATCTGGTGACCTCCATCAAATGTATGGAGGCCAAATGTTCTATATGGCCAAATGTTGGGCCTCACTTCTCTAATCAATAATTTATTAAGAGTAGATGACCATGTCTAAAGCAATGATAGTCTATGAAAAGCCAAAGGATGATCATTAGTTTTGTAAAACAATTATTTTGCTTTACCAAATAATTTCTTAAGGAAATATTTAAAACAGTGAGACATCTTCGCCCCCTGAAATGAATGTGATATAGCTAGATCAATTACATAATTCTTTTATATTAAAAATATCTTCTAATAAAAATAAACTCTTGTGAGCTTAAGGGAACTCAAACAATGGTCCCTTAACATCTTTATATGCAAATCTTTAACAGTAGGCACATTTGGTATGGTTATTATAAAATTTTATAACAAACAATTGTCTTTGTAATATTTCATAAAGAAAAAGAAATCCCAATGAAACTGAACATCTTGGATTTTCTGAGCTATGGGGTGGAGAGGTGCAGTTTACTGTTAAAAAAAAAAAGACTTTTATGCATATAATTGTAAAACTTTTCCATCTCTAACATCCAAACTTATAACCTACCAAGACAGACTACAGAAATAGAAGCAACAAACTTCTCAAAAATCATCACATTTCATCACCCAAACACTTGCTGGTACAACCAAATGCTTTCCAATTGGGAAAAATCTTAAGTACAGTATCAGTATACTTGGATTTAAAAAGAAAATGCAAGAAATTATTGCCTGTACGGTGTGGAAACAGTCTTATTAATATTAACCACTATTTTCTTTTTTTTGCATGAGCCACATTAATGATAACCACTTCTAGATGTGGCTAACTACAGAGTGATCTTTAATACTCCTATTATACTAAGTCAACAAGAAGTACAAAACATTGCAGGTCTTACAGAACCCTTGAACAAACATACAAGCGAAAACAAACACATTTTAAAGGCTTGCTGGTAAGAGGTATACCAGTGTTGAAGGTGTTGGATGTGAACAGAAAACTCTCTGCTGTGTGTTTTGAATGAATATTACACTATGTATGATATCGGATGAAAGCTTCTGAACGGGAAAGTGGTGTGAAAGTATAAATCAAGACTATGGTGAAGTATGCCTTTTTTTTTCCTTTTAAATTCTAACACAAGGAAACTAGTTTTTAGGGTAGAAACTAGTTTCTAGACTCTTGAATACTCATAACATACACACACGCGAACACTACTTCTACATCCTAATTATGCGTCAATTTGGCTGGGTGCCTGAAACTTCCAGGCAGTCAAAAGTTTAAGGAAATGGACCCGTGCATGTATTTAAATGACTAGATACACTGAGATCCTTTTTCTTTTTAGAATTTCTCAGAAGATGCTTGCTGTCAAAATGGTTTTTGACTAAAATTTGATCTCCTGTAGTCTGAAAGTATGCAAAATCTTATTAAAACAGCAGCAAGTTCTTAATTTCCAGTAAAACATCCACAGCTCTTTCTGGAAACTAGAAGGAGTTGAAATAGCTGCAGACCTACTTTGGTCAAACATTTTTTTATAGAAATATATATATGTATATATATGTGCATATATATATACATATTTTTTAATAGAACCAAGTGATATAAAGTGACATACCAAGGGAGAACGTATTTACAAACAGTAAAAATAAGCTACTGTGTATTGTGGATGATAATGATTATGATGCCTTTGAAGACATTCTATAAGAGGTAGGTGACAAGGGGGAGACCGTTCTTCCATCTTCAAAAGTCCCCTGATTCTACATTCATCAGTGTTTTTTCATTCTTGTAGCCCAGGGGATGTTCAGAACTCCCAAATTTTTCTATATTCCAAGGTCACCACTGTCACATGAAATGGTGCACATCTTCATTTGGTCACCGAGAGCAGATTCTGCCCATAATTAGACTCCTGTTGACAATACCATTGAAGCGTGACTTTCTGTGCTTTAGGGAGACCTCTTGTTCACCACGATTGATCACCACCATTGGCCATGACTTCTCCGTGATGAAGCATCTAGTTATCTCTGCATAAGATCACAACCACAGGCTAACATTTCTTCAGCAAACATTGCTTAAATGCGGAAGGCCTCTGAGAGAGAAGACATCCCTTCGCTAACTTGCGGTTTGCGTCCTGGCACTGCACCGTCCTGGTGTGCCAGCCCGTGTCACAGGTCCTAGAACATGCAAGCCATGGGCCTGTTACCCACTGCAGCTGTGGAGTGTGCGAGCCCACTTTATTGCTGCCATGGCTGGTGACTGAGTTGACTTTTTGGGTGGACTTCTTGGGAACAAAAAAACTGTAACGGACATCTAATGCTTTCGTTGGATCTGTTGCAAGAATCTGCACTATTAGAATTTCCTTCGTGGCTGAGTAGCCCATGCCATGCAAGAAGTCATCCCTGTGGCTCCAGCCGCTGTAGTTCATGACTGTTCCGTTGATGTCGATGATGGTTTCTGAGGTGGAGATCATGTACTTCCCATTGATGAGGTACTCACCGTTTTTCTTCTTCAGAGCTAAGTAGGCAGTGAATCGAGTCTGGTCTTTGGCTTTGAACTGCCGGACTTTGATGTGGGTTGCCCCTTCGGGGATCCTCACCACGTCAGTGTAACCCTTACTGGAAGCAAGAAAGTCCACAGAGGAGAGAGGGGGAGAGAAAGAAAGAAAAAAAAAACACACACACACACACACACACAGAGAAAGAAGAATAAATAAACTCTTAATAAATGGAGAACCAAATAAAAGTTCTCTAAAAGTCCCCCCTTATCTTCATACAGTTTTAATGTAGTTAAGAGATTAGTTTATAATTGGCTTCAGATTTTGGAGCAAGATGGCGGAGGAGTAGGGTCCCCAAGTCACCTGTCCCCACCAACTGACCTAGATAACTTTCAAATCATCCTAAAATTGGCTTCGAGAATTAGTTTTCTTGTAACAAAATAAAATTGCAATCAGACTATGATGTACGCATTTTTATCATGATGTTCAAAATTAGGATGATGTTAGCAATCCGCCTTTGTTTTAAAATCCGCCTTTGTTTCTGCCAACTTTGTTCAAAGATTTATAAAAACATTAACAAATCCTATCATTCTGGCACAAAATAAGATATATGTAAACACAAACTAAAATCTGCCCTCAATCTCATTAGAAAGCTTTAAATTCATGTGTCTCCAAACTATTTGCATATTAAAATCACATGGAGGTCTTTCAAAAATCTAAATCCCCAGACCCAAGATCAATTAAATCCCATCTGTCAGGATAGGGCAGTGGCAGCAGGACTTTGGGAATTGTTCCAAATGTGCAGAGTAGTTGGGAAACCACAGATTTAACTGCTGATCTAGAGACAGAGTAGAATCTCTGCTTCTATTTCCACTAGAATTCTGGATTTCTTGAGCAGAACACAAATGAAATAGAAAATTCTGTAAGTAGGTAACCATAGTCTACCAGTATCATCAAAAGAAAAAAAATAGGAATCTTTAATGCCATAGTAAATTTCCTTGGGTACTTCATGTCCATAAACATGATAGATTGAGTGAGGCTATATGATGGGTGACAAAGTCAGTCTCCAATAACTCATCATCTGCTCAGGAAAATGGGCAAAGGCATCAATATTTCCAGTATGCAGAGCTTTTGAAAATGCTAGGACAGAAATATTAATTAAGCACCAGGGGACTTACCAAGAAGGAGTCATTTGAGAAAATCTTTGCCTCCATAAGTAATTTTATAATAAGGCCTCTATATGTTTTGTTTTAAATATATTGTCTGTGAAGTTTGATGTGTGTTAAATTTAGTCATCTACTGCTAAACTCTTATCCAGGTTTAGAGGTGATGGGGCAACTGATTCATACTCTGAAAATCCAAGTGTATTTTCCCTGCCCAGCCATTCCCTCTGAATTCGAGCAGAGGCTCCTTCCCAGGGAAGCCCGCTGTCCATTGGGCATCTGACGGACAGGGACTGCCACAAAGGTTTCAGAGTTTCCTATTGTGTTGGGAGACAGAAAACACAATACTGCTAATGGCTTATCCATCCAACGTGACTCATTATTTTTAGTTTTGTAATACATTTTAGATTAGAATTTGTTACAGAACTTTTTTTTTTTAAAATATCTAATACCAAGAGATCATATGCAAATAAAACCAGTTGATGTTGGAGAGAATATCTCATTTTATATAGAAAGCATATAAAGTGGAGGTGTTTTAAAGTATTTGAACAAGTGCACTCCAGAGCTAGTGGCAGTGCTAGGCTCAAAAGCCATGGCTTCTTACTCCTAGTTTCCTCTTTTCACAATATTATCATGCATGAAAGTCCTTATGTCTGCCAGCCATACTTTCTACCAGTTACATGAAAATACATTCTGGTTATATTCAGAATTTAAATGATACCTGTCAGGGTGTAAAGAAAATAAAGAATGAAGGGTAAGGGAATCAGGCAGGAGAGTTTTTTTTTTTTCTTCTTTTTTTTAAATCCTTATTCCTTGGAGTCTGTCTCAGATTTATGAGGATTGGTTGGTATTTTCAGCTTCACAAGGCAATGGTAAGTAGGAGGACTGGTGTCTTGATTTCTTATTGCCTCAGTAAAAGATGATTCTCTTATTCTCCTGGTACTGAGCAATAGAAAGACTGAGTTGCTATTTACTGAGATGAAAGACATTGAGAGGGGTGAATTAAGGTTAGAGTCATATTGAAGAGGTTTGAGTGAAGAGGTTTGAGCTTGATGAAATATTTTAATATGCATGTATGCATGATCTCAATGGATCCTCACAGCAATATTAACTAACAAGATAATTGCTTTTAATTCCATTCTGCTCTCAAGAATTAATAGAAAAAAAATAAAGAAAAAGAGAAAAATGAAGTGACTCTTGGGACAGCACATAGTCTTTGTAAATTACTGAGCCAGAGCTTGATTACAAAGATTTCAGTCCCAAGTTCAATGTCCTTTTTTATACATCACTCTAGGCCAAGGTAATTTATTTGGAATAAACAGATCATTTGTACCACATAATGTAATCTTGGCCAAATCGATTTGCAAGCTGTCAGGTTGCCCACTACTTGTCGCTATCATGAATTTCTTCATCTTTCCATGTGACAACAAATGTGTGGATGTTGGTTGCCAATCCAAAAAACAAAATGCCAAGTTTAGTATTTAAAAAAGTGGCTAATTTCATGTAAGAAAAATACATAGCATGTGGTACATGAGATATTTCCTTTTGATTCCTGAATTTCTTCCTCTTCCTTCGTTCTTTCCTTTTTTTTTTTTTTTTTTTATCTTATGATCTAAGGTATAGCCCTTGCTTTGGAATTCATCAACTATGCAAAATTAGATAAGCTTTAAACTTTCAGAGTCCCAGTTCCTCGTTTGTAAAACAAAAAGGTAAACTCCGTCATGTGTAAGGTGTATTGTACCTTTGCAATATAAAAATGCAGTGTATGATTGACACGCAGGGTATTTTACAAAGATGGCTCAATACAATTGGATGAATAATTGCTAAATCACTAGCGAATAGGATTAGTAATGCGTATTTAAACTCAGAATAAAAAAAAAGAATAAAAAAATAAACTCAGAATAAATTCTTCACCATGCCATTTTTAAAATTTTATCAAAGATAATTTCCAGTTTTCCACAATAACATGGCATGAGATTGTTTTAATGAATCCTTATTGTTAATTTGGTTTGCATATTACCCTCCAGATACAGACGATACACCACACACACCAGGAATACAAGTGCACTGGACCAATACCACTTAGCATCAAGAGTGGTTTGGTGAAGAAGAAAAACAATCCTGCATTCCAGCAGACTTTTTAGCCTGCTCCCTCATCCTAGCTGATAACATAATATTTAATGCCAGGAGCGCCTGGGCGGCTCAGTCAGTTAAGTGACTCAGTCTTGGTTTTGGCTCAGGTCATGATCTCATGGGTCATGGGGTTGACCCCCATGTAGAGTCCTGGACCAGTGGGGGGAGTCTGATTGAAGCTTCTTTCCTTCTGCCCTTCCTGCTCTTACACGTGTGCCTGCTTTTGCTTTACCTAAAATAAATAAACAAATCTTAAAAATTTTTAATTCCAGAAATTGGTACTTTCTAAACTTACATATTTAAAATGAAAGCATAATCAAGGATCATAGAGGAAGCAGACATTACCGTATATGTTTCTTTATAGAGTAGATCTAAACCAGGAGAGTTCACTACAAAGTGATATTCTTGTCTGCATCACTGCAATTAACTTCCATTTTGCAATGAGAGAGGTCTTCTCAAGAAAACATACAGCCTAATGAAAATTTGTTTGTAAAACAAAATAATTATGATGGAAACTGGCCATCCTTCCCTAAAACTATGTTCAGAAATAAGAGATCTGCAAGAGACTGCTAGCGGGGATGTCCCAGAGTTTTTCTTTTCAGGTTCGCACTCTGCAAGATCTTGACCTCAGAGCCACTGCCATTTATCTGCTTCCAGAGGCCCCAGGAGTTGGCACTCTGCAACCAGAACTTTTTCATCTCCTCCTCCATCTCCTTGGTTCTCACATGTATAATGTGTTACCAGAGCCATGCTAGACCTCCCCCCACAAATAGCTTGTGAGGTAACACAGGTCCCCCTTTTTCAGGTTTTCGAGTCTAAAGCACGTAAGGGCAACTATTCAATCCCCTTACCTTTTTTTATTGAAAGTGCCAACCACCTTCGTGCAGCTGGAGTTGTCTCCCCCACACACTGCACACTTGTCATACTGCAGCTTTGAGCCAATGATGCCATCACAGCCAGTTCGTACACACTTCCCCCGGACACAGACAGAGTTACTGTACGGCCTGCACTCTGTCCCATCCGTCACCTGAATAACAAGGATCATGTCAGCGTCAGGAAATACTTGTGCACAGGTCCCTGGTTCCCATGGCAAAATAGCAAGTTCTGATTTGAGTTTTGCATTTCACTGGGATAGCGCATCAAAAAACAACCAGCCAACCAAACGCCACAGGGCCCCAGAGTACCTCACTGACAAATCCTTGACGTATCGGCAGAAAGAAGATCTGGAATAAATCTGGGTTATGCCCTTTCTCTCTGGAGCTTAATTCTAAAATATGCTTGGAGACCCAAGGTACTCATCTCCCTTTCTGCATGCAGAGCACGATCCCACGGTACATGGTCTTGCCTTTCTACGTCGACAGCGATAATCATTTCGCTTAGCCTGTGCAACTTGTCACTTGTGTGGACAGCAGAAAATGAGCAAGCTCAAGATCGCCGAGATCCTTCCTTGTGGCATACTTGTTATTATAGTAATATGCTGGAAAATCTAAACTGGCGTGCAAAACCTTGTTACGGTTGAAAAACATTCCCTATCTCGTGCTGAACTCTCAAATGCTGAAATAGAGACACAGTAGTGTAGGAAGAGTCTGGGAAAGTCAGGGGAAAGTACTGGGAGACACTGAATATATTTTGAGCAAAGGAATCAGTATATATCTAAAAAGCTAGTTATAAAATAGTACATAATATGGACTTTGCGGTTTTATATATGCATGTGAGCATATATAAAGAACATAGGTAGTCTCATGTAAATAAACAGAAGTACTTCATATTTGTGTATATACAACTCTTTCCACATGTGTGTGAGTATGCAAGTGTGTGTATCTGTGTAAATTGAAGTAGGGAATACTGCAAAAGGCTCACAGCTCCCCAGAGGGTGGCATTTCCAGGTGGCATTTTTCCTCTTATTCTTTGTCATGCTTTTAAAGGAAAATGTATTATCTTGCAATAAAAAGATAAAATACCTTTTAAATTACTTGAGTTGGGCACTAATTTATTTTCAGTAATTTTTCATACAAACCTGAAGGCCAATTTCAGAGGTGATTTTTTAAATGCAGCACCTGTTTACAAATTAGATAAATAGTATTTTAAGTTGCTGCAGAACACTGATTGTGAGAAATAACTGTTAGTAACTTAGAAAATGTTCACCTGTGACAAATAAGGGATAATTTTACTTGCGTATATTATAACGTGTATAACTACAGGGACATTGATTCATATTAAGAGTGCAAGACGTTGAAAGGTCTGGGTCAGGGATGATGATCTTGAAACCTCTCTTCATAAATCACCAAAGGAATTCTTAATTAAATGATAGAAAAGTAGAAAGCTTTCTTGCTTTCAGTTCCCTGCACAAACTTACCTAGGACATTCTAGTTGTTTTCAAGACTATTTGGAAGTTAAGATCACATCTCACTTTCCTTTTTTGTTTTTTAAAGATTTTATTTATTCATTCATGAGAGACACAGAGAGAGAGGCAGAGACACAGGCAGAGGGAGAAGCAGGCTCCATGCTGGGAGCCCGACGTGGGACTTGATCCCAGGACTCCAGGATCACACTCTGGGCTAAAGGCGGTGCTAAACTGCTGAGCCACCGGGCTGCCCAACACATCTCACTTTCCTTGACGGAGTTAGAGTTTTCAAAAATACCTTTTCACACGTTTTACTTATTCTGTTTACAGAATAATTTTTGTTCTTTGTATAGGGTTTGGAAATATAGAGATGAAAATAAAGGGGCGTCTGGGTGCCTCAGTGAGTTAAGCATCTGCCTTCGGCTCAGGTTATGATCTCAGGGTCCTGAGATCAAGCCCCCATCAGGCTCCCTGCTCAGTGGGGAGTCTGCTTCTCTCTCTCTCTCTCTCTCTCTCCCTCTGCTGCTCCCCTAGCTGGTGCTCTTTCTTTCTCTCTCTCAAATGAATAAATAAAATCTTAAAAATACAATGAAATAAAATAAATCCCTCCAAAATCTAGTTACCTCCCAAATAACAACTGTTTGTATTTGGTATCTCTAGGCTTTATTCTACCAAATAATTTCCAGCAGGTACGTCTACTGTTTTTGGATAGTTAGTGTGCAGTTACCTTTGGAGAAAACACCACGTAGTAACCAGTGCCCTTAGCTCTGCAGGTCAGTTTGCACACATCTCCCAGCAGGACGCCTGCATATTTGGGAACCCATTCCACAAATGTCTTGACTCCTTTTGCATCAGACTGATACCCGTTTTTGGCCTCACACTGCTCGTGACGAAAAGATTTACCTAAAAAACAAACATGTCACGTTATCACTTTGTCGATACTGAAACTTAGATATAGTCTTTGTGCATTTAAATAATTTTAATGAAAAGATGCAAACTCGTTGGATTTTATCCATACACGGGAGTTGAAAGCAACGATTATTTTCTTCCTAACTCTCTAAACAGTTGTTTGTAATAATAGTTTTAAAAAAATCACTCATGTGTTTGTTATTGATTTGCACACTGGTGGAACTGTGAAGTACAAGATTAATAGGTTATTTCCTCCAGCCTCCTTCATTTATTACTGCTAGAATACAAATTACATGTGGCACACGGTGGTTGCTGACACTTGGGAGCAGCGTACCATTAGGTGGGCAGGGTGTGACGTTGCAGGAGCGGTAGATGGCCCTCTTCCCTGTGCAGTAGCGACCATTGTTTCTGGGTGCAGGGTTATTGCAGTGGCGATAGGCAAACTGTACTCCTCCCCCACATGAGCGGGAACACTGGCCCCAGGATCCCCAGGATCCCCAGTTTCCATGACTTGATGTCTGAAATGGAAAATGGAAGATATTTTAACTCAGAAAGGAGAAAAATATTCAAAACGTACATTTGGAAATCACTTGCATTCAATGCCATGGTGGAAACCCCATCATAGGTATAAACTTTCGCTGAATTGAACATGGCCACAGATCTTGGACATTCTGGAATTACAGTGCGATTCCAATCCTAAGCGAGTCACCTGTTCTGCTCCCTGCAACTCTCTGGCACTAGGATCTGAATGTCTCACTAGCAGTACTGAGCACAGCAAGCATCACTCCTGGTTTCTCTGGGCCTTCTGATCCCGTACATTTCTGTTAATAACCGCCTGAACCATAGCTAAGTTCTTGGCAGCTCTGATCCTGCATCTTTAACAAAATATATGATGCTAAAGATTTTGCACGATGCCTGGCATAGTTGGTTGTATTTACACTTTTCTCCCTCGTTAGCACTGAAGTTCTGCATCCCTTTGTTGACATCACACATCCCACCTGAGCCAGACCCTCTGTCACATGCATAAATGTACCTGACCTGAATTTGGCTTAATGTCTCATTAGACTGGAGTCCTCTGTAGAGAGGGAATGTGACAGATACTGAAGTGCACCCACACCCTATGCACCCACACCACGGGCATTCACACCACGTGTGCCCATACCACGTGTACCCATACCACGTGCACCCACGTTGCAGGCATTCACACTACGTGTGCCCACACCATGGGCATGCACACCACGTGTGCCCACACCACGGGCATTCACATGGCAGGGACTAAGGAGCCCTATTACGACACTCTAGGTCTATCACTCTGGAAACCTTATAGCAGGAAGCTGAGCAGCCCCAAAAGGAAGAATATCATAAACTCCTTGGCTGAAGGACTGGGTGAAGAACTTCTCCTGGCTGCTGTCAGGGTAATCTGAGAACGCATGGTCGTGTGAGCGTCTTGGAAGACAGAGGCATCGTGCATATGTCAGTGCTCTCCTCGGACCTTGGAAAATCAGAGGAGAGCAAGCAAATGCTTTGCTTAGGCCTCTCAAGGAAAACTATTTTAACTAGGAAATCAAGGCTTCTGGTGATAGTAGCCACACATGTCACAGGAATGTACTTCAGATCCTGCCTCTCCAGGCATTGCGTGACAAGAAAATCACTTACTGAATAATATTTTTTCTTGGTTTTGTCCACACACTTGCCCTGCAGGCAGATCCTCCCCTTCCCACATGGTGTCCCTTCCACGGCTGGCAGCTTCTTGGTCAGACACACCATCTGGCCCTGGCGCACCACGGCACACCACAGGCGAGCGCAGACGTCCATCCCGGGGCACACGGAGTACTCGGGCCCAAATGTCAGGTTGCACTGCTGGGTGGCGTCGTACGTCTGTCCCGGGAGCTCTTCGGGTCCCAGAATCTGCTTGCGTGGCAGGTCCAGCAGACAGTTACCTGAAAGAATAACCGAGATGGGCCACGGCTCTGTGTAGAGATGTCAAACAACTAAAATCATGGATCTGAAGATGCAGCCCGCCAGCTGGCGTGGGAGCATCGTGCACCCACAGATCTGCAGGCCGAAGCCCTGGAGAGGGGAGCCCAAGGGACAGACACGGGTGCCTCTGCATTCACCAACCCCCTCTCCAGGCTTGTCAATGGGCTGTGTGCTCTGGGGCACCTGTCAGGATGGCAGTGCATGATCAAATACGATTATTTTGTAATAACTACTTGTGAAAATAGCCATTATGCTGAGGGTCTAGGAGAAATCGGGGTGGGCCTAGAGGAAATAATAGAATAGACATAACAACAACAACAACAACAAGAGTTGTAGTAGTACCTAAGCATTACAACTCTAGGAAACAGAGTTTATATATGTACTCTATTTATACTCTTTTCTCCTTTCAGCTTTTCTCTTCCTTATGTGCCCACCCAAGTCCCTGCTCCATTAATTTAATAAATAACAAGGCGAGACCTCATTCATTCTTCCACTCAACAAGCATGTGGTCAGCACTTATAATGTTCTAGCTATTGGGAACATACTAGATATTGGGAAAACACAACAATGACTCAGATTCACCCTCCCCCGGGGTCTCCCCGGGGAGAAAATAGAGAAGTATTAGAAGAGAAATAGAAGAAGTATTAGAGAATAGAGAATAGAGAAAATAGAAGTATTTCTTCTAGACTTACATGGATTTTAATAAAGACTTCAAGATTTCTTTAACAAAGACTTTAATAAAGTCCTTAAAAGACTTTCTTTTATTCTTCAAACAGAATAAAAGAGCAGAGGGCAAAGAAAAGACATAATCTTTGATAATTTGGGATGAAGCCCATCTTTTAATTCTTCTTTGTTATTTGTTTAGGTCTATTCTTTAATGCAACTAGTAGTTGTTGGGTGCTCAAAGTGTTCTGCACAAATACGTTGGTGCTCTCCTTACCTAGTAAAATGGGGGATGTAAAGGTTGGGGCGTCAATAGAAGTGGGTACACTCGTGGACAACGCAAATTCAAAAGCTGATATATGCCTTCCCTCCCCTCAAAAGCTTCCCTAATCCCCACCCAGTTTAACACCATGAATTTCTCTGGGCCCATGGGAGCATGCACATCACCCACCAGCTTCTGCATATTTTGGTTTACTTGGGATTTTGGAATTTGCTAGACAATTATTAATAGTACTAAAAATAACAAATATTTCTTACACATTTACACCGTTCTACTTCATTAAATATATTCACTTATTTAATCATCATAAGAACCCTACGAAGCAGCTTCTAATATTTTCCTTATTTTACACATAAGGAAATTGAGAAATGAAAAAATAGGTCACTGAGCCAAAGTCACATAGCTAATAGAGGTTTATGCTCAGAGCCTGCCTTCCTCGTCATAGACATCATACACCATCTCGCCTCTGCTCAGCATGTGGATAGATTCCTTGTTTTATTGCTGACTGGGCAAGCATGTGCGGAGATATTTTAAATAGTGGATATCATGCCTTATGGTAGAAACACCTGGTCCAAAGTCTAATTCTGGCAAAACACTAAGTGGCTGAGTGTTTTTGACCAAATTAGTTAACCTCTCCCTAACCGATTTTCAAGCTCTGTGAAATGTTTCTCTTCTCATTGTCATACTCTAGGGGTAAAAATCACTGAGAGATAAAGGGTGACTAGAAAAATACAAAACAATGACAGGTGATACTATGCTCAACATATTTAAGGATTTTAGATATTTTCGAGTTGTTCTTTTTTACTTAACAAAAGAAAATCACATTTCAATCTGCCTTTCCGCCCAGATATGGAAGAGTCAGCATGTTCTAAGTATACTACAAATGTTTTTACAACTACATTCAAGTTTCTTCAAAGTGAATACCTTGGAATTTGTCAATCTGTGATGGGCGCATTATATGAAAATGAATACAGAGCAGAGTTCCTATTTAATTTCTGAGCCAGAACGTTTGAAGAGGTAAAGCTTCTGAAGGCAAGCCAGAGAAAGCATTAAAAATAAGTATCCAGCCAAAGAGAACTTTGGGAGAAAAACATCGAGTTAAAAGAAAAACATCAGCGTCAAGTCAATAGGAAAGAATGACAGTAAACCCTCACTAAGCTTTGTTTAGAAAATGGTAAGGTTAGGCAACGATAACTCCATGAGAAGCGTTATCTTCACTGCTACATAAAAAAGAAGATTGTATAAGCCAGGGAATGCCTGACACATTGCTGATGTTACAAGACTGTCAACAAATCTCTGAGACAGCAAGAATGCTTTCCAATTCTTCAAAAGTGCTGTTTTAAGAAACTTTTATTTTACTAAAAAGCACAGAACCATCAGACTGCGTAACGCAGGATTAGCTGGGAAGTCTTTAACACGTGTGGGCACATGTGGCATGAGTCCACCTCGTTCCTCTTGAGCCAAAATAACTCACCACCTCTTTGTGGACTTGGAGTCACTGACATCTTTCTACCTCACTGGGACATGATGAGCAGAAAGAAGCATATAATTCAATTTGAAATCAACCTAACACAAGGAGACTCCAAGATGTGACATCTCTCTTAAAAAGCTTAATACCAAAGTGTAAGTTTTGTTCTGTTTTTCGTTGATTTGAGTATAGTTGACACATGATGTTACATTAGTTTCAGGTCCAAAATGTAAGTTTTAAAAATGAGTAACACATTTGCTTTGCTATTAAAAATGCCAGATCTCAGCTCTATATTTTTCCCTCAGAGATCACCTGGGGATGACTTCATACTTATAATCAAATGATTTATTTCAGAATTGCCATTAATTTATTTTTCCAATGTTCTTACCAGATTTGTTGCTGCATTAGTTCCTGTTTACCCTGAGATATACACTCTATCAATTTTATCTATATGTTAAATTATGTCCTTTTGCAATAAAATAGGTACAGACTCCTTTACCAAATGGAATGCTTTCCAACATTGTGCTGCGGAACAATAAAAAAAAAAAAAAATCAATCTAGAATCTTGATTCTGAATCTCACAGCATAAAACATTCAAAATCTAAGTAATAGAGAACTGGATTTATACTGTCCTTTTTTTTAACGCTACAGTTTGGGGGAAGATTGAAAGAGGAAATCTGTCAATCTTTCAGTATCGTTTGTATTGAGCTCTAAAGGCAGCCAATCTACTGCTGACTTTTCCTAATCTGCTTGGCTTTTATTCTCAACCACTTCTTTCTATCTACTCCACATATTTTTCACTTTATCCTAGTCTGAGATCCTATCTGGGCTTCGCTGCCAATATTTTGCCTGTTTGTCCTTTTCCGCACACTGCCAACCTGTTTTTCCTTTCCCCCACTGCTTCCTTCTTTTCTTTTGTTTTAACATTTCCTATGTATAAAAATGGGTAGTTTCCAAAAGAAAGACAACAAAAATGTGTCCGTATTGCATATTTGTTTTTACCATCCATGTTCAGTTAAATGCTTGAAGGTAAAAAAATTAAAAAGCAAAAGGCAGTGACTTGTGACAAACAAAAGAAAGAAAGTGGTAATCTCTGCTGGCCGCAGAGTATGCTAACGGTCATGGAAGTTATGCCATGCCCCCGGGCAACGGAGCAGAAAAATTGTTGGCTTTTTTTTTGTATCTGATGCCAGCACTGTTTGTCCTTTATTTTAATGATTAATGAAAATTATCAGACCCAAGTTAGTCCTTCTCTATTCTTTTTCATATTGTCTTATCTGTTTCTAACACTATGATTATTTCAGTCCTTTCCAATACATAGGCATGAAACTAGGCATTGGCCTAAATATCCATGGTGTATCAGAAATCAATTGATATTCTTAATGAAACTCGTCCATTGCAAACTTTCCCCTTTTACTTCCAGGCATATCTCTCTGGCCTGGCAACTCAAAGTTCTTTAACGTCTTCATTTGAATGCCTAACATAAAAGAGAAACCGATGCATTATGGACCAGCTGACAGAGAAAACTTAAGGACATGGAAATGTACAGACCATGGTTGTTGACCAAAAGCAATCCCAAGGGTCTCTTTGTGAAACTGTCACAAGCTCTAAGTGCCCTGCTGAGCAAAGGTAATGCCAAGGAAATTAGATGAAAAAGTCTCCTTTTTAAAAACACAGGTCACCATGTTCTTAAACTATGTCTTCTTGGCAGATTCTTTCAAAGAACATATTTATTGTGTAAATCAAGATATGATCATGATGGACCTTGAATGTTATGAGTACTACCTTACATACTGAGTGTTAAGATCTTATTTATTACCAGCCTATAGTCTACACCGACAAAGCATTCAGAGAACTGGTTTTCTAAACACCATTTCATCTCCAAAGTCCTATGCTTAGTAGATGGCTATACACTTAGCTCTTTAAACATACCGCATGTTAATATTTCAAAATTGTCTCTAGATTTGCCTTAGCAGTCGGTGCCAAAGGGGTTCTTGAGCTGTGCCTGTTTGGGAGGTGGCCTTTCTCATCACCTGGCACCGGGGACTTAGGGATACAGTGGACACGGCTATCTTTCTTGGCTTCAAGGTTATTAGCATTTGAGAAAGGAAATTCAATAACCTGCTTTCACTGCACAATTTCCCCTGCCAGGGCTTATCTTCAATTCTGGGGCTCACAGACCTTGCCAGCTTGCCTAAAGCTAACTTGTACAAACACTGCAGAATGTCTACAAATATCTTGGCAAGGCTGGTGGTGGGGTGTTCCCCTGAGACATGGCTTCTCCTTTTCTGAATCACAAATCTGCAGGCCTAGTTATTTTAGAGTGTGCACGTTGATTTTTCAACCATAACTGAATTGCTACATAGTGCTTGGAACTAAATCATCAGGAAACACTCAGTATTAACGAATTTAAATTTGGCAGTGGGAGAGCGCTACGAATGTCCAGCTACTTATGGTTAATAATTTTAAAAACAAATCGAATGATTTTAATTTAGTTGTGCTTTAAGACCTCATTTTTCTAGCACTGCCGGAGGTGAGAGGGAGACAGATGAGCTATTATCCATAAATGGATTTTCCAGATAAGGAACTCTTTAGGTCCCATCTAAGAATTGCATACATTTTGTGAGAGCATATCCCTAAAAATATCAATGGCTTTGCTCCCTTATATTAGTATCACAATTTCTTGATAATTGCAAATCACTTCTTTCTGAGTATTGATGCGGAAATACAGAGGTACCTTCAGGGATTATGGTGGTGTGATACTGATTTTTGACCTTTGGGAAAAAGGTGCCAGGCCTCTGAGCTTTTAATGATTTAGGGCTACATTTTACAGCTTTTCTGGTTTCTCCCTTATTGTTAAATGATATCCCTTCTTGTTCTCAGTCTACCTGTCTTAAGTACCCCAACCCCAACCCTCTGCCACGACTATTTCATTGCTTAAAATTGCTATGGCCTCGAAAATTAGTACTGAAAAACTGTAGAACTATTTCTATTAACTCTGAATGAATAGGCTCTGGATGGAAATCCAAGTGATATCCTGTGAGCGAAGTAAAAGGGCTTTACCATATGGTTTCTTGGTATCAGTCTAGTCTTCTAAGAAAGATGTGTTTGTTTGTTTGTTTTCCTTTCCTCTAGGACTTTGATGTTCTCTCCGGATCTCTCCTAAACTCTGAAATTGAAACGTCAGAGCCTCGACCATCTCAAAATCATCTTACTAATTCCCATCACACTTTTACTTAAACTGAGTTATGTCAGTTTTTTGGTGGCAGTGTAAAAGTTACTAAATTGTTTGAATTCACATTTAAATGACAGTGCTTAGAGCATACCCCTGCTTCAGTATCTGTGCGTGCTGTTTTGAAATGAGCATAACTGAGCTTTGCCACTGTACTACTGCCTTCTTTGGCTCTCTATATTCTAAAATGACTTTATTCATTATAGGCACTGATAAAATTGGTGTGTGTGTGTGTGTGTGTGTTTTGGTTATAATACAAGACTGTCTAACCAACATATTCAAAAGTGAGAGAGTCTAAGCTTGATGAAATGAGTTAATTAATGAGTAGACCATGAGAATGTGCTGTTCCAAGAATTTTGCTAATTTCCTCAATTTATTTAACACATCCATGGGACATTCAGATAAGATTTTACCAGCGCCAGTGAATAAAAGTGAATAAAATCTACATCTACTAACTGTATGTTCTTGGTTGTTATCTGCCATCAGGATCACTGGGATGGACACAGCGAGACGTATAAAATATGTAGATTTGTTGCAAAAGCGTTAAAAATCTAAATGTGGACTCTTTTAAATACTGAAGTCATGTTAAGAAATGAAGACAATACTGAAAGCATATTTACTGCACAAAAAGTAAGATCATGAATTCCACAAACATGAAATAAATGAATCACTCCAAAATTATGGCAGTAGGAACAAACTTCTGCACAGCATTGTAATTAGCTGACCTAATACTTGTACAGGAAAAAAAAAAATTGGTCCCATTTTAGCCATAAGTATTTGCTGCCTTAGCAACTAAATCCATTCATTTAGGGATTCAACGTTTAGCTCAAACTTTTGGAATGTGTAATGTGTGATTCTGAAACAAAATATTAATGTTATTTCATTTTAAGAAAACCTGAAAAAACCACAGCAAAAGCAATATTAAGAGTGCATACTAGGGTTCCACCCAAGAGGGACTTTGTTAGATATTGCCTTGATCAATGTGGATAGGCAGATAATTAGGTAAACATTCATTGCAGGACTTTATCAGCATTAAATCAGCACTGTAAACTTAGCTATGCAGAAAATCACCACTTATTATTAGTCTAAAGGGAAAGCCTAATACACTGATTCTTAGTAATTTTTTTTCTAAATCTTTGAGCTACTGGGATGTCCTTTCAATGAGCAGAGAACAGTTTGTATTGAGGGAAATTTTAAACCAGGCTAAGCTTGGATTGTTCTCAGGAATAAGATGTTTTATTTTAAAAAGTTTAAAGTAGCTAAAACACCACCACTAATGTGGCAAAACTGTTAGTGGACAGATTTTGCTTGTGAGAGACCAAAATCTGTGAGGCAGAATTTGTTTTTTTGTCTGAAAAAAGTTGAATGCATTAATTATTTTGACATTACATAGCCAAAGTTCATGATGGCTAGCGCACTAAGATATTATGAAATATTAGGCCATAAACTTCGTGGAACTAGGAAAAACTACTGCCACACACTCTTTTTGGCTAACTCTAAACTATACGTCATGAGATAACTTTATGGACAATTATTATGATAAAAAATTTCTGTCATATTCAGTTCAACCACCAGTTTTGGAAGAGAGACACATTTTAAGAGAAAAAAAAATGAACGAGAATATGTCCATTTCTATAGTTTGAGAAACTTGAACTACATGGTTTCTGTATTTGAACTACTTCAACTCTAACGCATCTATCCTCCTATGCTTCGAGTCGTTTCAAGTCATAGGGATGATAGGAAATTAGCAACATCTTGTTTTGAAGATTACTTAAGGGCCAGAATTTATTATTTCTAGAAACTGTGACTTCTTTGGTATCTTTACATAATTTACAAAACCAATCCTAGATTTATAGAATTTAATAAAGTAGGTTATGCTCTTGAACTGTATCTAGTGGATAAAGCCAAAGATTGTTTCTTGAAGTGCTTAAAGTGTTTCCCCACTATTCAGATTGATTTTCTCTTTCTGTTCTGCTGTTTTCACTCTACTTCCTGGAGAATCTGCTGTCAGGATGAAGCCAGCTCCTTCCAGTGAACGCAAATCTAAAGAGCTTCCTTTCCTTGTTTTCCGTTGCCGTAAAGAGGATCCAACAGAATTGTCACCTACGTTTTAACCACACCCCTATAATAGGCATGTAACAAATAATTCTGAGAGTCATATATTAATAGCAGGGAAACAAGATGTCTGCCAACATTCTCACAGGAAGCTAGTGGTGAAAGACGGAATAAAAGCCAGGCTTTCAGGGCACTGGCTAGGCATTCTGTGTGGTCTCCCACACTGCTTCTCTTTTGAACTTTTCAATTCCAAAGCAAAAAATACCATAGCTATAATGCCACCAAGGACGTTGGCATCATACACCGACAGACACTCCCTCTGCTCCTTTTCTGACCCTATCTAAACAACCATCGTCTCAGAGGGCATGGTGGGTTTCATGAGGATGTCATAAAGTAACACTGGCAAGAATCCCCTCTAAGTTTTGTTCTTGAGCCCATGTTGTCTTAAATGACACATACCATGGCCATCATCCAGGAATTCTGTGATGGTGGCTGAAGTACACTTGGACCAGGGCTTGGACGCATCGATGCTGGTCAGGATAGAAGACATTAAGCGCTTATCTTCTGTGGAACCAAAGTTCTCTTCACAGAATTTGGAATCATCATGGGAGAGGCCAAGTAGATGTCCTAAGGCAGAGAAGAGAAGGTGTGCAATAATGAATGATTTTGCATTTCTACATTTCTGTGACAATTACACTAGCACTGGGTTTCCCACCTCCCTCCCAAATGTACATGAGTTCATTTAACTGCCTTCCCATGCACAGACTGGACCCCCAGGGAAATTAAAGCTGTATGTAGTCAGAACAGTCACTTTCGGTGAACATTTAGGGGAAAACTGAAAAAATTACACTGAGGAGTGGACGTTCCCATAATCCATCTGGATCACACATGCTCAGTGACATGGAGAAACAGGCCTTATTTAGAATCCAGAATTTGCAAGGCAACTGTGGAATTATGTCATAGCCCTCACTGCATATTATTTTGATTACTTGTCTAATTTTTCGCCTTTTCTGATCAACCATGAGCCCCATGAGATCAGAGTGCATCTCCTCCATCCACTGTGGAAATGTCTGCATTTAACGAAATGTTCTGCAAGTTGCAAACACTTAATAGATGGTTTTTGAATATCAGTGCCTTCTATTTCCTTGGCCGAATTAATAGGTAGCTATCCAAAAGATGACTAGGGGAGAAAAGAAAGAGAAGTGAAATTATGAACTTGCAGATTTCAGGCAAAGGTACACTTGCTTTCACCCTTTCAATTATTTATTTAGAAAGTTCTGCATGTTTACTCTTCCCATAAGTAAATGGCATATTGAAGAAATGTCTAAAATACCAAGATGCCCATCATGGAGTGTTAGAGCTGGAAGAGAAAACAAATTCTAGAAAGAGAAGTATTGTTCAAGCTGCTCAGTGAGATGGGTATTTATGCTTCAGCCCACCATGGTCTCTGCAATCCCACATTACATTGCATTGCTAGTCTACCAAGCTAGGTATCCCAACCATATTCTTATAATCAAAAGTGTTTTTTATTATATAAGATTAATTTTCACATAGTCTAAGGATAAAATGACATTTGCCAGTAAATATGAAATGCTGCTTAAAAAAATATATAGGACGTTAGTTGGTAGAGATTCAAAGCAGCAGACAAGTAGACCCTAGTCGCTGGCTGGCTTGCTTGCTGTCTTTTTTTCTTTCTTTCTTTCTTTCTTTCTTTCTTTCTTTCTTTCTTTCTTTCTTTCTTTCTTTCTTTCTTCTTTTTTTTTTCAGTAAAGCTTTATAGAGTCATACACAAAGTATTAAAAAGGGTGTATAAAATACTACAGAAAAGTGATTAATGCATTTTCTTTGGGTTCCTGTATGCCAGAGGCAGGGACTTTGGCCATTCTGCCAAAAAATAAAAAATAAAAAAGTCCAGTATGCAACAGTAAAACCCAACAGAGATGAAATCTTTCATGCCACATTCCAACTACTTTTGGCCAACTTGTTAAATCACCAACACCTCATAACAAAATTGTCCACCGAGCAGCTGCTTGCTGTTGTGGCTGAAATTAAGTGGCTAGGGCTCAGTGACCTTCCAAAGCTCCACATTTTTATGGTATTTATGCAGTTATTTACTTCCATAGCATTTGCCAGCCTAGCAAGTTTTCTGTGGGAAACCCTCCTGCCCTCACGTTTTATTTGCTCAGTAGCGTGAATGTGCATCAGAGTCTGTGAAGTATGTCCCAAATAACATACAAAAAACTGGCAGGAGTTCATCCTGTTTTGGGGTGGTATGTTGATTTTTTTCATGCCACCTGCAACTCAGAGAAAACAGAACCTTTCATCATGCCCCGGTCAAAATGGCTTAAAGTTACCAAGCACCTCTAACACTTGTTGAGAGGGCACTCTGTGCTTCTTGAACTTTTCCATCATAGGATCTTTATCAGCTAACATTGTGGGATTTGTGTGGAAATTTCACACTAAAGTTTTTTTCCCCTGGCATAGAAGAGAGAGAGGGGAAGTGGCCTGAGGTGACCTCTGCCACATAACATTTATTTGAATCCAGGTTTTTATGTTTTAGAAAAACATGTGATTTTGCATTCTATGGCACATAACATTTATTTGAATCCAGGTTTTTATGTTTTAGAAAAGCATGTGATTTTGCATTCTATTTCATAAGATACCCACACTTATTTAATGAAGCAACAGTCTTTTCCTCCAAATGTATCTAAACAAATGGCACTTTCCAGATGAATTTTTTTTATAGCATCCAAGTGATTCTCACTTCATTTGGAGGGTAAATTTCAGATTTCTGATTTAAAATACAGGCTGTGTAGCAAACACCAAATTGGCTTTGAGAAACCCGTAAGAGCACCTCATTTTTTTCTTTCATACAGAATGGTGAGGCATCTAATTTTTTAAAAAAGATTTCAATTATATAAGCAAAGCCGTTTATTTAAAAATATTTTAGTATCGTTTTATGAATCTTTTGGCATGTGGCTTGGCTTAATATTGTGAATTTCATGCTTCCTAAATTTACTAATTTATCAATGTTACTTAATTGCTGCCAAAGATACATATAAGGAATTTTCGTATGGCAACCAGAAAAGATTGCCATTCTGGGCATGAACAAATCTTAGTTCTACTTCAGTAGGAGCTAAACGAAGATGCGAGTTTTGTAAGATCTGCAAAAGTGAGTCAGGAATGGACTGCTTGAGGGTCAACTGAGAGACAGATTCTTTGGAGGAATGTTTTGTCCTCCATGAAGAAAGTCTGTCAGCTGGCTGGGAGAGGCATGCTCTCTCAAGGACAACAGGAGTCATGGTCAACGTGAAGAACATTTAAGCACCCACGGAAACAGCAGCTGGTTCCAGTAGCTGGAACCAGGGCACAGTGAGAGAGACCCATGTGACTTCCCTTCAGGAGCTGGACAGGAATTAAAATGGAAGATCAATGTGAGAGATGTTTGGATGCTCTTCAGGAGAGACGTGACAGCCATACTAAGGGCTGTGAACAGCAAAAGATGTGGTTATTTTCAAATGTGATCCCCCAACCACTATGCTAAGACACCTAATGTCAGTCTGACATTAGCCCATATCTTTGAGCCCTGAAATGGCAAGATACATATAAAAACACATGTTTTTTTTTTTTTTAACACATGCTCTTTTAAAAGGATGCTCACATCAGAGAAAACACACCATGATACTAAAAGCTCATTACCAGAAGAATCCAGAATCTAGGAAATTTAAAATATGCTGTAGCTGACAATATAATTCATTTCGAGTTGGTGTTTTGGAAGGTTTAATCAGAATTTATCGTGATGTCACCGATCTCCTAGAACATCTGCCTTTTCCAGGGAGAGTTTGTTCATCAATCACCCACAGAGAAGTTTAAAATTACAGATGTGGATTGGAGGCTAAGCATTTCTCTAATAAGCAGCCTCTGGCAGGATTAGCACAGCTGGGATTTACACAAATGTGTCCCAGAGAATAAGACAGCACATGAACAATAAAGAATCATTGGAGGAAATGCTTGCAAGCCCTAAACTAATTTGTTGTTTTATTGAGATATATCTCACGATGAGTTTTTAGTGCAATACAGAGCAGAATTGATTGAGGGGTGAAGTCCTTGGAGGGGGGGCAGGGTGAAAGAATCAAGAAACCCACAGAGAAAGGCAATTCAGATATTTCTTTCTCAAGTCCATGTAGAAATGCAGAGTGAAGAGGAGTCATGACAGTTTTGAAGGTGAGAATTTTTTAAGATTTTATTTATCTATTTATGAGAGACACAGAAAGAGCTAGAGGCTGAGACACAGGCAGAGGGAGAAGCAGGCTCCATGCAGGGAGCCTGATGCGGGACTCGATCCCAGGACTCCAGGATCACGCCCTGGGCCGAAGGCAGGTGCCAAACCGCCAAGCCACCCAGGGATCCCCAAAGGTAAGAGTTTTGAAGAACCTCAACCAAGCTCTGGCAGGGAAACCCCTACTGAGAAGAGACAATGCAGATACTAGATTTAAGGCGACAATTCACTGTCAAGAGTTTCAAGTCGAGGCCACAAAGTCTCACTTTAAGGAAGAATTAGTATTTGTATTTGGAGGTATTAGTATTTGTACTTCGTAGACAAGCAAACAATTGAAGAACAGTTTGTTTGCTTTCGCCAAGTAATCTTGTTGACGATGCTATCTTTCTTAGTCAATCTTTAATTCTTGATTGATGGAATTGGAAACCTCTCCCCTCAAATCCTGAGGCAATTAAGGAACAAACACACTTGAGTAGTGGGTGCACCTGTTAATGGCATTGATATTTATATACGAAATAGGAAAATAAAAGGTATTATAGGAGTGAGAGGGAAGCCCAAAGAATAATGCAACTGTGTAATCTAATGTTTTCCCATGTGATGCAGACCTCAGAACTGTATCTTTGCGTTTTGGAATCATTATTAAAATTCAAGATGTAAACTGCAAATGCTTTTGGAGAAAATACTAATCTATTCTTAATAGATACTAAACCCTATCACAAATACAACAGTCTTGCTAATGGGTGCCCACGACACAGTGTGACATCAGGAAGGGGTTTATTTGGATTCCCGTAAGGAAGTGAATTTCACAGTAGATTATGTCGAAGCAAAGTCTATAGGGTAAGAGTCTGAATTACACTGTTATGTCAGAATTAGCAAATCATTAGTCACTCAGCAATTTCTCAAGTATGATCGAGAAGTTTGTCTTTTTAAAGGTAAATGGGTGACATTTAATTAGATAAATTTTATCTCTTATATTCACAATATAGACTTAAAAAGTATCTTGCCTCCTGAAATTCACAGATGAATCTGATGTTAGAAAATCTGAGATCCTGTACATCGGGTGAAGACAGGTTACTATAAAGGAAAATGTTGGCCCAACTTCTTATTCAGCTCAGGTATCACTGTACAACTAAGGCTGACTTATCACATTAACCTCAGGAAGAAAATTTGCTTGTTTTTCTAAACTTTGGTCTGAAAATTAAACAGAATTTCAAACTCTTGTCTCTTGACCCCAGATTGACCAATGGACAAGGGGACACAGCACCACATCCTAAAAAAATGTCACAAGAAGCTCTGTAATGTGTTTATTTAAGAAAACCCTGCTCAGATGAAGCATCTGTTTCTTAATGAGGTCATGTTTTTATTTTACCTAATTTTCCAGCTGGGATTATTGAGGTGTAAGAAGGTCTTGCCAGGGGTTGAAGAGTGAGCCAATAGCTCACATGGGATCAGAATCCAGAATCCTTGAAGAGAACCAGGAGCTCCAACAATTGGATCATAATGTCTATTCAAATGCACATCCTTATGTATAAGGCATAAAGTTCCTAAACTCCCACTTTGAAACATTAAACATAAATGGTAAATGTTGTATCCATTCTACAATTTGGGAGGAAGAAAACTGAATGTTTTCACCTTATAACTAGCTACACATCCATATCCTTTTGAATCAAATTTTCAGGATTATCTCCGGGAAAATGAACACGAACAAACCATTACAGGATAGCAACAGGGACGCCAGGGTTGATGCATGTTCAGTGGTTGAGTGTCTGTCTTAGTTCCGCTCAGGGTGTGATCCCAGGGTCCTGGAATCGAGTCCTGCCTCAGGCTTCCTGCAGGAAGCCTGTTTCTACCTCTGCTATGTCTCTGCCTCTCTCTGTAAGTCTCTCATGAATAAATCCATAAAGTCTTAAAAAAAAAAAAAAAGGATAGCAATACAATCTTGGGCTTTAGAGCCAGGGGAACTGGGTTCAAATCTTACTCTAGCAGTTTACTAGTTGTTGACCTCAGACAGGTTTAGAAATTTCTTAAAAACATTTATACTTCTGCGTGTCAGTTTCCTCCTCTCTTGGGTGACTCACTCAGAGTACTGACCCCTGGCATTTTGTGAGGATTAAATGATATAAGAGATGCAAAGTGCTTAGAAAATCTGTTGGACAATATCAAAGGCCCAGGGACTGTGAGCTAACTTCACTCTTCTCACCATTATCCTGGCTTTGTTACGCTTTTACTTACAGGTACTCTAATCTCAAGTAGCTTTATTAAATTTTGATACTACTGGACCCCCTCGATTTGGGAGAGAAGGGGGGAAATTTGTTAATCGTTAGAAGGAAAGAAACCATGCATGACATTCATGATATATTTCTTTTTTATACGACCTTCAACTTGAATTTCCACACATGTGGCAGGCAATCTCTAGGCCTTCTGGAGAGAAATGGAAATTCGGATAGGATGAAAAAAAATACAGAAGTGATACTAAACACTAAATCTCTCAGCGCTGCTGGACGTATAGTAAAGGCCCATTCCCACCTTTCATCTGGGGGCCAAGAAAGACATAGTGTGGCATTGCTCCAGGCTAGATAGAGGGAAAAAAAAAAAAAAAAAGCCCAGTTCATGTTGATTAAAGCTATAGGTTTGGGGGTAAATACCAAGTTTAATCCTCGCTTCCTTTCACTTCACATCTCAAAGTCAGTCCTGACATCTGACTCTGGGCATCGGCTTCGGTCCATGGTGTTTCTCGGGCCTCCGCAGCTTTTCAAAACACAGCCGTGTTTAATCTAATCATCCATGGGAGCCCAGTCCCACACAGATCAGCACAACCAGAGACCTCCTCTAACCACAGCAAAACACAGGCTGCCATGCTGTTGCCTCTCAGCCACTTCCTTAGCCTCTAGCTGAATACTTGGCTTTGATTTTTTTTTTTTGAAGATGTTATTTATTTATTTGAGAGAGAGCACTCTCATGCACAAGCGAGAGGGTGGGGTTGGGGGCAGAGGGAGAGGGACACGCAGACTCCCCACTGAGCGGGGAGCCCCCCGCAGGGCTCGATCCCAGGACACTGAGATTCTGACCCCAGCCGAAGGCAGACGCTTAACCGACTGAGCCACCCAGGTGCTCCTGGCTTTGGCTTTGTAAATCGCCTGACTTTAGCTTAGGAAGCCATTTGGAGCCTTTCATGGTGGAGAGATTCACTTAGCACATTTTACGATTAACTACTATAAAGCCGAGCTTCAGCAAGTTTGCAAATTATGGCTTTCATTAGTCTAAATAAAATAAGATTGTTCCCCCTAGCATATTAGAAGCTGGCCCAACATCAATAAAATTATTATTTTGAAGAGCCATGTGTGCAGCAGGTGAAATCTTTTATTATTACAAGCCAATCATAAAAGTTTGACAAGTTAAAAAATATAAACTCAAAATGCAAACTTACATTCATTTGAAAGCTTTCTACAGTTCACACTTGGATTGTAAAATGGCCATAACCAGATTTTTGCCTCCACTCAAGGCATAGGGATGGGGACTGTGTTCTCGATAGTGTAAAGCAACTTTTTAGAATGTCCTAATGATTTGGTTAATGTTTACACATACAGAACAGCAAGGGGGAAGACAAATTATTACTGCCTGTGTACAGTCAATACTTACCAAATCCATTGTCCAAAAGCCAATATTGGCATCAGTTGACTAGAGACCTCCCAAGTCTAGCTCTTTTTATTTTTATATTTTTTTAAAGAAACAATTTAGCAGGAAAAGAGAAGTGTTCATAGACATGTGGTCCAGGAAAAGAGTCACCATTCAGAAACGTTCACTGACATTCTGGTTTTTTTCATGATGGACAGAGAAGGTGTAACATAGGTACTTCAGACTTGCCTCTATCTTACGTGTTAATTTTCAAGTTAGGAAAATTTTTTTAGATGGGGGAGTAAAGATCAAAGGAAATTTTGATTCAAATACAACTTTGAGGGATGCCTGGGTGGCTTAGCAGTTGAGCATCTGCCTTTGGCTCAGGGCCTGATCCTGGATTCCTGGGATCGAGTCCCACATCAGGCTCCTTGCATGAAGCCTGCTTCTCCTCCCTTTGCCTGGGTCTCTGCCTCTCTTTCTGTGTCTCTCATGAATAAATAAATAAAATCTAAAAAAAAAAAAACAAAAAACCCAACAAATACAACTTTGAATTTTAAACCACTATGTGCTGAGAGAAGCAGTGGCAGGGCCCTGCATGAGAGACTTTAAGTCATTAGTGAAAGCATTACTCTTCATCAAATATATCCTCTTATTCTGGATAGAAGAAATAAAGTAGAAAAATTATGGAACAGCCTGGGAATTTTCTCCATGCTTTCCATTTGAGCACAGTCACATATTTACACCATGTACATGAAGCAGACTGCCTGTTTGGGAATGGGCTCAAGCAGATTCAAAGCACTCTAGCAAAACTGAGGTCACTTCCCAACCTGGAAAGTGGTAAGTGCCTAATAAAAGGGGCAGGAGGAAATTACGTGAGAAGAAAGGAGTGGAATTAGAATCCAGAGCATGGTTAGCTCAGACCCATGGTTTCATGCAACAATCTAAAAATAAAACACTGGAAGCAGATCAGTGAGCAGTATTATTACCAAAGATCACACTGGCTACAGAGGCACAGTGTCTGTAATCACAGACAGATGATTAGGAAATATTTTGGGAGGTTATTGTCTCTAATTTCTTTAAAGCTCATAGTTTGTAACACATGCTCACAATATTTACGCAAAAAGTGAAATTAAAGAATTATAAAGCAATTAGAAAATAAAGCAAATGAAAGCCAGATCCGCTTATGAAAGGGAAATTAACCCCAAGTCTTAAATATCTCTGATTTGGCTATAGGTAATGCAGAAAGACAAATTAAGTAGGCAGTGATTGACTGAAGAATGGATCCTAGAGAATTCTAAAGAAGGAAATAAGAGCTGGCCCAACCAAGAAATTAAAGGGAACCCAGGGCATAGTCATGGATCAAAGATTCAGGCTGGATTTTTCACAGAGAAGCCTACATTTTCTCCTGCACTGTTCCCTTGTAAAATTGTCCAATACTGTCAAGAAAAGCTCTTACTGTACATATATGGCTTTAATAAGACATTCGTTCTCACCAGCACCTGTCTTCCTACCTCTCAGACTGTTAGGTCTGCCTATGTCAATCCTTGGTTTAGGAATTCCGGAGGGCTGGGAAAGGTGATAGTGGAAGGTACTTCATGGCAGCCCAGTTGCCTTGAGAGTGAGTGCAAAGAAGGTGGATTTACTGCCACGATGGTATTCTTACAGAGAAACTTCCCAAATGCTATCAATGTGTGAGCACGGGTCACTGCAGGTTAAAGGAAGAAGTAGCCCTTCCCTCAAGAAATCTATAATCCCTTCTGCAGAAGATCAGGATTTAGGGTTTGTAATCTTACGGATGCTTGATGCCACAATTCAACTATGTTGTTTACCCAGTCTGAAACATTCTAGCCTCTGCCTACCCAGGGATTTAGAACCTTTCTTTTGGAACTTTCATGACTCTGAATAATTGCTGGTGTACTTTTGAAACCATCTCTGCTTAATTACAATCTTCCTGATATTTGGGCTAATTCTTCTTAGCTTCCACTGCATATTCTGAATGTTGCCTTGGGCAGCTCTTGTGTTTCTCCCACTTACTCACTCATGTACTTACATAGATATGTAATAAATAGTGACTAAGGACCTATACTGAGCTGTATTTTTATCAGCTAATAGGTATGAATGAGAGATAGCTGAAAACATATTCGCAGGCCAGGAGTTCAGATGGCATATGTGTTCTCAGATTTTTTTTTTATTTACTTATTCATAGAGACACACACACAGAAAGAGAGAGAGAGGCAGAGACACAGGCAGAGGGAGAAGCAGGCTCCATGCGGGGAGCCTGACAGGGGACTCGATCCCGGGTCTCCAGGATCACAGCCTGGGCTGCAGGCAGCGCTAAACTGCTGAGCCACGGGGGGCTGCCCTGGCATATGTGTTTTAAAAAGCTTTTCAGGTATGCTAAGTCTTTTAGAACAGCAGAAGAGAGAGTCATGCGTCATTATTGGTCCCCTTCTAGTCAAGAGACAGAGATTCGATGTCTGAATCTCTTGCATGAGACAAAGCAGAGACCATGGAAGCAGGAATGAGACTCCATCCTCAAGCTAAAGAAGTCCAACTAATAACGTGTTAAGTTAAATTATATCAGTTGGATGGTTATTCATGATAAGGCTTTATGTTTGTCTGGGTTTTTTTTTTCCTTAGATGGTAAGAAGAGTGTCAGTTAAGAAAACTAAGGTTGTGATTAATACTTAAGAATTGAAATTTAACTACCGATTGCTATTTCACTGCTGCAATATACTGCCTTACACAATTACATCTTTGAAGTTATTTTAACTTTCCAAAGAAAATATAGCAGCTAGAAATCTACCCCTTGTGAAACGGTCTCTGCCTACTACTAGGAATGTGAAAAAAGCAGCTTTCGTTTCTATTTAAAAGTTATGATTTTAGGTTAAAAACTGAATCCACTTAATAAAAATGCAGCAAAAAAGTATCAAACCATATTTTGCTCCAAAAAGGATGATGCTAAAAGGTGATACATACATTTAAAATGAAATAAGCTAGTTAACTAAAAAGCAAAAACAGAAGTGTGAGTGTAAATAACAGCTGGTATCTATGACCTACCTAATTTGTCCCTGAAATAACTCCATGAAATCAGCACCATTACTCCTATATTTCAGATATGAAAACAAGCTTTGAGAGTTTAAATAATAAGACCCACGTGACACAGTAGAAAATACTCTAGCAAGCAGTGAACCCAGATGTGTCTGATTCTAACGTCTAATTCTAAGTACTAAAGTGTGCATATGCCTAGGAGCCTGGCTCATCGCTTGAGAAGTACATTTATTAACTGGTGGGATATTTTTCAACAAGGAATTCAGTGCGAAATCTCTAATTTTAAGATTCAGGTGTGTTTCTTATGGCTCGCAAATCAGGTGACATTTGAACCCTGTTGACTGCAGGTCTTGGTTTCGCTATCTTTGCTATTAAAAAAGGAGAAAGGATTATTTGCCATAAGCTATTGTTTACCTGTGACAGGAGCTCGTATCACTCACAATGGAATAAACATGACAAATTTCTGTGCAAACTGATTCGCTTTGGATGAGTCAGTAGAGCCCCGAGTAACTTTTAAGAGGGACATCCCTGCATTCCATAATCAACTGTGACAAATTCCATCTAAGAGTCATTGCTGGATGCTTAAAAAGACAGGAGCAGTAGAAATTTTCTTTTAAACTTCTAAATGACACTGTCAGAAAGGAAACATCTACTGTGTGCCTGACTTTGCCTTCCTCCCCCCCAACTAGTTAACCCTAAAAGTGCAAATATAAACAAATTTAATCCCCAACAGTCCATCTGAACCTGGAGAAATCTGGAATTAATTGCCAAGTATTTGGGTTCCTGTTGCAGCTGTTACGAGTGTTTGATTTGGCGAGGGAAGGGAAAAGGCGCTGCATACCAATTTCGTGAGCCACGGTGAAAGCTGCATGGAGGCCATCATCTTCAATCACAGCACAGCTGCGCTCCGGAGAACATATGGTCCCGACGTCTGCCATTCCCAGGGTGTCACATGAATGATGCCCACATAAATCCTGCCCAGGAGAAAGAAAGAAATCGTTAAAATCAATTCACATCCAGAAGGAGCCACCTTGTAGAGCCACTTGCTCACTCCAAACAGCAAGGGTGGGATATGTCTATGGTAGCACCTGCTCAGCTCTTGAAATGCACCAAAGATAAACTAATGGCATCGGTTCTTCTACACATCTCTGGGCCCCGGAGGCACAGAAGATGTCCTATGATTGTGGCTTGTCCCTTAAAACAGCAGCCACAGCTTTCCGAAAGCGGTACCGCATATGTGCAGGCACATATGTCAGGGATCACTTTCACATCTAGTCAGGCTTACTGAAGCCCTAATATGCTGGCCTAAATTCATGCTAAATTTATCAGAAGCCTGGCCTAATAATTTATTTTCCATCACAGGAGCAAACTGCAACCACTTATTAGTGACAAAATATTAGTGGATCAGTAATTGGAATGGGAAACTCCATTGTAATCCAAAAGCGTAATTCCTTGAAAGATCTTCTCTTCATTTCCAAATAGAGCTGTAATTTCATAGGTTGTGTCTTCAAAAATGTATGCACTTTAACTCCTAGCATTTTATGCAGATTGAGGATGTAGACTTCATGCAGATTTCTTCATCTGATCAACCCGCAGAAAATATATGTAATATGTTGTGTTTATGTAAGTGAGTGTATGCATTTTTTTTTTCTGGTGAGAAGTTGTATGGCTCTTAAGAGATTCTCAACGAAAAACATGATCACACATTCTTAAAACGATCATTACAAAATGATTGATTTGGATGAAGGAGAGATCACAAGACGATTTTAAGTTATGAATTATAAAGAGAAGATATAACCCAAATTATCTGACAGGATAGATTTGCGATGATAAGCTTTCCCGTATATGCTACTTGAGTATTAAAAGGCACTAAAACTTCTTGCACTTGACTACTGTTTTCAATGACAATTAATTATCATTGTGTTCATTTACATCCAAAAAAGCAAGACAGTATCTTAGTAAGCCATAAGTAAATAATTATAGAAGGAAAGGATTTTTTAAAAAACATCAATTATTGGATACCTGGGTGGCTCAGTCAGTTAAGCATCTGCCTTCAGCTCAGGTCATGATCCCAAGGTCCTGAGATTGAACCCCATGTCAAGCTCCCTGCTCAGAGGGGTGTCGGCCCCTACCTCTCTCTCTCTCTCTCTGTCTCTCTCCTCGCTTGTTCTCGCTCTCTCAAATAAATAAATAAAATCTTTAAAAAAATCAATTATTATGAAAGATGACGATTTACCGGTTGTGATGATAGCTACCATCTTTGTGTCCCCAATGACCACAATGTCTGGCTTAGGCTACAAACTCAAAGAATTGAGGTAAATTGTGCTTAATTGAATAACTTAATCGAGGTAAATTGTAACACAGTTAGATGCAATGCAGACCTCGCGCATCTTCAATATGCCAAATGCTAGCAAGATCTCGCCAGATTCCTGGAAGTCAGCACAAGGTGTTATTACTGCATAACCAATGTCACCTAGTCAATGTCAACTTACTCTTCTAATTCTTCCCTGTGCTGCTGCAAAAAAATCCATCCAACGCAAAAAATATTTAAAAGAGATAACCCTATGGTCTTCTCTCTAGTACATTTTCAGGTCCTTATTGTATTCCATATATTATGAGATCCCAGCTGTGATGAATTACATTGCTGCCACCATGTTATTACAGCTTCAGACAGTGGAAATCTCGGCCAAGTAGCCTTGGTGAATCAAGTCACCAAACCAGCAATAACCTCCCCAAGTTTCCTATGTATCCTCATATGTCATCCCGTGGGATCTCAAATTACAGCTGTTGAGAACAAATTAGTAGTTTTTAAAATTGAAATTGGAACACACTTTTGCATAATAATCAGTCTTTGAGATAATAATATAGTACAATACGTTTTTAATCCAGCTTTTCTGCAATCATTTCAGTAACGTTAAGACGAAAGACTCAGTTGTCATTGCTAGACACTACAGGTTATTTCTGCACACATTTTTTAAAAAGAAGATTTATGTTTATTTTCACAATTTGGGGTTTGTTATCCTCAAATAATAAAATGCAAGAATTGTTTCCCTTCTTACTCCATGTCATTAATAAGCTCAGATGAAGAGCCACAGTGAATGGAAATGACCCTCCTGTTCTGAATAGCGTTTAAACTGGATTCTTACTTAATATCTCTCTGTTTGCTGGTAGCAATTGCTCATTAGAGGCTATCAATTCTCCTTGTTATCCTTGAATTGCATTAAATGCATTTGGCCCTTTGCCATAGAAATGTGTGCATGTGACAAAATTATGAACAGAAGCAGTTGTTATTTTTTTAACCACACTGATTAAACCCCTTGATGACATGGCCATACTCTATATATTTTTGTAACTGTAATTATGTAAACTGGCAACTTCTCAATTCCATTCACACAATTTCAAACCTTAGCAACACTGTTATTGTTGAATCCTCAAGATTTACAATGCATGTCTGTATTTCTTTGTGATCCAATGTTCATTCCAATGTATTAAGTCTTAACTTGTGCATCAAATTATTAAGAATACAGGCTATCACACTCATATCTATTTGCTAGTGGAGATTTATAACAACAGTTACAGGTGCGAGCCTTATTTGAAGTTTGTAGGGTTGTTTTGTTTTGTTTTGTTTTTTTTAATTCAGAACAGGAGTAAGAATACTATAGGGGCAATGGCATCTGTCTATCTAATCTATCTATTATCCATCCATCCATCCATCCAACCATCCAACCATCTTATGGGTTTGGAGGCAGGGAGACTAAAAAAGTGTGCATTACATATGCTACCTACATAAAAGGTAATTAAATTACAAGTGCTAAAAAAAATAAAATAAAATAAATTACAAGTGCTGACAAAACTTCTTCTGCTTGGTCAATTTAAAATCTGAAAGTAAGTTATATCTTCGTTATGTCAAAGATGATTCTTTTCATGCAAGATCAAAATCTTATCACTATGGTGTAGATAGCAATGTAAAGGAAGATTTAGTAATGGGAGGATTGCAAAAGTATGCAGAGACTTAACAGGTGGGCTTGTGGTGTTGGCCAGGAGATATGACTGGGACATTGTATCTAACTCAGAAATAGAGCTGAGATGGTCAGCAAGACTTGACAAGGAGGTCATTGACATGAGACCATTCATCAAGTGTGGCCATTTACAGGATTACAAATATGTCAATATCTGATTTGTCATGGAATTTAGAAGGAGTAGTAGCACCCACATCTATTCGTGTGGATGGAGTAGGAGGCAGGCAACAACAACATCTACTTGAGAAGTAGATGTCCAGAAGATAGTACAATTTAGCAAATCCCAGTGGTGAGCAAGGGGTGGGGAAAATGAACCAAGCAGACATAAGAATACGCAAAGTGGAATGAGTAATGGGAGCTGTAGGATTTCTCGCTTTGACTGGGAGGTTGGTCTTTCAAGCAGCATAAATATGCTGAGGGAAGGAGCCAAAAGAAACACAAGGTGAGAAGAGCAAAAATCATCACAGTTGCAGCAATGGCAGTTCAAATTAACCAAGAATACCTTGTATGGTGGAATGTGAAATTAAATAACAGCAACTTCTGTTTCTATTGGCATCACCACCTCATAAGGGCAAGCATGGAGCTCAAGAGAAGGGCACAGAAGGTTAAACTAGCCTTCGATGTCTGTCTCTCTTCCCAATTTTTATGAAGAGGGATTAGCGATAGAAGAATTATTTTGTTGTGGTACATATTTTAATCATATGTATTACACAAACATGCACTTACATTACCATACTTCATATTTATCCTATGCATTCAATTCTTGAGGTGTCATCTGCCTTTCTGGCTACCTTTATAGCAATCCCCAATAATAGAGCTCTTGATTTAGATCCTAAGAGAAACTATATTAATCATGCCTGTTAGTCTGACCATTATAATTACCCATGTTATACAATCTCTATCTGTGCTTCTGGATAAAACTAGGTAATATCAAGCATACAGAGTCCAGCTGATTTAGGGACCAAGGGATCCAGGTTCGTTTATTCCTAAAACAATGACTGTGCGCCCACAATCTGCTGATGCTAAACTAAGTGCTGACACAGTGAAAAATAAATAAGATCTGACCTTGACCTTAAGAAACATCATGATCTAGTGAGCAAAACAGATATGCCAAGAGGGAAGCAGATTATGACATGCTATTTTGCACAGATTTTTGAGGGAATGCAGAAGAGGAACGGACGAAGTCTCCTTGAGTGAATCAATAAAAGGGTCTCCAAGGAGGTAACTAGATATTGAGGGATGAACAGAAGTCTGATGGTCTTACAGGAATGGTGTCCTAACTAGGAAAGACTGGCCAATATATCACGGAATGGTAAAAGGCAAGTTCTATTTTGGGGAAAGACAGGAAATTTGCCATGACTGGAGAATATAGGATTTGTTGTGTGGAAGGCAATCAGGGGAAGCTGGAAAGACCATCTGGGCCATGAGTTCCAAGATGGGACATTTTGTCTGTAAACATAAAAAAGGGGAAGAGGGAGGCAGCAAGTTAAGGATTGAGTGGGGAGGAGATGCTTGAAAGAGTCATTTTGGTGATCAGGAATGGAAGCTAATCAGACACAGTAAATACAAAGCAGATCACTTTTTAATTCTAATGCTATTAGTGAGAGTCATTACATAAATTGTTTATATGCTTTGAGACAAAGTTGCCTCATCATTAACATAAGGAATTTGGACCAAGTGATCTCTACATCTTCCCAACTATACCTGTGTTGGTATTAAATGAAAACACTCCAATTTATAGGTGGAAAAACTAAAGCTCAGGGGTGGTAAGTATCCAAAGTTGCAAACTTGAGACTGGTGAAGTCAAAATTCAAACCTATATCTAAACACCCCAATTCCTGAATCACCTTCACCATGGTACTGGTAAATCATCACATGTGTTTTTCTGGACACCACTGTTGTCTTTTATATTTATAATCTGTGCCTGGTCAAGTAAATTCCTTTCCTGAGACAAACACTATGGCATGATCTTTATCTTTGCAGTGTGTTTGGTAAAACTCAGTAATTTAGAAGCATACTGAATTTACAAAATGCCCTGAGAAATATATTCCAGAAAAGAAGGAAATGGAAGTGCTGGATAAGAAACCTGGACATCCTTTTCTTGCATCTCTCTCTCTCTCTCTCCTGATACATCTGACTGGCCACTGTAAGTCATGGATTCCATCAGCCAGCTGTCTCAGGTAACGGGCTACTCCTCATTTCCTTCCATTATTCCTTCCTGCCTGCATCATCATCCAAGGCTCTAACCAGTCCCTTGTCTCCCATAACTCTCTTGCCTGTATGCTGTAGTCAATTACCTTCTAGAGCCCAGATCTGATTAGCCTGCACAATGCACTCAATCTTGCCCAATGCAAACCAGGCTTCCTGTCAGCCTCCTCTGCACTGTTATGTCCCCTCTTGTCCACTATTTGTGTATCTTATCAATACTTTGTTACCAAACCTTAGCCCAAACATTCCTTCTGCTGGAAAGGCTTAATTAATTCACATCCACTTCATTTTAAAATTTCTTGATTTGATCCCTGCTTCTCAATTTCTAGTTCCAGTGTTTAAATTTTGAACATCTCAAGTCTCCTCCAGGTTACTGAAATAGCCTGCAAAGGCTATCCCCCGGGGTTGAGTTCAATTACTCATGTTGGAAGGCTCATTCCAGAATACGCTTCTGGTCACTACTGTTTTCTTTCCATAGATTCCTGCTGGATTTATAGTTTAAACTCTTAAGTGAGGTGCTTTGGCCTAACCTGTGTCTTCCTCCCAAAACTCAAATTCATATGCTGAAGCCTTAATTCCCAATGTGACTATATTTAGAGGCAGGGCCCTTAAAAAGGTAATTAAGGTTAAATGAGATCATAAGGGTGGGGTCCTGATCCAATAGGATTAGCCTCCTTAGAAGAAAAGAACTTGAGATCTCTCTCTCTCTTTCTCTCACATGACAGACAGTTTCTTCTCTAAGCTAGTTGTTAACATCTTCTCTAGACTATACTCTGTTACCTTTCTGCCCTCATATTGTCGATAATATCACTTCTAACCACCTACATTTCACATGGTGCTCCTGGGCCACTGCACAGGATAGCTGGGCATGCCTGCAATGCCTATCTCCTCCTCATGGACGTGGCTAACTTCTAGACTTTCTTTCAAATTGAGCTCAGATGGTTTAGGCAACCTTCTAATGTACTTGCATGATATCTAATGATCACATGTATCATAAAAATCATCCTGCTATACAATAATTATCCATTTCCTTACCTGTTTCCTGGAACAGATTCTTAGGAAAGGGGTCACATCTCAAATTTCTGAATCCCTCTCTGCTTATTAGAAACATAGTGATTGAATAAATTAGTTACAGTATTTTGTTAAGAGAGTACTAGACAGGACTATCTGTCTCTGCCATTTGTCAGTTATTACTCTTAGGAAACTACCTCTTTTCATGAATGTCTTTGTCCAATTACAATGATAGTATGGTTGCATATTATCGAAAGGATTAATTGTAAAATGGTTTATGATTATGGCTTGTACATAAGAAATGCTCAGTAAGACCTGCCGGAATCCAAATAAATCTATCCATGCTTTGAGTGCTGATTCAATTGTACATCTGTAGTGAAACCTATATAAAGTTCCATAGGCAGAATTGATTACTCTTCCCCTCTCTTTTCAGAGACTTTGTTTCTAACTCGGTCACAACATTTACTCAAGTTTTCCTAACGGTAGAGGTATTTATGTCTGCATCTGCTTTCTTTCTCCTGGTGATAAACCCAGGTGGGCAGGGAGAAGGTATATTCCATCTTGCTGCCTTCAGCTGCACAAATGAGTGCCTCCCACATAGAAGGTGTTCAGAATGAGAGAGAGAGTGACATAGTCCTGAGTGTTGTGCTGTGTTGTCTCTAATCGACATTAGATTTTTTCAGAATATCCTTCACTTTATTAATTTATCCATTGAGATATAATTGACTTGTTATATTAGTTTTAGGTGTACAACACGATTTGATATATGTCTATGTTGTGAAATGATCACCACAATAAGTCTAGTTAATATCCATCACTATGCATTAGTTACAATTTCTTTTCTTGTGATGAGAACCTTTAAGATCTATTCTCTTAGCAATTTGCAATTTACATTGTTTTTAAAATGTCAACTAGGACTGTTTAATCTGTTCCCAGTCTTCCCATTCCTGAGTTATTTAGATTTTTATTGATTGGGATTAATCTATAGGCTAGGAATCCTGGCTAAGAGTTCACTTTGGACTTTAAAAGGGATTTGAACTCAAATATGCAAAGGGATTAGTCAATCCAGTCAACAAGCAAATAAGAGACAGTACTTGCTGCTGCTTCCTCCTAGCTTCTGGTTTCCCCTCAGGGCTCCCTATTGTCACAACCTAACAAGGGACTGGCTGGTAGAGGAGGAATGCTCTCTGTGGGGTCCTTCCCCAGCACTGCAAGGCAAAACATAAAAGAGAGGTGTTAGCTGAGAGAGGATTGCCAATTAACTGGCACAACCATAGTTAATGTAGGTGAATGGGCCTTGTATGTTACAGAGTCTGTAGCTGGTTCATTTTTAATCCAGTACTTTTGATTCATGTGAAGTTTGGGATGAGGGGAGGTTAAACAACCTCCGATTTTGTCCGGCAGGTAAGGATATGGTTTCTAAAAAAAGGCTCCGTGGTCTCCAAAGTGGGTTTAAGAGTTTGTCTTTAAAGAACCTATTTTAAAATAAAAGAGGAAGCCAGGGACAAGGAAAGGATTCTGGAAAGCAAAATTAAATCCTGGGGAGATCAGATTTCTACTGTTTGATGGCAGAAGTGGTGTGAATTCCAGCATGAGTGCTATTCCAGAATGAAAACGGCTCCTAGGCCAGAAAATTGACTGGTGCTAAGTTTCTCTAATTAGAGTACCGGGGTACTGTAAAGTGTGTCAGTTTGATAAAAGAATTACTAGCACTCCCAGACGCAACGTTCAAGGTGGCCTAGGCTAGTAAACAGGGGTGGAAAACATATCCTCACACATTTGCTTCATGCCCGAAAAACAAGCAATTTAAGAGAAGACATCTGGACACAAAATTTGAACAGTGCTCAGAGCCCATCAAAACATGGATTTGATGGCTTGGCGTCTGGCTGCTAAGCAACGTTACTTCTTACATTCAAAACAGAGTTGTAAAAGTAGGGCCCTGGTGCCAACTCAGGGTATTTCTCATTGAAAAAAAAAATTAAAAAAAAAGCCATGAATGTTTTTCTTAGGTCTTAAGATATCTGATTTCTATGGTAGAAGAGCTCAGATGATTTCTGCTCTAGTCCTCTTATTTTCCACATTCTGAAGTATTAGATGGAGCTTAACTTGACATTTTGAAGTACTCTTAATGGATGCCACTAAGGGTTTTGTAATATTTTTCTCAGCCCCCTAATCAACAACATTCTTCTACATTGAGTATATATATTCACAATACACATGCTTTTTTCAAATATTTGGTTCCCCTCAAGTTAGATGTATATACCAGAGGACCAACCGCAAGCTAAATGAGATTTGCTTTACCAAAAGTATGCTTCTGCTTGGCAGGGAGGCCAGGGAGGGCCCGTGTAAAATATTTTCCATGTGCAGACTAGTTTGGAAAATGTATGTTATTATAATACTTATTAACATTAAGATAGACCATTAATTTCTTTCTTCCTTGCTTTTATCTACTTAAAACGTACTGATATGTTTCAGAGCTTGGAAAATAGGAATTGTTAGCTACCCAGATAAAACAAAAACCCAGAAAAAGCAGTAGATCATTCAGAACCACTGACTAGCTTTTCCTTTTTTTTCTGGGAAGCAGTTAGGAAAATGATGGGGCAGGAGGTAGGGAGGAATGGGGTCTTCTATTAATTTTTATTGGTCTTAAAAGTTATAGAATGTGCATTTGTATTCAAAAATGTGCATTTGCATTCAAAAATGAAAGTGAACTATTAAAATGACCTACTCTTTGGAGTAGTGTGCCTACAAAAGTATTTTTTTCCTCTGTCTTTAGAGAACTTCCTTCCACAAACTCTCTGAAGCCTTCTTCTTGGCAGCTTCTTGTGATGCAGCAAAGCAAGAAATCCAGACGTGGAAAACTGCTTACCAAAAAAAAAAAAAAAAAAAAGACTTGGAAACCAAATAAGACAGGGCTAGTTTTACAGGAGAACTTCACTTCATATGGAAGGCTACAAAATGAATGTCCTTCCGTTTCAAAGATTAATGTAGCGCGCAGAAATTAAAGGATGGTTTTTAGATCACTTAATGAGAAGAAAGATTTTTCCATTGTGCATAGCATCATGTGCTGCCAGGTTCTTCCTAAACGGTTGCCCTCTGGCACCTTTGTTTACATGTGGTTTTCATTTATGTCTACCCCACGGACCACAAGTGTTTCTCCATTCCAAATTTATCAACACTCTTCCTTTACACCAGGGGTGCCTTAGTAAAAACAGGGAATTAGGTAGTAGGGCTGCAGGATTCTGAAGCTTTCTGCAAGCCATCAGTGCATTTGCTATCCTAGCTCTGGTCGCTCCGATTCGTACCATGCTCTTGCATGATATTTCAAAATCTCAAATCCTTCAGCTACCCTGGATGGATCCCAAACATTTAAAGAATGAGGTTCAGAAGGGAGTTCTTACCAGGCATCTGAGAGGCATGACTTAAAGCTGCCAATCAGAGGCGAGTCACGAGGTGGGGTTCAGAGCTCTGAACAAGCCAGACTAACAAACCAGCGCAGACTCTGGGTCTGCATGTACGCTCAACGTGGTGAGGGAATGACTGGGCAGACAGACACTGTGTTCTTCCCAGAACCTCTGGGCCTGTGAAGATCAGCTTCTTTCCCTCCCTGTAACCATCTTTCTTAAAAGAGGGAAATCCTGGGCAAACATTCCTTCCTCATGTCTTGACTCTTTGCCCAGATCTTTCCACACTGGGGCTTCAGAAACATATTCCTCTGAAACCCAAACACGCAATCTGGTTGTGACCCTTCGCTGGCAGTTCCGGAGGGACAGGCGCTGCTTGGGTGACTGGAAGACTAGGCAAAGGAGTTGCTAAGGCACCTGACAGGGTTAGGTTTCTGTATCCTCCCTGCCCTCCTGAACTCCGGCCGCCTCTGGAAACCGAGACTGATTCCACAAGGTGAACATGCAAGAACTCCATTAAGGAGCCAGATGGGAAAAATCTTTGGATTTTTTCCCTTTGGAAAGTCCTTCCTCGACTCCTGTCACAGAATTGGCTCAAGTAAGAAGGTATGGATCCTTCACAAAGGAAGGGCGTGGATAAAAAGTGACATTGGTCTCAAATGTCAAGAAGAAAGATTCCCCATTCCCAAGACACACTTGCTTTCCCCCTCTTCCCACTTAGCTATGCACATTTCCCCCAAGCAGTCTAGCCCCTTCTTATCCTATTTATGCATCCAGGACACCAGGTCTCAGAGTAGAGGCATCCTGCCTGATGGATAGAAACTCAAGGAAGGTCTGTGTGGTCATTTGGGGGCAGGAACTGACTACAGGAGCTGCGCTGAGGGCTGGCTGGGCTTCCCCGCGAGGAGCAGTTAAACCCCCGGTGACAGCAGGTGTGTGGGAGCAGCAAGGCCTTCAGGGGGCCCGAACCTCCACCTACCTGCCTCCTTCCACCAGCGCGCGCTCGGGCCGCCCCGCAGGCTGCACCTACCTCTCTGGTAAACAGGATGGCCGCGTCGTAGTGCTCCTCGTGGTCATCCCCCAGCTGGTTGTGCTGATGCTGCCACTTGCAAAAGTTCTTGAGAGTGGTGGCCGCGTTCTTGCTCACCTCCAGGCTCTTGTCCTTGTCACCCAGCACCACCACCTTCACCACGGCCAGGCGGATGTGGTTCTCGATGCTGGCGTGGCTGTACAGCCTGTTGGCGATGGAGGCCAGGGTCAGCAGGTAATGCTGCAGGCCGCGGCCGTACATCCGCGCCATGGACGCGTCCGCCACCAGGAGAAGCTCCACCTGGCGGGCCCGGGAGATGGAGCGGCGCCGCCGCCGCCACCACGTCTGGGGTCCCGGGTCCCCATCCCGGGAGGCCGCGGGCGCGTCCGGGAACCGCGGGGCCAGCGCCCAGCGCGGGTCTGGGCTGCTGCGCGCGGGGGGGCGCTCGGGAGGCCCCGGCGGGGACGCGGGAGTCTCGCAGCTGGCGCGCGGCGGCAGGGCCTCGAAGCTGAAGCCCTCGCGGGTGTAGACGTGCAGGATGCGCGGGGACCCGTCCCCGTACACTCGCTCGGCCCCGGCCCCGGCCTCGGCCCACGGCCCGCGCAGCAGCGGCTTTAGGGTGTAGCGCGCGTGCCTCACGGCGAAGAAGCCGTCGAGCCCGCCGCAGAGGTCGAAGGCGGCCAGGGAGCGGGGGCTGCCGTCCACCGTGCCGCGGTAGGAGCAGCGGTCGCGGTGGCGCCGGGGCGCGCCCGGGCCGCGTCCTGCGGGCGCGAAGCCAGCGGCGCCCACCGAGCCGTCTCGCTCCAGGTCCAGGAGGAACCTCCGGCCGCCCGCGTAGACGAGGTAGCCCACCTTGCCGCCGCCCGCGTAGATCTGGTCGACGTTCTGCACCAGCCCGCTGCTCCTGCGCTGCGGCGCCAGGGGGTGCGGGTGGCCCGGAGGCTCGGCCGGCTCCTGCGCCTCCTCCCCCTGCCGCCGGCGGGGCTGGGCGGCCGCGGCTGCAGCCCAAGGCTGCCCGGCTTTATCCTGGGCAGGTGCCGCGGCGGGGCCGGCCGCGACCGGGGGCAGGCGGAGCGCGCCCAGCAGCAGGGACGCCCACCCGAGCAGCATAGTGCGCTGCCCGCGGGGAGGGGCCGCGCCACGGGGGCCTGGTGGGTGTCTGTTACTCGCTGTGGAAGTCACCGGGGCGGGAGGTGGGGGCGCGCACACACACACACACACACACACACACACACGCACACGCACTCTGGCTTGCAAGGTCAAGTGTCGGAAGGACGGGGAGCCTGTCCCGGGCCTCAGTGCCAGCGTGCGAACTTTTCTTTGTTGCTTTGCAAAATGTTGGGATTGGTGCTCCGAGAAAAGGCGGAAAAAAAAAAAAATTAAGGCAAGGAAAGCCGGGCTCTGGGGGTTCCGCAAGTATAGGGAAGGTGGTGGTGGTGGTGGTGCGGGTCGGGGGTGGGGGGACAAGAACAACAACCAGTCCAACCCCAAATGCAGCCACTAGCGCCGCACGAAGGAAAAAGTAAGGCTGGAGCCGCGCACCCGGCGGGCAACTGGTGCGCGCTGCCTCCCGGCCCCCTGCGGCTCTGCACCCGCCGGCAGCGGGGGTCCAAGCTCCGGAGCCCGCTCCCTTTCTTATTTTGTGGGTGTCCTGGACTCTGCGAGCACCAGCGGGAGGAAAGGAAAGAGAGGGGGGAAAGCCATAAAAATTAAAGGAAGAAACGCAAGAGGCGGCCTGCGGGGAGCCAGTGGAGCGGCGCGTCCGGGTCCCTTCGGGTGCAGCGTCTTCCTGCCCGCCTCATCCCCAGTCGGCCGCCGCGAGCGCCGAGAGCAGCGCGAGCGCAGTGAAGATGCGAGGAGGTGGAACAATGAATTTATAGCGGCGTGCCATCCTGCAATGGCAATCTCGACAATTCGTCACTGCAAGCTGCCTCTTAAAGGGAGAGCTTCCCCCACCCCTCCCACCCTTCCCGCTCCGCGCCTAATCAGACGGGGGAGGGCGGGCGAGGGGGGTGATCGAGGAAAGGGAGACCGGGAAGGACCCGGCGAGGTGGAAGGAGGGACGAGGGGAGGGAGCAAGGGCGACTGGAGGGGGGCGGGGGGTGGAGGAGTATTGGGGTAAGAAAAACAGATTTCCTTGGCCTCATTTAAAGCCACAGTGGCTCCGGGGTTGTCTGATTATTTCACAACCAATCGGGGTTGGCTAACCCCGGCTTACCTCATCTCCCGAAAGGGGGTGTTTTGGTGTTTTTTTTTTTTTTTCTTTTTTTTTAAAGTTGCTGAGACATTTCGAGCCTCTCCTTGCCTCCTTCTCTCCCGCTTTCCTGTCCCTCGGTAGGAAGTTCCTGCCCCAAGTTCTCCGGTCCCGGCGCGCCCGTGCGCTCCCGGGGCGCGCGGACCTTGGCACTCCGCGCACCGGCCCAGGCTTCGGGCTTCCCGTGCGCCCCCCTCGCCCCGCGCTCCTCCCGCCGCCGGGGTGCCGGGGTGCCGGGGTGCCGGGGTGCTCATGCCCTGGCCTTCGCGTCGGGACGCTCTTTGGGTTCGGGCTCCGGGGACTGACTTCCCCCAGCCACCAGCAGGGGGGCCGGGCCGGGCGGGGAGAGCTCGCGGTGCCCCCCGCAGGGCCGCCCCCGCCCCGGGCCCTCCGCGCCTTTGTGCGCGAGCCCCGGGCTCCCCCTGCCCCGCGCGCGGTTCACCGGGGCCCGCGAGGCGCCCTTTCCTCCTGGGTCATTGGAACTCCCTCCGCTTTGCTTTAAGAAGGCAGGGCGAGGAAGAGTTAATAACTGTGGCAGAAAATTGAGCTTTTTTTTTTTTTTTTTGTCATAAAATTAAAAAAAAAAATTTGTGCCCACACTTTCTCTTCTTCCTCCTGCTTAAATGAGAATTAGATACCCAGATGTGTATTGATCTGTCCTAAAACCGCTCGTCGCTCCAGGCCCTGACCTACCATCAATATTCTCAGAAATCCTTATTAGGAGAAAAAAAAAAAAAAGAAAAGACTGGGGCAGAGCGGGGTGCAGGTCGGTGCTTGTTAGTAGGTGAGTGGCATTGTCACTGAGACTAGGTTTGTCCTTCTTTGTTTCCTCTAATTATCAACTCTAACAGAAAGGAAGGAAGGAAAATCCCAGGACGTCCTAGCCAGCGACCTGCTAATGGTTAGAAGGTCTACTACTGAAGAGCAGCAGCACCTGCCACCCTCCTTCATTCTTCCCGCTAATTAGTGAATATTCAGTATGATTAGCACAGTCTTGTCTTTCTTACCTTTAATTTACAGAGATGAGGAGGAGAGCAGGGGTGCTTCTCTGGAACCCAGGCTGCAGGTGGTTCCCCCAGATCTGATCACTTTTTCAGGGAGAAGACCAGAGGGTCCTGGGGTGACTGGAGGTTCTGGGAGTGGGAGTGGTGGTGAAGGGCAGGTGGGAGTCTCAGGCCTGCCGCAGTGATGCGCCTTGGCCAGTGCCTAGAGCACCCTCTGGAGTCAGGCATCTGGGAGGCAGAGTGAAGCATATCCTGAGGATCCCCCCCCCCCCCCCCCCCATGTGTGTATAAATGACATGATTGTTGGGGACCGCTGGCCAACCAACCTACCTCCAGACTTGGTAGGAAATTGCTATTGCTTAAGGCCATCATCCCCCCCCCCCCCCCCACCTTTTTCCCCCACAACCCTTCAGTCTCTCTGTGGTCAATTGCCCAAAGCCAATCCTACCAGCTGGATGTTGTGAGGAACCAGAGATATTCAGGATCAGGATGTAAAGGGGAACCCAGATTCCAGCAGTCTTCTCTGTCCCTCCAACAGCCTTCAAGCCTTGAGGTCCTGATGTCTATGGAGAGCAAACAACTTCTTCTTCTTCTCTTTCTCCTTCTCCTTCTTCTTCTTCTTCTTCTTCTTCTTCTTCTTCTTCTTCTTCTTCTTCCTTCTTCTTCTTCCTCTTCCTTTCTCCTTCTTCTTCTTCTTCTTCTTCTTCTTCTTCTTCTTTTTCTTCTTCACACCAACTTCACTGAAAAGTAGTCCAACTTTTGGCACTAAACATCATCTCTAAAACAACTTTGATTTAGTAATTTTATTTTTTTATTTTTTTTTAACATTTTTTTTAATCTTTATTTATTTATGATAGTCACAGAGAGAGAGAGAGAGAGGCAGAGACACAGGCAGAGGGAGAAGCAGGCTCCATGCACCGGGAGCCCGATGTGGGATTCGATCCCGGGTCTCCAGGATCAAGCCCTGGGCCAAAGGCAGGCGCCAAACCACTGCGCCACCCAGGGATCCCTGATTTAGTAATTTTAACCATGTCATCATCGTTAATCTCAATGGGTCATTTCGAGAGATAAGCATTTTGGATGTCAGTCGCTTACACTTATTAACTATCTTTACCTCCATTCACAGACAGGAGCGGTCTTATTTAGCATTTATGGGAATTCCAGCTGAATTTTCTTCTTTGTGAAAGTTTTTCTCTTTCAAAAAAACTGTATTTCTCAGTAAATCACACCCCTGAGTTTTATGCCTTTAAATGTAATTACATAGTGACATTTGTACTCAGATTATTCAAATGTTTAGAAATATGTTGGAGACCAGGACAGAAGCAGATAAAGTTCCAAACATGAGTATCAAGTACTAAATATTTATTAGAACACATATTCGCAAAGAAAAGTGCTAATACAGCATATAAATATAACGAGTAAATTCTTACATATTGAGAAAATTTCTTCTTGGGTATAATTTTTGTTTTTCTGTGAAAGTAACTTGGCTACTTTAGGAAGTTCATTTGGTAATACTTTTCAAATATTACCCTAGTGGATTAAGATGAAGTGCTATGTTCCAGAACAATGAATGTCTTGTCAGTCCAAGGAAGTAATTTGCACTGGATGAGAGTAGTCCAAGGTTTTATTTTCTTTTTACAGTAGAAAGCTAAAATATATTAGCAATCCTGTTAGGTGGACTCATTGCTACTTCAGCCTTTCACTATTCTAAAAAAAAGAAAAAATCACCTTTATTTGTGCATTTTTCATGAGAACTTTTTACTGCATTTATGGAGGATGTGATCACACCTGATATACAATTTTACATTTTCCAAAAGGAAGCGAGACTTCCTATGCCAGACTGTTACAGTGGGAAGTTACCTTGGAGATCATGTAAGGCAACTTCCTCCATCTACTAATGAGAAGATGGGAATAGAGACCAAAGTGATTACCTGTGGATAAAAAGTCCACTAGTGGCCAACTCTCCTAAATCCTGAAGACTTTACTCCCCCAATGATTGGTGTTCAATCTATAATACCTCTTAAAATCTATCCAGTTTAACAAATATCCGTTGAGGGCTGGCTGCCAAGTGCTGCGTGAAGTTCTCTGGAGGTGTATAAACCTGGATAACTCATGATTAATGTTCAGAGAAGCTCACAGTTCAGAGATGGAATCAATCATACCAGAAGATAACTTGGAGTCCAAGCTGGAAAATTCAAATAGGAAGGAGAAAAAAGCAAGGAACTCCTGCAGGTGCTCTGAGCTATGTATTTCCAGGACGGCTTCACTCTATAGGATTTGTGTATCCCCTTAAGTAGTATTTTCTCAAATTTCCATTCGCTAAAGTGTCATTTCCTCCCCCTCCCCCATCCATGATTTTACTGGTAAGGGTGAGGAAATAACTGATAATAAAATATTCCCCTCTAGCCAAACACCTGCTCCTTACCTCCCATGGAGGGGAATCACAGCCTCTCAACTCTGTGCACTAATTTTCCTTTCCTGCATCAAGATCCCTACCCCTGGCATTGCTGAATTTTGAGCTTCCTTAGTACCATTTCCCCTGTGGCCTGATGGCAGATACGGGGAGCAGAAACCTCCTCTCTCCCCCCCTCCTGCCCCCGAGGCTGCATAAGGCCCTTTCTGAATGCCTTGAAGACTCTGGGCCAGTCCTTTCCTCAGGTGCCACTCAGCTTTGCAAGTTCTAGTTCTCAGAAGATTTGCTTCAAAATGAGGATAGGGGCACCTGGGTCGTTCAGGTGGTTAAGTGTATGCCTTTGGCTCGGGTCATGACCCCAGGGTCCTGGGATTGAGCCCCTCTCTGGAACTCCCTGATCAGTAGGGGGTCTGCTTCTTCCCCTCCCTCTACCTTTTACCTTTCCCCACCTGTGCTCACTAGAGCCCTCTCTCCAATAAAGAAATAAAATCTCAGACAAACAACTAGAGGTTATTTTAGTCACCTCATACGGTACAATTATGCAGCTCTTGTCCTTTGGTGATGGGTTTATTTCTCCTAGTCGAATGTTCTCCAGGTTCATCCATGTTGTCGTCTATAAAATAGTCAAACTCCTAGAAGCGGAGAGTAGAGTGATGGTTGCCAGGGCCCGGGGAGAGGGGGAAATGGGGAGTTGCTATTCAAAGAGTACAGAGTTTTAGTTCTCCCAGACAAATAAGTTCTAGAGAGCTTCTATATGCAGTTAACAATACTCGATTGTACACTTAAAAATGTATTGAGGGTACAGTCCATGTTAAATGTTCTTACCACAAAACAAAACCAAAAAGCGCACTTTGGGAATATGGAAAGGAGTGTATTTACTATGCTAGCTTTGATACGAATCCTCAATTTTTAGAGGAGAAACTACCTGATTAGACCTCTTCTCCTTTTCCAGCCTTTTACTTCCTTCTCCAAATCCCCTTCTATCCCACAGTGGCTTATCAGGCATCTGGACACGCTAATACACATGTGCAATCTCACACACATTGGTCATACAACACACATCAGCATGTGTGTGCATGCACGCACACTCACCCCTAACTCAGTTTCCCCTCTAGGCTGCACTAACCTGTGCATAGGAAGTCCTGAGCAGAGCAGGAATAAGAGAGGAGATTATACCAACTTCTCTTTGCCCTTTGCAAAGAAAACTTTCTGGAGACAGGCATAATAGAGTTTTTTGTTTTGTTTTGTTTTCTGTTTCTTTTGCGAAATTTACTGCAATTCCTAATAAAACTATTGCGTCTGCTATCTGCCAAGGATATTGTATTATAGAACACTCTCTTGTGATGGATAGCATACACTGCAGAGGCAGTTTTATGAAAAAGAAATTTTTGGAAAGATAGATTTTTATTTTTCTTATACACAGAAATTTTATACTGTATAAAAGTCTTCAAATGAATAATGTATATGTGTATTATTTAAGACATACAGGTGCTATCTGTAAAGTAAAACCGACAAGTCAGTTTTTATGCTGACCAGCTGTGAAATGTTGTTTTAGCTTTTCTCACACAATTATGCGCATATTACTTGGCTTTTATGAGTTACCCAAGTTCTTTTTTTTTTTCTCTTTATTTTCCGGAAATCATCTCAAAATCAAACCTTACTGGAAACACATGGAAAATCAGGAATTTCCAGCCTAAAGTAATTTGAAACACTTGAGGTTTTTATTTTTTCTTCATGATGGCAAAGTTAAGCAAAGATTTCAAATTCCTTAATGAGTAGTAATTGCAGTAGGTAGGACCTGTTGTTTCATAGCAACAGTTAATTGTTTGCTTTTTTAAGTTAAGGTTTCATGGTAACAACACCTTCCTCAAGCTCTGGAATATCAGTCTTCCTGGACACCATTCAGTCTCTCCATGTTAAATGCATTTGCCTTATTCTGGTCAGTAAAGTAAGACACTGACCTTAGGCTAAACAAAGTTGATAAATAAATACCAATTGGTTACTGCCTAACTTCCCCTACCCCCTTCCTTGGGGCAGGCAGGAAATAGAAACAGGAACTGAGTAATCATAAGCTCACCTCCCACCCATGATGCTGGGGTCACTGCAAGTTGCTTTGGTGGTTTAAGATACCCAGTATCATTTTGTCATGACTGTCTCTGGACTAATATTTATATCTCTAACACATACCTTTCCTAGTAAGGCACTAACAGATGGAAGAGCAGATGATCCTCCATGAAGATAGGGGTTCAGATAAAGGCATTGAAGTTTTTACTTACCTTCTTTTACTTTGGAGGTGCTGCTCCTCCTATACCCCTCTTCTTGTCCCCAGAATCATTTTGGAAGCACTAAGCAAGAGCGCCACCATTACTTACTGCCTGAATGGAGATGTGATCCTAAGTTCCAGGGAGGACTCTTCTTCCATGTCCCATCACCATCAATCCTCCTCCTTTTCAAAAAAAAAAAAAAAAAATCCTCCTCCTTTTCTCTTTGCAGCCAGCCAGACTTGAGACTGTGGGAAACTTCCTTTTACTAGTAGCTGGAACAAACCAGAGTCCCAACATGATTGCTACATCTGATCTTTGAAAGAATCAGGAAGCCAGCAGGAAGAGACAGAGAAGTAGAGTTTGATTGATTTATAGTTCAGGGAACTAATCTTTGACCACATTTTCCTGCATTCTTCCCAAAAGCCAGACTCTTGCTTTTGCTTCTTTTTTTTTTTCATTTCAGGATCCTCTCTCGATTCCTCAACACCCTTTCCAGTCCAGGTATATGGTAAAACCAAGATTCCCCTTTTCCTTCAGGCAACTGGGACATCAAATTTTTGGAGAACAGATCTGGGTAGGAAAGGATCAAGTTGTCACTCATAAGACTCATATCTATGGGCAGCCCAGGTGGCTCAGTGGTTTAGCGCCGTCTTTGGTCCGGGGCCTGATCCTGGAGACCTGGGATCAGGTTCCGCGTTGGGCTCCCTGTATGAAGCCTGCTTCTCTCTCTGCCTGTGTCTCTGCCTCTCTCTCTCTCTCTCTCTCTCTCTCTCTCTCTCTCATAAATAAAATCTTAAAAAAAAAAAAGACTTCTATCTGTATTCAAAGTCATCCCATAGAAGGAGTCATCACTGATGTAGGAAAGATACTTGGGTTCAAAGCCGACAGCCAAGAAAGAATTCTTGAGATGTTTTTGGTGCCAAAAGGTGGTTTTATTAAAGCACGGGGACAGGACCCATGGGCAGCAAGAGTTTCACTGGGCTCATGGCCCATTATATACTTTCAAGTTGGGAGGGTATTAAGGATAGGGTAAGTCTCTGAGAAATTTTGGAAGCAATGTTTCTAGGACTTGGTGGGGCCTAGCTATTGTTGGGGGAAAGGTCATTATTACTGTCTAATAAAACCTTAGTTATGAAGCCTTCCAGATGTATATTGGTGGGTCATATGCTTGAGGGATGATTGCCAACATATATCTCGGGTGGGTAAAGATAAAGGAGGTTTCCGAAGGAATTTTTATATATTAAAATAGACTTACAGGTTCCTAGGGGTTGGCTAAGATTGCCTTTTGCCCTTAGCAAAGTATCAACATGGAGGCAGTTGAGTCCCTAGAGGAAGGTCACTCTGCCTGTTTCAAGGATTTGTCAATGGGCTGTGAATGGTAAGGAAATTCAATTTTTCTTTCTCCTTTGTTTCCCACATCATTCAACAGATTTGCCCACAAAAGTTATCAGCTCTTCCATGGCCCATGACAGTTAAGGCCAGGTGTTTTAGGTGACTCTGTTGAAGGGTACCTGAAAGTGTTCTTTTGCCTCACAACTTTAGAATTAATTACCAGTAGTTGGATGTGGAGCACTAAACACATATTTACAAGTAATTAAATAATTTCTAGCATGGTTTTCTGCATTTTAGATTGTCACTTATTTCTGCCAAAGTATTAATCGCATTGTCATTATTTCATTTTAGCATGTAAAGTGGCTTTCTTTGAGAAAAGTTGAAGGAGGAAAATAGTGCAGATTAAAACTAAATAAGGTGGAGGTATTCACAGAAGGAAACTGTCAGATATGGCACAGAGGAAGCCTCTCACATATATTCCACAGATACATCCTATAGAACTTTCAGAAAATTTACAAATAACTTAAAAAAATTGCTAGCAGATTAAATAGGAGAGGATCTCTCTAGCTGCTCTGTTAGCTTCTAGCCTGTTTACCCTCCAAGAAATGCACAACAATGTCTTGAGACTACAGGGAGTTTTTGGTTCTGTCTTTCCCTCTCCCCATTCAATTATAAAGTTTGTTTTGCCTTTGATCGCTGACAAGTCTCATGGTTGGGTCCCTCCTGCACAAGTAAACTTTTGGCATGCTGAAGGTAGCTCAGATCTCAGAATTATTCTTGGCTTCCTCCCTTCCTTCTTTCTTTCTTTCTTTTTTTTTTTTTTAAGATTATTTATTTATTTATTTATTTATGAGAGACACAGAGAGAGAGAGAAAGGTAGAGACACAGGCAGGGAGAGAAGCAAGTTCCATGCAGGAAGCCTGATGCGGGACTCGATCCGGGGACTCCAGCATCACGCCCTGGGCCAAAGACAGGTGCCAAACTGCTGAGCCACCCAGGGATCCCCCCCTTCCTTCTTTCTATACTCTTTCCCTTTCCCTCACCTTTCCTCTCTTCTTCTTCTTCTGATTATTCTTCTTCCTCTAATAATTCTTTTTCTTCTTCTTCTTCTTCTTCTTCTTCTTCTTCTTCTTCTTCTTCAGATTATTTATTTATTTATTTATTTATTTATTTATTTATTTATTTATTTAGAGACAGTGTGTGTGTAGTGGGTATTGAGGGAGGGAAGGGCAGAGGCGGGGAGAGAATCTCAAGCAGTCTCTGTGCTGAGCCAGAAGCCCAATGTGGGGTATAATCCCATGACCCTAAGATCATGACCTGAGCTGAAACCAAGAGTCCACTGCTTAACCAGCTGAACCACCCAGGTGCCCCCCTCCGTCTATTTCTTTGTGTCTGTCTTCTCCACTGGAATGCATGCTCCATGAACACAGGAACCTTGCTTGTCTCTATCACTGTTATGACTCCAGTTTCTAGCTCAGTAACTGGCAGTTGGAGGCTTGAATAGATACGTGTTAACTATACAAAACATGTATGTTAATTATTTTTGAAGTATGTGTGCATGTGTTTATTGAAATTTGTCTGCCACCTTTCTTAATCATCCTTCCTGTGATAATAAAGGCACACCTTTTCAGAGAAACCCAATCCACATGTTTGAATAATGATGATCTTCTTGTCCCCTTCCCACAGCTCTGGGCACTTGATAACAAACCTGGCAATTCAGAGTACCTCACACACATGGCCATCATGGTTGGTTCCAGAAAGAGCTCTGCCCTTTGGAGTCCCACTGGTGACATCTGCCCTGGTGATTAACCAAATGTACTTTTTCTCCATGATTAGAAGATATAGGGGCCCTGTATTAAAAAGAGAAATCTAATTGGTATAATAAACACCCATAAATTCTCAATGGTTTCTCACAATTGAAGTTCATTCAGTTTATTCTAATTGCTGCAATAAATACTCTCAAGTCCTCAGTGGTTTTACCCAATTGAATTTTAATTTTTGATCATTATATTTCATTGTGGGTTGATGGAGTGCTGCTCCATGCAATCATTCAGGAATTCAAGCTTCTCTCATCCTAAGACCCTATCCAGGCCTCCACCCATTGCCTCTGAAGCCGACTTAGAAATGGAAGGAAGAGAGAGTAAGAAGGCAGCCTCTTTTATCTGCTTCTGCCTATAAGTTGATACTTCAATTCTGCTTACAGTCCATTGGCAGAACTAGCCATATAATCCAACCCAGATGTCAGGTGATGGTTGGAGCTGGGAAATAGAAACAGGAATGACCCCAAGAAGAAGAAAGGGGGAAAACCCATCTAGGCAGAGATGTCACCACATGGGAAAAGACTAAGAAGGAAGCCAAGCAGTAGAAAGAGGGAAAAGAGAGAGAAAAGAGAGAGAAGATAATACCATTAGAGGCCTTGAATCCAGCAATGTCATTAAAATCTTTGTTTTTGTGTAAGCTACTTTATTTAGGATTTCTGTCACCTAAAGCAGAATCTGACTTTACACACTGCTCTTTTGTCCTCTTCTATCCAGTCACTAACTCGATGCTTTGTATACAGTACACAGTCTAAATACTTTTGCATTGAAAATGATAAGAATGTATATTCAATATTGTATATTCAATATATATTCAATATTCAATGTATATTCAATATTCAATATGACACTGGTCTGATGTTAACTCTCAGGCTTATCCCATTATTCCTGAAAATCATAGTCTCGGGTAACAAGAAGTGTGTGACATTTGTTCTATCAGGGCTTTTTCTGTTATTCGGTTCTGTGTTACTCACCTGTGCATATCTCATGCTGGTCTGCATCAAAATTGCCAACACCTTTTCTCTCATAGATACACTAACACAGAATTTTCACATTTATGATTAAAATGGAGACTTTAATTGTGTTTCTGTTATTTTAGGTCTCTTTAATCCTGTTCATTACTGCAAATGTTTGTAAAATCTTGCAGCATAATGTTAACATAACACCTCTCTGAATGTGTGCTCTGAAGAGATGTTTGGCTCACCTGCCTTTTCTCCATGCCTGACCCGGCAGTGTAGATAGATGCTAATTGTGTGGCTCTTAGAAGTCAGAGCAAACCACCAGCTCTCTACATTATGACAAAGTTCTTCTGTCAAAAGGTGAGGAAAATTTACTTTTGCTAACTTTCTGTATGCTTCTCAAAATAAGATAAGAAAAGAAAAGAAACACAGCAACAAGCCAAATGCCCACTCTCATATCCCAGCCCAGGCACTGTTCTGATCCTGGGGAAGTTATTTAGACTTCTGTACACCTATTTCCTCATTGCAAAAATATGACTATTGTAACACATACCTCAACAAGTTTTTATGAAGAGTGAGAGTTTAAATAGGTGTGAAGTGCCTGGTGCATAGCAAATAAACAATATTATTACAATTAGTATTGTTTTTTTTTTTTTTAATACAATTAGTATTGTTACTATTAGTAGTTATGGGTTTTAACTCTTTTGTATCCATTTAAATTTTGGCTCAAAGAGTGTATCTCTGATTTTGCCCTGATGGGAGGTTTTGGAAGAGAATCACGAAAGCCATGAAGAATAAAGATATTTAAGACATTCCAGCTGCCAGATTTGAAGAAAAGCCTGATGCGGAAAAGTGGAAACTCCAAAAGGGTTTAGAGAGATGCATCTTCTCATGCTTATTAACTCCCCTGTTTGTGTGAACGGTAAAGAGGAATCTAAAACAACCAATGCATCTTTCTTATTCATGTCCTTTCGTGTTTATACTCCTTACAACATTAAAGTTGTTTATGTGATTGTCTTTTTATCCTTCCTGATGCCATACTGCCATCACAGGGTATAAAGACAGCTACCCTTATCTATATGTGCCTCCAACACCTCAGCAACAACAGATCTGTGCTTAACTAATTTCAACTAAATCAATCCCACAGGATTTAAATGAGGAGAGACAAAGCAAAAAAAAAAAAAAAAAAATATATATATATATATATATATATATATATATATATATATGTATTGGATCTTGGCCCCAGTTGAAGGAAAAGAAAAAGAATTATAGTTTATGAAAATAAGCATGACTCTAACTCAATTTAATAGAAACTTCTGCATTCTAGATCCCTATATCCAGAAGAGAATTCAGGTAGGAACAATATGGCGGGACTTGAGGGAAGACTCATTGACGCTTGTCTTTCCCACCACATAATGTAACTTATCAGATCCTTAGGATTAGTGGATATGGTATTCACACTTCCAATCACTGGGTGGCTCTCCGAAAAATTGATGTATATGGTACACAGCAATACATAATTTGAAATGGGGTCAGCCTATGCAGTTGTCTGGCATTTCTGGTTCTGGGTTTTGTTTATTTTGTGTTGAATACTCATTCTCATGTATGAGTAACAAGCAGCTAACGTAAAGAGATTGAGCAAAAACTAAAACCACAACTCTTTGTTTCTTCCAAAGAAACCATCCAAAACCTCACAAAGTGACCTTATCTGGAAATAGGGTTGTTGCAGATATAATTAATTAAGATGTGGTTATACTGGAGTTAGGCGAGGCCTTCAATCCAATGATTGGTGTCCTAAAAACTCAGATACAGATGGACAGACAGACAGACACACACACACACACACACACACAGGGAAGATGGCCATGTGGATGTGATACAGAGGCTAGAGGGACACAGCAGCTTCAAGCCAAGGAAGGCCAATGATTGCTGGCAACCCCTAGAAGCAAGGAAGAGGCAAGGAAGGATTCTCCTCTAGTGCCTCCAGAGAGAGTGTGGCCTTGCTGACACTTTTATTTTGGACTTCTAGCTTCCAGGGTGTGAGAAAATAAGTTTCTGTTGCTTTAAATGAAAACCAACCAAACAAACCTACAAGGTTTTGTTCAAAGGAGGCTGTTATTGGTGGTGGTAGGAGTGACAAGGACATAAATAAGCATGTGCTTTCAGACAGAAGAAAATGGAAACACTTGAAAGGAGAATCCAGTGGTGGCTCAGATCTACCATGTGAACAGTTCCACTTATGCTGCCTGGAGGTATAAGAAAAGGAGGCAGATGGAACAGAACCTCCAGGTGGTTAGCGCAATGCAGAGTTTACTCACCAACGACAAAGACATTTGAAAAAAGTCGCAAGACGGTGAAGTGTGTTGTTACGCACAAAAAGTACAGCACAGTGAATCGCCGATAAAGTGATGTTTAAGGGAAAGGAGAGAGTGAAAACTTTTCTACAAAGCTACAGGTGTGGGGAAGGCAAGACACAGGCAATTAGATTGAGCATGCCTGGAGTAAATATGTTGGTTTGAAGTTTCCAAAATCCTTGTATTTTTTGCCATATGTGAAGTCAACCAATGCATTATTTGACTCATTGCCCGGCAAATGTTTTGAAGAGAAGCTTGTAAGAAGAAATAATATGTTCAATAAGGAAAATACCTTCCCAAATACTCATCCACGAGATGGGTAAGAAAACATGGGAATTTAAAGAGGCCAAGGATAAACTGACTCATCTACTTTTGTGGCAATGTAGCGTATTTTGGGATTAAGACTCACTTGTTTTCCTGTTCTGTCATTTCCCAACCTTAAGGGACTTGAATAAGAACTCCTTGAATGTTTATTGACATTCCATTAAAAAGAGTGTAAGGCATGGCCAAATTCTTTTATTTTTTTTTCCTTCAAAAATGTCCACAAGGACTTTGTGCTAAGGTAGTATTTTAAAATGTGTGGGATCTCAATGTCTTTTTGATAGGATAGAGTAGGATGCTTTCTCTTTCTTGATTTTTCTGCTGAAACAGGGAAAATAAACTTCCACCCTCTATATAGCAGTGAATCTCAGATATTTTCAAGCCTGCTATCCCTTTAAAAATTACTGAGAACCTCCAAAAATTTAGTTTATGAGCAGTCCTCAATATTTGGTTATATCTGTTAATAGTTATGATGATAGAAATGAGACCTTAAAAATAAATATCTGTTGATTCACTTACTAATAACAGCAGCAAGCCTATTCAGTGCTAGTTTAGGTAATATATTGTTTTTGAAAAATAACTGTATTCTCCAAAATGAAAAATGTTTAGTAAAGTGAGTGTGAGTGGTATTGTTTTGTATTTTTGCAAATCTCTCTGTAGAAGATATTTGGATTCTCATATCTGCTTCTATATTCAATCACTGTAGCATCACATGTTATGTACCTTCGGGAAAACTCCAGTGTAATTTCTTCATGTTATTATAAAAATGATTTTCATCTTGGGGATCTTCCAAAAGGGCTTGAAGACTGCTCTAGGCACTTGATACTTGAAACCAGGGTCTTCCTGACTTGAGATCTTTTAGAAATGCAGAATCTCAGGCCTTGCCTCAGACCCACTGGATCTGCATTTTCAGAAGCTCTGCACATATGTCACCCATTCATTAAATTAAGAAATGTGCTGCTCTAAGATATAAATGGAAGGACACTGTTGTTTCATGTACATCTCTTGCTAACTTCTCCCCAGAGAAAAAGAGAGAATCAGCTAATAGGTAAATGAAAAACTAAACTGGTTTGACCAATCTGGATTGGTCAGATTTCCCAGTTGGGAATAATTAACATGGTGAAGACCATTAAACACAGATGAACTTTTTAATTTTTTTAATTTTTATTTTTTGAGGGGCAGAGTTCTCTGTGCTCAAAGTTGAGTAGAGTAATATTGGTAAATATCTGTTTGTAATTTTTCCTAAAATAGGTCCAAAAGACTAAACAAGGAAGTCAGAAGGAAGGAGAATCTAGTTCAAGCCATGTTCCAATTATGCTGTGCCAATTATATGATTGATTGATTGATCTGAGAGAGAGAGAGAGAGAGAGAGAGAGAGAATGAAAGAGCATGAGCAGGAGGGGTAGAGGGAGAGAGAATCAAAAGCACATCTCGTGCTGAGCGTGAAGCCCGATGCAGGACTTGATCTCATGACATTGAGATCACGACCTGAGCCAAAGCCAAGAGTCTGATGCTTAACCAACTGAGCCACCCAAGGGCCCCGTGTGCCAATTATATTTTAATCCTTAACAGGCTCTATGGCCTATTTCTCAGCTTGTTCAGAAAGAGATGGTTGCGATAATTCATAACCTTCTCATGTCTCTAAACCTAGCAGATGCTGAGTCTTCTGTACAAAGCTTAGTCCAGTATGTGTGTCCAGTATTTACACTGCTGCTATTGGAGATGAAGTGCTAGTCCAGAACTTAATATTTACTGAATTATGCTTTTTCTTTGAAAAAGTAAGCTGTATTCTTATTGATTTAGAGAGTGTTACCTTTAACAAGGCATTCAGACTTATGATCAAGAAAGCACGCAAAGCTTATGGGAGTTACTGGTATGAGTACATAAACTTATACTAGGTTTATACTTATACATGTTTATATCCTGCTAAAAAAATGTAACAAAAATGGATAAGGTAAAATAGGAAAAGAGAAATAGGTATTTTGTAAAGAATGTCTCCTTGGATCAGAAATAATTTCAGAGTCATAAAGCCATAGGCTTTCTGGACTCTGGGACAGGTGGGCAGTAGCATCTAGGGCATTGGCTTCTGCAGGGTAATGAGGGCAAAACAAAAGTGTCTACAATGTAAGAAAGTCTGGAGTCAGCCTCGCTATTTGTAGCCTCAACTTAAATCCTCTTTCTAGCATGCCTAGATCATGACATTGGGTTTAAGAAAATGGCAAGTACCTGCTATTTGCAGCAATGGTTTGTAGTAAGCTGTATCGTAAGGTTAGTTATAGATCTAAGCTCAGACATCAGAAATGGAACCTAGTGAATATATTTGTAATGCCCCCAGTGCCTCCACTAGCAAGAATGCTGAAATCTGCAATAGCAGGGCTTCACAACTAATGATCATGAAGCAGGGATGCATAAGCACGGAAGAAGTAAAGGGAAGAGCAAACAACACCTCCTTATCTAAATACGTGGGAGACACAGACACAAAAATCAAATGTTGGGCACTTGGGTGGCTCAGATTGTGATCCTGGGGTCCTGGGATCAAGTCCCACATGGGCCTCCCCATGGGGAGCCTGCTTCTCCCTCTGCCTATATCTCTGCCTCTCTCTCTATGTGTATTTCATGAATAAATAAATAAAATCTTTTTAAAAAATCAAATGTTAAAATGTACAGCCAACACAATCAACAGTCAAAATAGGAATATAATTTCAGAGGTGAAATGCATTTCACGGAACCAGTTGATTAAAACTTTAGAGTTTCTCAGGATATGTGGAGAGATAAATGAATAATTTCTACTTGAAAGAACAGGATATTATGAGACAGCATTAAGGTACAATTTAAAAAAAGAGGAGGTGAGTATAAAAAGGAACAATTTAGAAATGTTGAAAATAAAAAAAATACTTTGTTAAAATATAAAGCTCATATTCTGTGCCTGGTTCTGACTGAGGATACTGAGGGGTCTGCATCATTAAAAAACATAGAGTTCCCCCAGAAATGACAGGCACAGCTTGCCTCGCAGGGGTGGCAGAGGGAATAGCAGGTGTTGGTTAGGATGCAGAAGCAGGAGATGGCAAGCACTGAGGCCTTTATTGGTCTTTCCACAGGAAGGCAAGGCAGGGCAGGATAAAGAGTATAAGATTATCTAATTTATATTTCATCAGGCTTTGGGCCATAGGTGAAGTCCCTGGTTGCCTGACATATGGCCATGGGGGGATTAAGGCAGAGGAATACTGTTTCCTGTAGACCATGAGCTAGATAGAGGAGGCATGGCTCTGGATTAGTTGGCGTGCATATCAAAGGCTGGTCCTCGGATGGACAGTGCCTCCATAGTCAGAAGGTTTTATCTTTCTCTTTTCTTTTCTTTCTTTTCTTTTTTCTTTTCCTTTCTTTTCTTCTTCTTCTTCCTTCTTTCTTCTTCTTCTTCTTCTTCTTCTTCTTCTTCTTCTTCTTCTTCTTTCTTCTTCTTCTTCTTCTTCTTCTTCTTCTTCTTCTTCTCCTTCTCCTCTCCTCCTCCTCTCCTCCTCCTCCTCCTCCTTCTTCTTCTTCTTCTTCTTCTTCTTCTTCTTCTTCTTCTTCTTCTTCTTCTTCTTCTTCTTCTTCTTCTTCTTCTCCTTCTTCAAGATTCCAGAGCTCACAATATACAGAACATAAAACTATATACAATACATCATACACTCTGCATACAGCTGCAGATAGTGACTTGGAAGAAGGTACCAAAGATTTAATTCATCCAATCTGCCTCTGTCTGAGTCCATTTGGACTGCTATGACAAAAATATTACAGACCAGATGTCTTGTAAACAACAAACTGGATGTCTAAGATCAGGGTGTTTGCATGGTCTAAGAGTCCTTCACCCAGTCACTGAAGGAAAGGGGAGTTCGTAGGAAGTCCAGAAGGCTTTTTAGTGAAACAGAAATGTAAGTATAAATTTAAGAGAGAGAGAGAGAGGAGAGTGAGTTTCCCCTTAGCTAAGCTGAAGGGAAAGAGAATATAAAAGGTTTTGTGAATGGTGACGGTGTTTGGTTTAGGAAACTGAATTAAAGTTCGAATGGCTATACGTGGGACAGCACTCAGGCTAAGTAGGTAGGATTGGGCTTCTAGTATAGTTTATATACCAAGCTAAAGAGAAATACCTCCCCATTGTATTTTGATATCCACAAAGTTGTAAAGAAGGCAGAGCCTAGGTAAAGTGTTGCCATAGGAAGTCCCAGCTCCCAGCTCCTGGTCTTCTCTAAAGAGGAAGTTTAGAAGAGATACTTTGAACAGATAACAGGAGTAGCAAAGGGAATTCTTAGAAAGTAGAGAGAGGATTATGCATTTTGCATTAGAGATATCACTTTTTCCCTGAGTTTTCTCACGCTTTAACAAGTTCAATGAGGCACTTGTTTTAAACAACAGGTGGTTCCTCTCTTATGTTGATTTGACTTATGATAAGTCACATGCTTCGTGTTCTGCCAACTACTGGGAACTCTGGCAGGAGGCCACTCACAGTTACGTCATTGATGTCTGTTTTCTGACATGAACCAATACTTAAGACTTCAGATGGCCTCCTGAGAGCCTATACAACTCCCTCTGCTGGGTTCTTTGACTCCTGGTCTCAAATATTCCTTACCAATAATCAATAAAAATCATGTAGGATACATGATGTAAAGATTTGCTACTTACTTTTGTGCACATATACTTTCATTTTTTACGAAGTGGTCCCAACATCCAAATATTTACTGTCACATTTACTTGTGACAGTCACTATAGCAGTCATTTTGGGTATGTCCTTATGACAAGGACATTATAAATTTTATTTTGCTTACAGGTATGTTAAAATGTGAAAATCATGTGTTACTTGGAAAAAGCCAAAGAGTGGTATGCGGCAGAGCAGAGACTAATCCATTTCCTGACTCCAAATCTTGTTCCTTAATATACAATATTGTTCCTCCTCAGGAGGTCCTTACTTGCTAATTTTTATCCACAAAGTATTTCTATCAGTTATATCTTCAGTAAACTAAGTAGTCTTGTGTGTCTAGTTACTGCATTATTCAAATATATCAACTTTTCTATACTGTTCAACTTTTACGCTGTGCAGTACAGAAATTTATAATTTAATGTGAAACAGTTTTAAGAGAGAATCTGTTATCATTTTATGAAAAAAGGAATTGAGCGCCAGGATGTTGATTAGGAAATATTCCCTTATTACAACGTTGCATCCATGGGAAAACCACAGTCAACTGGGATCATTTCATTTATGGCCCAAGTGATTAGCTGTACATTTAAGGACTGTTCTTATAGTGGTCTAGAAAAAAAATAGAGTAGAAGGCAAAGTCTTTGAAAGACAAATTTCGTCTTCATTAAAAAAAATTATCTTCATTTTTGATTCTTGGCTATAGATGATGTGATATTGACCTAAAATCAGAGATTCAGAAATCTAGCCAATTCCTTGTGCCTTGAGGTTCTCCTTGTCAAGGACAATTCTCGATGATTCTGATGGCTTATTCTGTCATTGTGAAGTGTGAATGACAGTCTTCTGAAATCAGCTTACTGTCTACCAAGAAAACTTGGGAGATCCTTACCACCTTGGAGAATTTTCCTGGTCTAAGTTTATTTTTTATTTTTATTTTTTTTCTGGTCCAGGTTTAGATCATTAGCTTTGCAGGTAAGAAACTGGGCCTTTCGTTCTCCTAATGCACTCACTTTGCAGTGCTGAAAACCCTACTTGATATGCAATTTCTTTGGCATATTGCATTTACTGATAAAGCCAGCAGCTCCATTAATCCTGGAAAGTGTTTCTATCCCCTCTCATCATGTGTCCTGTCCAGTAGTGGGCCCAACAGAGGATAAGCTCTTGTCCTGGCTACAGGAGTACGATTTAATATATACAAACAGAAATTTATGTATTCTCTCCCCTTCCACTACTGAGTTAGTTCTTTTGCAAACCCTCAAAATGTTTTCTAAAGTAGAATAAAATACAAAAGAATTTGTTCTGTATATGGCTTTGTAGGCAACTTATATGAATTATATAACAGTTAAAAATGTTGAGAGAAACATGGTAAAATTATCACCTGGACTAACATCTTAATAGTAAGGCAATTATAATTTTTGTGTATCTTATTCCAGCCTTTAATTTTGTAATTTTATCAATTTTATTTTTTTATCATATAGATTTTTAAGTAAATACTAAAGGGCTTAGGGTCAAAAACAGTATTCCCTGATCTTCAGCATTCCCTAGGTCTGCTTTTCAGAAGGAACTATTTAAAAAGTTTAGCTATTTATTTTGATATTGACTTCCATATTGATTGGTGGTATGCTAATAATGATTTACAAATTTTGATAATCACACAAGGACTTCTTACAGTAGCTAAAGATTGATCTCTTAAATAGCCTTCCTACCCATACCCAAGAGTCAATAAAAGTTTGGATACAATCACTAGTTTGTCAAAGTCCTATTTTCTTAATTTGTAGGAAGCAAGGTTTTTAGCTGAGTGAAGAAAGGGGAGGAGGTGTCAGAGGTTTGAGGAGAGAAATATAGGAGGCAGGATGGTCTAGGAAGGTAGGGCAATAAATTGGTTAATCTTTTCATTTCACTGTGTTCTTGAGAAAGTAAGAGAGAGGCTATAAATACATGTGGTCAGTCCTGCATGGTTAAAGAACAACAAAAATAATTTTTAAATGAAAAGAATTGTCTAAGTTTTATTTAGGTGAAATATTATGGTAATTTTTATACTTTTGGTTAAGAATAAATCAATACATTTTGAAGTCCAAAGATATGACACCTATAGTTGAATTGAGTGTACTCTATTTATGTCCTTTAAACCAACTAAAGGCAACATCCATAAATATGCTGAAGTTTGTATTAGAAAAATTATATTTTTTTCTCAAAGGACTAAATCTGAGTCAGGCACACCAAATATATGTATTTTAATTATTTGGCTATTTTAAATAGTGTGTCTATGAAGTAGCTTGCTGTGCTAGGAATAACTTGGTGTGGGGTTGACGAATCATGTGTTTGTTTGAATCTCCATTCTGCCAGGTAAATTTCCTCATCTATTAAAATGTCCAAATAGTATTTTTTTCATCCATTAAAATGAGAAAATTACCAGTTTCCTTATCTATTACAATAACATTTCTCTTTAGCAATGTTATTGGGTGGAATAGAAGCTATTTTTATAGAGTGTCAGGTACTTTGGAGGCCTTTAATAATTAGAAATTACTCCAGGCACCTGGGTGGCTCAGTTGGTTAAGTGTCAGACTCCTGATTTCAGCTCAGGTCATGATTTCAGGGTCCTGGGATCATGTCCCGTGTTAGGCTGGTGCTGGACATGGAGACTGCTTGCGATTCTCTCCCTTTCCCTCTGTCTGCCCCCTCCCAGCTTGTGTACTCTCTCTCCCTCTGAAAAAATAAAATAAAATAAAGAAAAGGAGAAAGAAAAGAAAAAGAAAGAAAAAAAAATTAAAGAAATTTCTCTGCTGCAGAATTACAGAATAGCAATGCTATGGAGTACCTCCCAAGAGGATATGATGAAGTTTAAACTCCACTCAGGAAATGGATGGCCCTTTTTACATCCCTGAAAGTGAGCCATTTACAAAGCAAAAAGGATGCCAAGTACCATGTACATAATTATTGCTATGGACAATTTCTCTATTATTTCGGTTTATCTTCTTTTGAACCAAGACATCAAACTTGTGAGACATTTGTATGTGGTCATTGGCCTGCGAAGCATTGGATACTCATTCATTATCAATATAAAAGAATCACCATGCCCATAGACTAAGAATGGTCCTGGATTTCAAGCAAAAAAAGAAAATAATCATTGTTTATTGCATACTGATACTGCCTTTATAATCCTATACAGTTGCATCATCATGAGTGGGCATCAAAAGTAGAATATTCTGGTTTATTTCCTAGACTGCTATTTTTTTAAATGTGTTTGGACAGTATATAAAAGTAATAAGTATCTCACTGTATATAAATGCATATCATTTTATATAGACCATTTTACTGTGTAAGGATTACTAAATTACAAATGCAGTTTCATTTGAACTTCTTTATCTTTGCTCCTAGAATTTTAATGAAGTGCAACACTGAGAGTGCCTCATTATCTAGCTGTTGTAAACATACTAAAATGTTCATATCCATAGATAATTACATATTTTTTATTAATGATATAGTCTAAAAAATTCATATAAGAGGAGGAGGAGATTTATATGGGATGTCATTTATTTATTTATTTTAAAGATTTTATTTATTTATTCATGAGAGACACAGAGAGGCAGAGACACAGGCAGAGGGAGAAGCAGGCTCCATGCAGGGAGCCCAATGTGGGACTTGATCCCGGGACTCCAGGATCACGCCCCAGGCCAAAGGCAGGCGCTGAACCGCCGAGCCACCAAGGGATCCCCTGGGATGTCATTTATATTTGGCTTTAGCCAAAACATTTCAAAGTCAATCAGTCATTAAAAAGTTACCAAGTTGCATTTGTGCTCAAGGAGATAGAACATTCTTATTGACAGCTGATTCACCTCTTCCACATCCTTACTGGCACATTCACCACCTTCCCATCTATAACCTCTTTACTTACTATCTACTACTTTCCACACTGCCCACCCACTCAGAAACCAAAATGAAATAAAACAAACACAAAAAATTAAACACTGCCTGAGTGACTTGTTTCCCTCCTCACCCTTTTTGTACTGTTTGACCTTCTTAAGGTCCTGGAATCACCCCAAGTTGAACATCAGCAGCCCAGAGCCTGGACAAAGTAGGTGGACAGTAAATATTTATTAAATGAATGAATGAATTGAGTAAACAGCCCGCAAGCTCCCCCATCGTTCCTTTTTCAGTTCATAACATTGGCATCCATTCAATCTGTGGCAGAAAACAAAACAAAACAAAGCAAAACCTTGGATTCCTCCTCATTCCTGACATTTAATTTGCTTAGCAAATCCAGGCAATCTGACCTCAAAAAATAATGAAATTCATCTCTTCCTCTCTGTCACTTTTGTCATATTATCTCAGCTGGGGTATTGCAATTGTTTTTTAACTCATCAGTTCTCTCAGCCTTCACTCTAGTATCTTCTCTGCCTAGCTTCTAGGGCAAACACATTTAAAAATATACAAATATATATATACACACACACACATATATATATTTCATAAATTCCTATTGACTGTGTCAGAATTTCTTACATGAATAAGTCTAAAATCTTCAGTACCAAACCAAAGACCATCAACAATAAGGACCCAGACTGCCTCTTATACTTCATTGCTAAAATTCCTCTCATCCAGTCCATATTTTAGTTGAAAAGGATTCTTTTCCACTTTTCAAACATCTCTTACTCTTTCATTGCCCCCACACCCTTTTCCTTCTCGTCCCTGCTAGGTTAATGATCTTCTTTCTCTTATTTAGTTGGAGAGGATGCATTTAACCTGGAATTACAGCTAAAAACATTGCTGTGATATGCTCCTTGACTCAAGGAGAAAGCCGTCTTTACATCCCTGATGGGATGTACACTTTTGTTCATCTGCTTTTCTTGCAAGGGGTCAACATGTGTGTCTGGCCTCCCTGAGACTGTGATAATCTCTGTGAAGGAATCGTCTACTTTTGTTGGTACCTGTAGTCATTTCCTGTGGCTTCTTCAACAAATGGTCACCAGTTGTCTTAAGGAAACAGAAGTTTGTTTTCTCACAGTTCTGAAGGCCAGAAGTCCAAAATCAGTATCACAAGACTAAAATCAAAGTGTCGGTAGGAATGTGCTTTCTCTGGGGGCTTTAGGGGAGAATCTCTTTCATGTCTCTGATTCTGGTTTTCAGCTTTTTTTGCCTTGTGACTTCACCACACCAATCTCTTGCCTTTTTGGGCACTTTTCCTTCTCTTGTTTGTGTCAAATCTCTTTGACTCCCTCTTATAAGGATATGTATGATGGGATTAAGGGACCTGTTTGGATAAACCAGGATAATCTCCTCACCTCAAGATTCTAATGTGGTCACATCTGCAAGTATCTTTTTTTTTTTTCAATAAGGTAACAGGGGTTCTAAGAATTAAGGGACCACTATTCAATTCACTATTCTGCTCTAGTCCCCCAGTGTCATATCCATCTCAACACAAAATACAGTCACATTATGCCCTCATTTCTAAAAGTCTCAACTCATTACAGCATCAACTCAAGTCCAAAATCTCATTTAAATACCATCAGATTAGAAGTCCCAAATGTAATCACCTCAATCATCTAAATCAGGAATAGATGAGACCCTGGATATGATCCACCCTGAGGCAAAATCCCTCTCTACCTGCTAACCTGTGACCTGCTACCTTCCACATGCAGGTGTGAAGCCAGAAAAGAAGTGATCTCTTCCCAAAATATAATGGTGGGCCAGACATAGTCTAACAGATATAAAAATTCTCATCCCTAAATAGATAAAATGAAAGAAGACAAGGGTCACTGGTCTCATGCAATTTTGAAGGAGGACATATTCCCTTGGGTTTCAAGGCCTGGGAATAACCTCCTGTGGATTTGGAGTCTCTGGCCTCCATGTCTATGGCTCTACTCTGGGCCTATGGTTCTAGCATCTGTGCCTACTGTTCCAGGCTTTACAACCATGGCTACAGCCTCTGAGACAGATCTGCTTTTGGAGTTATAGTTTATTTTTCTTGAATGGTAATACATGTCTGCAACTGAGTCATGTTACCAGCCTATCTCCTGCTTTTAGAATTTTTGAAGTCTGTCAACCCTCTTTCATTTTGTCCTGACAGGGTTTTTTTTTTTTTTTTTTTTTTTTTTTGTGCTGATATAACATTCTTAAAAAATGTTATGACTCTCTGGTATATGTCATGGGGATTCAGTCTTTTAGACAAAAGTGCCCTCCAAAGATCTTACCTGGCAATCCCATCTTTTCCCTATGTTCTCCTGAGAAGGCTAAGGAGACCCATGAGTCACATGCCTCATCTTTTTGCATGAGCAGAAAGTTGTCTGGCCACGCTTGTGCCTTCTCTTCAGAGCATACTTTCCTACCAATGAACCTGCTACTTTTAGCATCTTTTGCAATCTGGATAGGCTGAGAATATCCCCAGTTATCAAGTACTGGCTTCCTTTTGTTTAATGGTTCTTTCCTCAATTTACCTCTTTTCACTCATATTTTACTAGAAGTAGAAAGAAGAAACCAGGTTGCATCTTCAACACTTTGCTTGAAATCTCCTCAGGTAAATATCCAAGTTCATCACTTATAAGTTCTGCTTTCCACACAACTGTAGGGCACAGTTTAGCTAAATTTACGGACATTACATAATAAGAATCACATTTCCTCTAGTTTTCAATAACGTGCTCCCTATTTCCTTCTGAATTTTACCAGAAGTGCTTTAACATTTATATTTCTACCAGCAGTTTGGTTAAGGCAGTCTAGGTTTTTTCTATTATGTGTCTCAAAATTCTTCCACCTTCTATTTGATTATCTAATTTCAAAGCCACTTAAATGGATTTACTTATTTGTTACAGCAGCATCTTACTTTCTGGAACTAAAAGCTGTATCAGTTAAGCTTCCACCAGAGAAACATAATGAATAGGACATATATATTAAGATTTTTTTTGCCAGGGAACCAGCTAATGCAATTGTAGGGGTTGGCTATGTCACTCCAAAAATCCCTAAAGCGAGCTTTTAGGAAGGCAGGCTGGAAATCCAAGCACTGTGTGAAGCTGAAATCCACGGGTTCCTTCTCTTCAGAAATGGCTCAATTCTACCCTTCAGGCCCTTCAATTGATTGAATCAGGCCCACCTAGACTACCAAAGATGATCTCCTTTCCTTAGAGCCAGTGGTTATAGATGTTAATCACATCTATAAAATATCTTCACAAAAATACCTAGATCACTGTTTGAATAACTGGGGACTATAGCTTAGTTGACTGTAGCCTTAATTTTATAAAATTAAAGCATCATAGAGCCTTAATTTTATAAAATTAAAGCATCAGAGTACTGTAGAGTTTAGACAGGTTCTAACAAACAGTAGGCTTTCGTTTTCCTAATGCTGACTAAACAATGCATGATGTCTCACTCAATGAGCTATATTTCTGGTATACTTGACTTTCTGTAGAGCTTGAATTTTATGATTAATTTAATAAATAATATCATCACATTGTTTTTACTTTTTGCTCATTAAAAATTTATTTGAATTATACCATCTCATTTTATTTGAAATTAGTTTACTCTTATCAATTACTATTCCATATCTCTTTCCATGTCTGTTCCTTTTCTTCCAAACTCCCTCCCAGAACCATGAATATGAGATATTATCTAGTGATTGTCACTTCCTACACATGTTTTCCCAGGTTCTCTTAGAAAACTTCCAATAAGTCAAACTGAATTAAATCTTTAAATTTCTCAAGATAGGAACTATTTTTGAACTAATATTCTAAAATATTGCAAGTACTTCCCATAAGTTTACCACCTAATCAACATTGAAATCCTCACTCTGCACTCTCAAGCACTTGGAATAAATATATTATTCTCTGTAAGTTTTCCTATTTTTCACAAATTACCAAAGGTTATATATAGGGACTTGGCTTGTCCTGCAGTTTTGTTCAAGCCCTTACAACACAATTTACCAGGCCTAGACACTGTAACACGTCAAAAAGTCAGTATCCATTGCTTTTTTTTTCTTTTTGCTAATTTGAGGCTCAAATTTTAATGAAATGAAATCACTCAAGGGATTGAGTTTGATAATTATCTCCTTTGATAGGGAGCATGAAAACAAAATATAAGATGGTTGTTTATTCTAGACTGGGAATCTCACTTCTTCAACTTCCACAAATCGATTACATATCTCATCTGTTTGGTTCTTACTCAGAGTATAAATAGTTGTTGAGGGGATGATAAGTTTTTATGGTTCTTAGCATTTCTCAAAAGCCTCAGTTTTGTGCTCTGTTTCTTCATTCGTTTTTTTTCCATTGTAATTTTTTTTCCTGGTAACCAGCACTTCTCTCTTCTGTGTTTCTCCTTGGCAAGTATTCAGGTAACTATGGGTTCTCTGTCCAGATTTGTGAATTGCCTTTAGGACATCAGTACTTTTCTCTCCATGGGCAGAATTTTTAATTACTAAATTAGAATTCACTTCTGATATATTACCTGCCCTCTTAGTACTTCCTTCTCTGCAGAGCGCCTATTCATGTGGTCATTCATATACTTTTTGCTGAGCTTTTTGAAATCCTGGTCACTAAGTCTCAGAGTGTATACTTGAAAGGGTAGGATGCCAGGCAATGTGAATATACTAAGTTGTTAACACTTACAATTTTGAATTGGGTCAACTACCCAGGAAATTCTTGATGCTGTTTGGTGTGAAAGTTTGAGTCAGGTACATTCTGTGGAATCTTTTAATCTGGATTTCCATTAAATTGGCTGGAAAAATGCCAAACTATGTGTTGTTCATGATTTATTTTTCCATCCTACCTCCTCCACTGTTACCCACATTCATCTGACCGTAAAAGGCCTTCTAACTAGGGCAAACTCATCCATGTTTGGGTTCCTCAAATGTTTCAAGCTATTTTTCCAACTGTTGGGGTTTGGCAAACTCTTGTCAGCTTTTTGCCAAAGTGGTTATTTTTTCTTTTTAATTTTCAATTCCAAGTGTATTTCCAGGGAAATGCAGTTCATATGTTTCTTATTTACTTACTTATTTATTTATTTACTTACTTATTTATTAATTTATACATAACTCATAAAATAGATTTGAATAATTATTTTATATTCACAATATCTGTGTGCTATTCTACATCTATGCTTTAGCCAATCCAGAAATATTTCCCCTTTTGTACTTTGACTTAGGTGAAAAATTTTGAACCAAATTTGAAACTTAGATGGGCCAAGAAATTGAAACGTTAGCAAAATGTAGTTTTCATTTGTCTTATTAACCTTAATAGAAATGAATATTGCTTCTTTTGCCTAATTCAACAAAAAGCTAGGTCCGTTCAAATAACTAACAAGTAACACATGAGAAGAGTATGCTAGAAATCAAGGGGGAACAAATTCTTTATATTATGTCCTTAATTGCTAGACTCATTTGTTTTGGAATTCACTGCCCTTTCCACTCCCTAAGAGAAACTTTTTTCCAGAAAAGAACACAATACTAGTCCTCAAGTAGAATTCATTCAGATTCTTTTCATTTTTTTCCACATAAACTAAAAATTTTCATTTGAAGTTCAATCTTGAGGTCTACAGTCACTAGTTCTTGTACTAAATATTGACTTTTTTCCTCTTTCATCTTAGTTTGTCCTATCGATATTCAAGTTAATATTTGTCCAGTATGTCTCCTCTGAGTGCACCTCTACCACCATTGCCACAATGTGGCCATATTCATCATCACTCAAAAGGTCTCTTTTAACATGACTCCTGTGACCATCTGCCTCTATCTTCTCCCCCAGCTAGCCTCCACACTGCCACCTGCGAGGGTGAAGAATTGTGTTGGGTGCTTTGTATGAACCTCATTTAAATTACCTTAATTCCAAAGATAGTTATGTAGATGTAAATCCCCATAAGATTAGGAAAATATTTGGTATCCAGTAATCATTATTCAATTTTAGCATGCATACATGTTCAAGTTTCTAATAAACAAAATCAAATCCACTTAACTATGACAATATACAAATATAATCCTAGACACTGAGCTCAGGGATAAACTTCAGCTATCTTTAAAATCCCATAGAAAGTGAGCATGGTATTGTTGATAAACATGTAGCCAGCCTGAAACAAGTAACATTTTAATGATAACCACTCCAGGAAGCTTTAATAAGGGACTGTTTGCAAATGAATGGGCAAGATGTTGCCAATCAAAAGATAGAACATAGTAATAGGATAATAACAGTGGTAACAGTTGAGCATGTATGTCAGAAAAAGAAGTGGGATTAATTTCTAGAATCTGCAGAGGAAAAAGCCTATAATGAGGGTTACCTGGAGGAAAAAAATAATGACTTTTGCCTTTTGATTGAGGAAGGCAGCTAGTCTGAGGCACCACACAAGAGAATAGCTGTGGAGCTACATGTCTTAAATTTACTTTCCTCCTCTCATTGGCCAAATCCAACAGAAACCAGAGGGTGATGATGTCCACCAATATCGTCCATGCAGGCTGGTCTCCAAAGAAAGAAGCCTGAGAGGAGAAGGTTGAGAAATGGATTTGGAAGGATAAGCAGAAAATAATTTGACATATTGAAAGGGCCATCAAAGACTCCTGTTTAGCGAAGATAGAAAGAGGACACAGTATTGACCATAATTATGAGGCTGGATGGTTCTAGGTGACTTCAACACCCATGCAACATTTATTTTTGCTGTTTCTCAGATATTGTTGGTTGACATGTACTGTATGTGTTCAATGGGCATGTGTAATACCAGGGTAATGTCAGGTTTCTAATCAAGAATGGGAAACATAATGCTCAGTATAAGTCTGAGAAGGACTATCCTGTTGGAGGTCATGGCCATCGAAGAATACACTCACATTTTACACTGGGTTGCATAAAATTTTTTTGCATCATGATCCTCAGATCTGATTCTTACAGGCATAATTCACCACCTGATCCTGCATATCCCTTAAAAGAACCTCTTCTTGTGGAAAGAGTGTTGGGATTTTTTTCTGTAGTATCTTTATGAAAATTTAAATGTCTAATAAATGTAATATTTATTAAGAAGTTTTAGTATTGCGCTGTTTTGAATAAAACAGTCTGATGCATAAGTGGTAAGGTAACATATTAGAAAAAACACTCCTTCCATATTTATAACCAGAGAAAAAATATCAGGGCACTTATTCCATGGACAATTGAATCACAGCTTAATTTCACCTGTGAAATAAGGGGTATTCTCATAACCTCTCATCATGACAATTTTTTAATGATCATCAACATTTGTTATAGGTAAAGCATGCCATTGTAGACTTCAAGTGATTCAACTTTGAAACAGGAATTTTTCACTAGGAATTTTTTCAAGATTTCGAATTGGTTAAGAATGTTCTGGGATTACAAAGTGAGACACTAAAAACTAGTGTCATTACAACTGCTTACTTGTTGTGTGTCCATATTTTCTCAAAAATACTACAACGAGGGACGCCTGGGTGGCTCAGCGGCTAAGCGTCAGACTTCGGTTCAGGGTGTGATCTCGGGATCCAGGATGGAGTCCCACATCCGGCTTCTTGCACAAAGCCTGCTTCTCCCTCTGCCTCTCTCTGTGTGTCTCTCATGAGTAAGTAAATAAAATCTTTTTTAAAAATGCTACAAAGAAATAAATAAAATACTTACTTTGGTTCATATGAAATAGAAACAGATGTGCATTATCCACACTTAATTTTTTTTAGTTAACACAGTTCATTTTCTTATTGATCAATTCTGCCATAAATTTTAACTTACCCAATAAATTCATACCAATAAATATTCCTTTTTACTGATTGTGAATTCCAGTGAGTGTGAGTGAGATTTTATTAAATAAGCAATTCCCCTTGCTAAAAAACAGAATTTTTTGCTAACTATAGATCTTACAGATTTGTGTCCATGGAGAAGTTATTGTTTAATAGGCCAAAAAAGGATAAATGTATGTATGATGAGTTGGCTGGTTGAGCCTTGGTTGAGCATCTTTCTCTTTTTAAAGTAAATTCTCTCAAAAAAATAAATAAATAAAAATAAAATAAATTCTCTCTTTTTTTCATTTATATCTCAGGTTGTCTGCTTCTAACCTGTTTTATTTCATGTGTTTATTTTATTTTTTTTTAAATTAAAATATTTTATTTATTTTAGAGAGAGAGAGAGAGAGAGCATGCGTTCATGCACTCATGTTGAGGGGTGGGGCAGGGCAGAGGGGAAGGGAAAGGAAGAGGAAAAAAAATCCCAAGCAGACACCCTGCTAAGAGTGGAGAGAGCGCCTCACAGGCTGATCTCAAAGCCCTGAGATCATGACCTGAGCCAAAAGCAAGAGTCTGGTGCTTAATCCACTCAGCCATCAAGATACCCTTATTTCATGTGTTTAGAAAGAGAACTAAGACTGAAATTCCTGTGCAAGTGATTTACTGATAGAGTGGTCTCAGAAAAACATTTAAGGGATGAGGAAAACAGGATGGACCAGGGGAGAAGCTAGGTAAGCACATTATTCAGCAAAAGTCTGAACTGACCCACGGAACATTCTGGAGCATGAATCACATTGCCAAGGTTGCCCTGCCCAGAGGCAAGGGGGACTGGATTATATTAGACCCCGTTCTTTTAGTCATTGGCTATGGAGCAATCCTTTGCATCTTCAGATGAGTCTGCTCCCATTCTCCAATAGTGCTTTTCTGGAGAAGGTTGCTGGTGTGAATTGTTAACAGCAAACTTCTCCAGCTTTGAGGGGTAAATACACTGACTCAGTAAAAAGAATCGGACAGGACACCAAAAACTTATGTTACATATATTCTGGGAAGTAGATAAATTTCACTCTGTAATAGGAATAAGATATTTATTTATTTATTTATTTATTTATTTATTTATTTATTTGAGACACAGGGAGAGAGAGAGAGGTAGAGAGACACAGGCAGAGGGAGAAGCAGACTCAATGCAGGGAGCCCGATGTGGGACTCGATTCTGGGTCTCCAGGATCACACCCAGGGCTGAAGGCAGCGCTAAACTGCTGTTTCACCAGGGCTGCACGGAATATGATATTTTAGAAGAGTAGGTAAAGAGTAGAAGCCAAAATATACATGTCATTTAATAGAGCAATTGAAATTTGGACTCCCAGAGAAGTCTTAACATAGGAAAAACATCAGTTTCTCATGTTTAGTCACCTTCTAAAAAAAAGTTATAATCTATATAAAATGTAGCCAATACTATATCTTCACCCTAAAACTGTACAACTATACCACCCAGATGATTCAGGTATGGCTATATTTGACTACTTAACCTACAAGCTATACCATTATTACTCCATTCCATGCAGTAATATGGGTGTATAATCACTGGGTATCATGACCAGGTCCTAAATGTGCCACCCACATGACCTTATTAGTGGCCACCAGTAATGATTAGAGAGTAATGGCGTCACTGTGGCAAACTGCACATTGTCACACTCTCTGAAAGAACACAAGTTCTAAAAGTGGCAAAGGTTTTTAGTATCTCTTCTTGCATTCCAAATGCAAGTATCCAGGTGCATACAGCAGTAGATGGTGAGAATTCTTTAGGAATTGATGGCTTTTCTTTTTGATGACTCCACAGGCTTTATCAATATACTTGAAGGCCTTCTAAGTTCACCATTGCACTATTATCCTATTACCAAGCAGAGACCTCATAAGGTAAGGGCTATAGAACTGAGGCTGCATTAGACTTTGGCTATTGGATCCAGGATCTCCCTAGGTAGGCATCACCTGCAGGGCAAGAGGAGCTCCTAAATTGAGCATTAGTTACAAATTATAGTAAAACTGACCAGAAGGGTAATGTTGCTCCCACCCTCAAATAAATCACATTATTGAGTTATTTCTAAATCCTACTTATTGCCCCAAATCAACAGTCCAAAAGCTATCATAATTGGAATAGTAGAACACATTTCAGTTAGATCTTTATAAGCTTTTACCATGACCTGTCTAGCTAAAACTTTATCCAGACTAAAGTACAAGTTAAAAATGTTACCAGGTTCCAAGCACTGCTAAGACACCACAAACTCTTACCTCTGGAACAGACGTACTAAGGGAATTAACCAAATTGTCTAAGATGCATCATATTGGGCCAAGATACACTATTGGACCAAGATGTCACTGAGACCAAACCACAGCTTTTAGCATTGACCATGCCATTCCTATGCCAAACAGGCCACAGACAGAAGTCAGAGGCCTCACTGCTTGTTAAATAGCACTAGACTCCGTGAACCGTCAGTAAGTGCACAAAGGATTAAGTACATTCTGACCACCACATGCAACCCCCCAGTCTTTATTATTGCAATAGCTGAAAGAGATTTATCTTCATCTTTACTGGACAATTGACCTTTAGACTAAGTGGATGCACTTAGCCTTGCAATGATCTGTACACTGCCCTCCCCTCAAACCAAGCTCAGGTTAAGGTTTAGCAGGTAAGCCAAGACCTTTAACCAATTTCTTCTTGCCAAGTCCATGTCCAAGGAAACTCTGCTTCTCTTCCCCTGAAGAGAGTTAAAATCCTAGAATCCTAGTTTCCTTAATGATAATATTTTCTTTCTAGGTACTTAAAGTTAGGTTCACTGTTTTCACAAGTTGTGATATCTTAAGTCTCAGATCAGAGGAAAAACATATCTGGTAGATGAGATTTTCACTCATTTCTTTCTTTGGCAGGGATAAGTTCTGGAATATCACCTGCTTGGCAAGATCCTCAATTTATCTTTTCATGGCTGTTAATAGCAGTTCTGCAAAAGTTACTTACTCTCTAGCAAATGAAACCTTCACTAGCTTAAATCTCCGGAACACAATAGCAGAGAAGTTCCAATTATGTGCTTCACACACTTGGGGTATAAACAGTGAATCCACAATGGATCTTGCCCATAACATGCCCGCAGTCATAAGCAGGGATGGGAAAGACATGCAAATTAACATGGCTCACAGAGCAATCATGGAGTGATTGATTGGAGGTGAGAATCCAGTGCAATGGGAAATGAGGGTAAGCAATGATTGCTTTCAGCTGGTAGGATCAGGAAAGTCTTTATAAGATGTCAAATGTTTTCAAAAAGGTTTTTGATTTAATTCTCCTCTATGTTTCTTATGACCACCAAAAATTATTCCCTTAGGACAATTTTCATTGAGTCAGCCATCCCTAAGAGAGAAGAAAGGGGGAGAAGACCAGACAATGGATTTGGCCCTAGGTATATCCACTACCTGATAGTGACTGAGAAGGTAGGCTGGTCTGTCTGGAATACTTAGCTTGTGATCAGTAAGTCCGTTTTTCTCTGTGAACAGAGCTTCCCTGTGATGTCCCCAGGACCTGGTATCTGAGACGCCTTTCTTTGCCCACTGTCCTGGGTAGCTATTTCCTTGGCAGATGGCTTGATTTAAACCATTATAAACACTTTGTTAAATCCTGTAAGTAATATTTCCACTGGGGAGTCTGACATTCTAGGAAACTCCAGGCCATAATTCTTCCTTAAAGACTGTCCTTAATCAGCTTAACATTTGTAGACCAAGAAGCTCATCGACAAGCTCTGTTTCTCAAACACAGACGGGGCCATTTGCCACAAAAACAGTTGAGGTGGTGTTCAAAGTGTAGATACTAGTCTCACCCAGGAATCTGAATCTCTAGGGTTGCACCTAGGAATCTGAATTTTAACAGATCTCCTGTTAAATTTTATTCACGCCAAAAGTTTGAGAACCTCTACCCTACCTTATCAACATTATCAAATGGTGATGTAATCTTAGGTAAGTCAATTGGTCAATCTAAGTTTGATATTTATTTTGTCACAAGGGATCATTCTGGCCCTATCTGCATTATGGGATGACTGTGAGAAACACCTGGAAAGCATAATGGGATTCCAATGGAAGCTATAATGATTGAAAAAAATCATCATCTATCCATTATGTTCATCTAGTTTCCCCTCAGCACATACACACCAGTCTCGCTGTTGTAAACGAAACACACATAATTGTTCACACAGACTCTCAGCTCATCCCAGATGTTACGTATGACTTTTTTCTTTTTCTTTTTCCTTTTTAGGTCAAGCTCTTACTTTGTTTCTTAATTTTCTGGTGATTTGCACACACTAAGCTGTGACAGGCTTTTATGAGAGCTGTTTTGTAGGTCAAGAAACCTTTGGCACTTTGACCATGACCGCAGCTGGCAGCTCTACCATCAGCTTCCCAGAGAAGGTGAAAACCCTCTAAAAGCTATCCTATCTGGAAGATGAATGAGGTCATCTCATGGGCATCTAAGGAGAATAAAAGCTTTGGAATCAGATTTACTAGCTTTGGGTGCTGGCCCTATATTTGTGATAATGGGAAAACATGGCTCTTTCATCTCTAAAAATAATGTTTTCTCTTTTAAAAAATGAGGATAGAAATGCTTATCCTACAGATTATTCTAAGGACTCAATGAAGTGCATAGAACAGTATCTGGAGCATAGAAAAACTTAAAATGGTAGGAATTTTTATTCTTGCCGAATCCCATAAAAAAATTATTCACAGAAATTATATCAACCAGACTTCCACAAGGTCAGGAACTTTATAACAGACTCCCTAGGAAAACAAAACAAAACAAAGTTTTGATATCAAAATTTCAGTTTCTTCATTGTTTTGAAGTATAACTTAATACATACCTAAATCTGGTTCATATTCTGATATCATAGTCAGATATCCGTAATTCATGGATAAATGGCTTCTAGAAACAATTCCTGTCAGGTTATCCCTTCATGAAATAGAAAATTGTTTGTTTATTTATTTATTTTTGGCAACAATGCCACTTCCAAGCAGAATTTTAAATAGCAAACAAAAATCATTTCTTTTCTATCTTTCCCTGCTTTTGACTTTCTAGTTATACAAATAAAGCATTAAGGTCCTTTAAATAGAGGCGTACTTTTATGATATTGAATTTATTGACAACATAAAATCCTCTATGTGTGTATTTCCTCTGTCACTTTCTTTTCAGATTATACAAAAAAAAAAATCTGATTTCAAAAGCATGTAGAATTCCTATACCATTATACTCAAATACAAGAAGCAAATGATATTGTTCCATTTCTATCCAAAATGCCACTACAGAGTAGAAATTGAAAGTTCTTAGCAATGAACATGTTATTTTGAAAGTTATTTTATTTTTTTCATCATGATAAGTGTACTCTCTAATCCCTAATACCTATTTAACCCGCCCCCACCTGCCTCTCCGGTGGTAACCATCAGTTTGTTTTCTACAGAGAAGAGTCTGTTTCTTGGTTTGTCTCTCTTTTTTCCTTTGCTCATTTGTTTGGTTTCTTAAATTCCACATATGAGGGGGATCATATGGTATTTTCCTTTCTCTGGCTGACTTATTTTGCTTAACATTATGCTTTCTAGCTCTATCCGTGTTGTTGCAAATGGCAAGATTCCATTTCATATATACACCACATCTTTTTTATCCTTTCAACTATCAGTGGACACTTGGTCTGCTCCATAGCTTAGCCATTGTAAATAATGCTGCAATAAACATTGGAAAGCACGTATCCCTTTGAATTAGCGTTTTTGTATTTTTTTGGTAAATAGTAGTGGGATTATTGGATCATAGGGTAGTTCTGGGAAGCCTTCATACCGTTTTCCACAGTGGCTGTGCCAGTTTGCAATCCCACCAACAGGGCAAGAGGGTTCCTTTTTCTCCACATCCATGCCAACACTTGTTGTTTCTTGTGTTTTTGATTTTAGCCATTTTGACAGGTGTGAGGGCAATGAACATGTTTTTAATCACTGAGAAAAAGTTCCACATTAACAAAGCAACAACGGGGGGCAGCTGGGTGGCTCAGTGGCTAAGTGTCTGCTTCAGCTCAGTTCATGATCTCAGGGTCTGGACGGAGACAAGTGTTCAGCAACTACTCAGCAGGGAGCCAGCCTGTCCTCTATTCCTCTGCCATCCACCATCCCCCCAAATAAATAGGTGAAATCTTAAAAAAACAAAAAACAAAAACAAAGCGACAATGACAGCCAGTTTCTTTAAGTTCACTTCAAATTTATAAATATTAAAGACTGGAATGCTAAACTGTAGTCATAAAAAAAGCCAAAATTATGACAATAAAGATCACATTTTGGTATTTATTTGAAGATGCAAATGGATGAATGCTATGGCTATTAATTGTCATTTATTAAGCACCTACTGTCCACCAGACACTTCATATGCATTTAAACATTCAATTGTAACAATAATCTTAAGTCATAAATATTCTTATTCTCCTCATGCATTTAACTAAGCTGATTATCAGAAAGGTTTTATCATTTGTCCATAGTCATGTTTGTAATCAATACCTGAATCGCTACTGGAATCTAGTTCTTTCTGAAGCTAAAACAAGGCTCTTTCTCCATCACCCTGCTGCCCCCAGCTCAGTGAAATGGAGTCAAGCAGGCAAATGTTTTCAGAATGTGGTTTCTGGGAAGGTTCCTGCTCCAAATATTCTTTCACCAACGATTATGATGCTTGAAATTTCTCCAAAGGATATTTATTTCTGTGAGTCTTAAGGGATTTTAATTCATTTAGAATCTTACACTGAAATCCAACTGCACTTAAGGTTAAAATAAAGTTTATTAGCTGACATCTTGACAATTATTGGTGAATGGCCGGCCAGAGCTTTTGTGAAGTAGAAGAAAGAATTACGCTGAATGGCCAAATGAGAGCAATAATGAGAACTTGTTACTTTTGCTATTTAGAAATTATGCCTTTTTGGTTGTTGTTTCTGCCCTTGCTATGTGGCTTTTCAAACATGAGTTTGAAGAGCAAAATATTTTGCTAATGTGGAATGATTTGTAACATTCACATTTTAGAATGGCAGTTGGCTATTGCCTTTGATGGTGTGTCTTAAAAGTGGTGGGAAGTGGCTTTAGGAAACGTTCAGTGGTAAACAGATGGCATGGGCTTATAAACACCACACATGGGTTTGAGAAGCTGCTTTATCTCTAACTCATGCACAAGCACATTAATGTTCTGTTGGTTCACTGTAAAGGCTGGTATTTGGAAAGGAATAGTCTTGTTTTAATTGTAGGGGTTATGGATGTATGTGAATGTGTGTATTTGTGAGTGCATGTTAGTGTGTGTTTGGAATCTGAATAAAATGGTTTTATTTACAAATTTTCTGGATTACACTGACAAAATAGAAGGGGAGTGGAAACAAATTATTTGAATGATTCTAGTTAAAGTGATACTTTTACTTCAAACACACAGTTCTTTCAAGGTAAAGAGGAGTTGCTTTAATCCCAAATTCTTTCATATGTAGATATTCAAAATACATATTTTCAGTTGTTTTTCAAGTGAATGATTAGCCCCCGTGACGATGGTGATATAAACTCTCACCAGTAGCAAAAGATTGTTTTTTTAGTAGCAAAAGATTTTGAAAGAGAATCAGACTTTAAAACTAAACTTCTCTAATAATAATTATTATTATTGTAATAGTGCTCTTTGGTTTTAGATTGAGAGAATTCCCACTTGACAGGCCTTACTATGACTATTTGGAAAATACCTTGATTTGGTTAGAAAATCACACCAATCATTTTTATTTTTACTTATTTTTTATTACAGTATAATTGACATACAATGTTATTATTAGTTTTAGGTGTACAACATATTCAACAATTCTGTACATTTGACAGTTCTGCACATCACTCAATGCTTATTGCAATCAGCATGGTCACCATCTGTCACCAAACAACATTATTACAATCCTATTGACTATATTCTCTATGCTGTACTTTTCAGCTCTGTGACTTATTTATTTTATAATTGGAAGTTTGTATCTCTAAATCCACTTCACCTATTTTGTCTGTGTTCCTTCCCACTCCCCCTCTGATAACCACCAGTTTGTTCTTTGTATTTAAGGGTCTGTTTTTTCATTTGTTTCTTTGATTGTTTGTTCATTTGTTTTGGTTTTCAGATTCCACATAAAAGTGAAATGATATTGTGTTTGTGTTTTCCTGTCTGACTTACTTTATTTAACATAATATCTTCTAGGTCCATCCCATGTTGTCACAAATGGCAAGAACTCATTCTTTTTATGGCTGAGTAATATTCCATTGTGTATATATACCACATCTTCTGTATCCATTCATTTATCAGTGGACATTTGGGGTGCTTTCATAGTTTGGCTATTGTAAATAATGCTGCAACAAACATAAGGGTGCATACATTTTTTTGAATTACTGTTTTTGTTTTCCTTGGGTAAGTATCTGGTAGCAAAATTACTGGGGCATATGGTATTTCTAATTTTATTTACTTATTGATTGATTGATTGATTTAAAAAATTATTTATTTATTCATTAGAGACACAGAGAGACAGAGGCAGAGACCCAGGCAGAAGGAGAAGCAAGCTTCTCCCAGGGAGCCCAATGTGGGACTCGATCCTGGATCCCAGGATCACGACCCGAGCAGAAAGGCAGGCACCTAACCACTGAGCCACCCAAGTGTCCTGGTATTTGTAACTTTAATTATTTGAGAAAACTCCATACTGTTTTCTATAGTGGTTGCATCAATTTACATTTCTATCAATAATGCACAAGGGTTCTTTTTTTTTTTTTATAATAGCCATTCTGACAGATATGAGGTGATATTTCATTTTTCAAAGAAGACATAACAGATGGCCAAACGATACATGAAGAGAAAAAGCCAAATGAAATTTAGAGGAGTTCTAATTGCTAATAAAGGAATGCCATCTGACAATTACAGGTAAACTTTCCATGGGTTAGAATACTTTTTCGTTGTCTACCCCATCCCCATAAAATGATCATCTTGTCCCTTTAACATAAGTCTGTGGCATAACAACAGTCTCTGCAATATAATTAGATGATGCTAAACCTATTCATTAATGGCCCTGCCAGCATTCTGTCCTTGGATTTCAGGGAGTATCCAGCATGAAATAAAGACTTGTTATTAAACAATATTTACTGGCAAGTTGTGTTTATTAAACAGTGTTTATTGGCATCTTATCTTACTGAGAATCCTGTGACTCTCTGAACCATGAATAGATTTTTTTTGGAGAGAAATTTATCAAGAACCCTCTATTTTATTTCTGCTGCTTTCTTAAGAAATCTCATTTTAAGAATCTGTTAAATTACCACTACTGTTTATCAGGCCACAGAATTATCTCTTCTGGATTTCTAAAACATGTCTGCACTAATTATTCACTAATCATCAGTGATTATATGTCTGCACATGTGTGTGTATGTGTGCATGTTTCTTGAAACCAGAGATGATGTCTTTTAGCTTTTTGTATGTGTGCCATTCCCTAGCAGAATATGGCTTAAAGCAATATGTAAGTAACAGCAGTGTACAAAAATACTAGTCCCTTCAATCACCCGCATTACCACTTACTTTCTGAGAACAAACTATTTTTTTCCAATGTATTCTCTAGCTGGCACATTAATGGCATATTTTTCCTTTTCTACTTCACTGGTAAGAATTCCTGAGAGAGATTCTTTGTAGCAATTATCACACAAACATCTCATCTTTGTTAAATGCTGTCTTATGCCCCACTTGACAGACATATTTGAGAAGCAAATACCCAGAAATGAATGATCACTTACAGGCATCGGAAAGAACTCCCATAAGATTATATATACAGGCTGGATTTTAAATTGAGAGTGTCCCATACTTCACTTGGAAACATAGTCCTAAAACATGGCTTATTGGGAAGAACCTGATGTAACATTAACATTAGCATCAGTAATCCTGAATTCAACTTCTACATCTGGCAATTGCTAGGTGTTTTTTTGTTTGTTTGTTTTTTTGTTTGTTTGTTTTATTCTGGGAGCATTACCTCGATTCTCTTTTTTTTAGCAATCTACAACAGCATGGAATACATTTTTCAGTGATGAAATAAGATTCTTTTTGTAAAAATATCTTTCTTACACATACACAAAGACACACAAATAAAGATATAATGCATCACCAATAATGTCATTGTATAGTATTCCAGGTTGGAGTTCATGCCATGTGGAATGTGGATAGAAATATATGAAATGTTGGCAATTAAACATCACCTTCCCTAGGGGAAATTTTTTTTAAAACTATGAAATTTTAGTTTGTTACATTTTAAAAGCTTCTTATGACAAAGAACATTATGTATATATTTTTTAATGATTTTATTTATTTATTTTAGAGATCATGAGAGTAAGAAGAGAGCCAGCAAGGGGAGGGAGAGAGACAAGTTAACTCCCCACTGAGTACAGAAGCCAATGTGGGGCTCAATCCCACAACCTTAAGATCATGACCTGAGCCGAAATCAAGAGTCAGATGCTTAACTGACTGAGCCACCCTGGAGCCCCTGTCTTCTTTTATTAGCTTTCAGATAGTAGATCCAAGAGAAGAATTTCAGAGCCTACTATCAACCCAAGGGAAAAGGTACAGGTGGAGAACATCCAGAACTGTCTAACATAGACTATTTTGCAAACAGGCTGGCCATGGATCTAAAGCCCCATAAACAGGAGGATAATCTGCCACACTCTATTATTCTTTTAAGAAAGAGCAGTGAATGACTGTAACTAAACACTAGCATGGGGAAAATAGTTTTCAAAAGCTGTCATTGTGTTTACATTTTAAAAAGTCAAAACCCAAGATTTGATTTGAGAGATTTTAAGGACAAAGTATGGTAAATAGCTTCTTAGGTCAGAGCTTTGCAATACTATTTTCATTGTGGGTAATGTGAGGAAATAAGAAGAGAGAACATTAAATATGAGGTCCGCTCTCTGCTTGGATAATATTTCCTGTTTGTGTTATTACATTTCAACCATAAAGTAATTTGGCATTTGGATTTCACATCTTACCTATTTGTTTCTTTCGTTTTGTAAAATAAAACATTTTCACTATTGACGTGATTTTATACATACAAATAAATAAATAAATAAATACACATATAAAATTTTTCCACACAGAGTATTTTGCAAATGTAGTCAGAGATCAATACAATGAAATACTTATACCAAGAGTTTCAATATCCCAGTGATCTGAATTCCTGAAAAAAATGGTAAAAAACAAACCTGGCTCTGAAATCTTAGGATATATCCCCTACACCTCTATCTATACTTTAGTGTTTTCATGCATAAAATAGAAATATTAACAGTATTCACTTTGTAGGGTTTTTGTCAGGATTTCCAAAGGGTACATTTATTAATTAAACTTGAGAAGTCCTGCTGTAAGGTCCTGTATTTCCCTTCCTATTAAATAGAGCTAAATGGTCATGATCTATGTTCACCCTTGCTTCCTCAGTGCACACATGAGTACATGTGTGTGAGTACATGGTGTGGTGTGTACCTATATACTATCAGCTGTGAGTTTCTGTGCCAAAGAGATTTCTCCTGGTGCTGGAACTCCTTTGCTGCCCACTGAAGACCAGGAATACAGCTCTGAAACAATGTTTTCTGTTGTTGTTGTTGTTTGAAAATACCCAGCTCCCTCATCCCTCATGTATGATAACTGCAAAGCTTGTGTTCTGCAATGAATCCCAGAGTTTTTCCCAGTGAAGTTAAGCTCTAGTCCCAACAGTGGTAGCTACCATTTATTATCTGTCTTCTCTGTCTTCCCAATTTTGCTACCAGGGCTTTTTTACCTCCAAAAATAAGTTCCTTCTATATAAATTCTTATCTCTGGCTTTGCTTCTAGGAGCTCAAACCAAACACTCTATATGTCACTTCTTCCTAACATGGTAAGAATATCATGCAATTTTCATGTTCAGCTAATGTATTTAATCCAGTAAAAGAGATTATCAACTAATGTTTTTTATACAATGATGGAAGTGTTTGTGTTCATTTGCATTGCTCCAATTCCTATGGGTGGGCACTGCCAGCCATGAAATATAAAAGCAAGATGCCCTTGCTTTTGCCAAATAAGATCCCCAAGGGGAACTATTTAACAAATTTGAGTCAATGATCACATTGCAAACATATGAGAACTTAGAAACACAAGAAACCTGGCTTTACAAATCAATGGTAAAAGGTTGGATTGTTTAAATACATGGTGTTGAGAAAAGTACTCTTTCTATGGAAGAAAATAAAACTTTAGATTGATTAAAGAAGTATATACAGAAAGCAGAAAACTATTAAGTTATTAGAAGAAAAAGTAGCAATTCATTATTTTTGTTTGTTTGTTTTTGTTTCTTTGTTTGTTTTTGTTTGTTTGTTTTTTAGGAATCTATTTTTTTGGCCTAGAGATCAGAAAGGATTTCTTAAACAAAACACCAATGGCAAAATTATTAACAATTTGATGCTATAGACATTAAGGATTTCTTTTCCAAAAAGGACAGCACAAAGTTAAAGATAAGTTGCTAGGCTGAGAGAAAATATTTGCAATGCCTAAAATTTAAGAAAGATTAATAAAAAAAAAAAACATGAGTAAAACTCATGAAAATCAATGCATATGATGATAGCAATATAAAATGGGAAGTATCAATGAATAACAAAATTGAAGAGGAAACACAAAAATCTCACAATCATATTGTAAGATACACAGAATATTTTGCATCTGAGAAATGCACATTAAAACAATAATGAGAATGTAAACTTATACAACTAAGACTGGAAAAAATTACAAATCCAACTAATGTCAAATATTGATATGGTTATGGAGTCTGTCTGGATGGACTAATAAAAGCTATGAAGATGAATAACACCAAAATCTTCGTGGCTAAAATCACTGAAGGTTTATTTATTGCTCATGCTACATGTATATTGTAGTGTCAACAGCAGTCTTCTGCTCACTGTGCTCAGAGACCCAGGCTGACAGAGCACAACCAAAATTAAACATTGTTGGTTATGCTAGTGGGAAAAGGAGATCCCTCTGGGCAAAGAGCGTGGGTAGGATTGGAGGTGGGATGGAGTGGGGTGGGCCTTTGGATTGGCAAATAAATTAAATATGGCACTTCTACCTCTAATTTATTAGCCAGAAGTAGCCGTATATCTCCAACCACAGGAAATCAAAGGAGCCTTCATGCATTTCTGGTGGACGTGAAGACAGCTGTACTCATTTTGCAGAAAAACATAACAATACCTAGTCAAGGTAAGCTATGGCTCCATTCCCTTCCCAAGATCAGTGACTTTTTAATGTTTCTCCCTTTCAGACCAAGGGACAAACATCTCTTAACTGCTTTCAGCTTGGGATTTGTAGGGTCTCAGTTTTGTGTCCTAGATGATTCATTATTGCATTAGACCCTCCTAGAAAATGAAAAAAATATTCTTGCATTGGAATTTCCAATACCAATGAAATGAGATACTTGAAACTTTTAGGTCTTTCTTGAATGAAACTAGTTTCTTTTGACATTAATTATTTTAAAATGTCAAATTTTTTTATTGTCAACAATAAAAAATTCAAAATGAAGTATATCTTTCGTACAGCTATTTCCTAATAACCCATGACAAATAGTGATTTTAAGCTATCTACTCTTGTTTTAAGAATTGGATCTTTCTGCTCACCTTGGGACCATCGTCACCATGAAGACAGAGATTCCAGTCTTGTCCAGCTTCTCTGTATCCTTGTTGCCATTTTGGTACTTAATGCATTTTTCTTCTTCCTCCTTATTTGCATGATTTCCATTCACTCTGTGGTCCATTTGAATCTTATCCCAGTGTGCCTCTTGAAGAATGGTTTGCTTAAACTGCTTGTGGCAAAGAACAAAGCATAAAAGGGAAAATCATTTCTAGAGTGAAACTTCTCCATTCACATTTTTGAGCAACATTTGCTCAAGGTCTTAAGGATATAATCCAAGCAAAAAAAAAAAAAAATCTGTCTGTGGCTGCTGGACCACAGATGCTCAGTGAGCCCTCAAAAATACACTCTTGCAGTCTGTTTCCTCTTGCTAGGAACTATTCCCTTTGGAATGTCAGATTGTCCCCTAAACTAATGATTAAGAATGAAAAATTAAACTTTAGGGAAGGCAAGGAATTTCAAGTAAACAAATTCTTGACTTCTTCCTTAGTGTTCTGTATGTAGAAGACAAATGTGATTTTCTTTAATATCTAAAACTTCTCAATTACAAAATTCTCTATGCTCTTTTGACTTTCAAATTTGAATGTCTATCAGAGCTGGAGGCATTCAGTGTTTGTTTTACACATTGTCTCTTGTGCCTAGAAGATAATATATGCTTAATAAATGTAATTTTTGTTAAATAAATAAGTAAATGCTCTGGTTCAAAGAGAAGATAAGAATGCATTGGAGCTCAGTATTCCAAATATAAATAAGTAATAGGAATGGAGAAACTTGAACTTGGGAGACTAGAAACAGCATCAGATGATGAATCAAAGAGTTGCCACCTCCAAGGATCTATTGGTCAGTTTTAGAGTTTGAATTCTGTCTCCCCTAAATTTATACAGTTAACCTTACATTTTGGCATTTTGTGGTGTGACCTTACTTGAAAATAGAGTCATTGCAGATGTAATTATTGTAGATGAGGATATATTAGAATAGGGGGTGCTCCTAGTACAACAGGACTGGTGGTGACTTTGTAAGAAGGGGAGATTTTTGTCTCAGTCAGGCACACAGGGAGACACCATATGAAGATTGGAGATAATCTGCCACCAGCCAAGGAAGGCCAAAGATTTCTGGTAAACCCCTAGGAACTAAGAAAATGGCATGGATTGTATTCTTCCTCATAGCCCTCAGAAGAAACTAATGCTGCTGACATCTTGATTTTGTTTCTAGTTTCTAGAACTGTGAGGCATGACTTTCTGTTGCATAAGTCACTTAGTTTGTTATGCTTGCTATGGCAGCCCTTGGAAACCGATAGAGTTAGTAATACTAATCTTTTAAAAAGTTGTTAGAAGTGCTTAAGCTAAAGTCAGTAGCTCACACAATATCTCCTCTTTATACTCAGATTCCACTTACTGTGGGAAGAGACTCTCTTTTGAGATAAGCAATTAGAAAAATCTGAGTGATGGCTGGATCATTTATTACTGAAATACCAAGTGTGTGTGTGTGTGTGTGTGTGTGTGTGTGTGTGTGTGTGTGTAGTGTGTGTGTGTGTAGGGGAAGGTTCTGGAAGAGAATATGTTCCTAAGAAAGCTGGGTGAGTTTACAAAATGTTTCCATTTTGAAGGCACCGATTGCCTGAGCCTAATAGCTCCTGCTCAAAGTTTTCACATGATTAACTTGGGTAACAAGACACCTTTTCCTAGTCCCTTATCTACTTCCCTAACTTTAAAATAAGAATCTTAGTAAATTTAATGGAGACCCAGAGACATTCATACCCTCTTAAGACTAGAGGTCCAAAAACTGTAAAAAAAAAAAGGGGGGGGGGAATAGTTTAGCTGTTGAATCTTGTCTAAAAGGCACAGGATATATCAACTGCTGAGAATACATTTTGTCTTATCTTTATGCTTTGCTATAGGCAGGCAATCCTAAGATTGTTTAGGAAACTCACAACTGAGGAAGTGTTCAGGAGACTTATCATCCAGCAGAAATGCCATCCCAACACCCAAGCTAAGAATAAAGGGTAAAATATTTTTACATTGGCTTCCACAGTGAATTTCTGGAACCATATTTATTACCTATGATATAGATGGGTCTTTAACATCATATCTATAGGATATATATAAAAAAATAAAGCACATGCCAAATCTGAAGTGGTTGATGAGGGAATTTTTCCATAATTCCTTGAAAGAACCCAATTGATAGTTTTTCTTCTCTTCATCAAAGATTGGAAAGAAGTAGTGAACCAAAGTTAGGCATTTGAAGTTAGGTGAAGAGTGGAAGCTATTTACATATTTTTTTGTATTGTTGCTTTCCCACATCCTACTCTGACTCTTTTTAAATTTCACACTGGCCATTCAGAGCAAGGGGACATTTTAAGGGACATGTTAACCTGTTATGAAGACATCTGCCCTAGCATTTGGGGCTTGTGTGGGAAGGAATGTCTTAGCCACAAGCAATTCCTGTTGGCATTCGTACTAAGACAGCATCTAAAGAGATCCTCTACTCTTCAAAGTATAATAAAACACATATTTTAAAAACAGCAAACAGCATAGTCATTTGTGAGTACTTTGGGATAACCCTCTACTTAACTAGTTAAAGCACATATTTGCAACCAATCTATTTTCATATTCATTTTTTTGAAACAGATATTAGACTATCACCCACTAATTTTGTAACAATGTATTGGCAGAAGAATTCTTAAGTTATTAGCAAGGTCTATGAAGATAACAAACATAGAAAACATGTACACAACGTTTTGTAGAATCAAGAGTAAATAACAATGTCAAAGTGGAAACCATAGGAATGCAGAATCACTGGTCTTAGCCATCGACCAGAGATGGGACTGCCCATCCAAATGTACGGATCCCGTTATTCTTTTTTTTATAAAATTATGTGAACTTTGTTTTGCTTTGTTAAGTTATATAACCTGGAATTCATTCTTGTTTTTCTCCCTCAAAGGCTAAATAACACAGAGATAAAATATCAGTTGTCCTGAGGAATAACTGAAAATGAGTTAATAACCATACATTTACACAGACAACTTTATTTTTGTCATTCTGTTTGTCTGAATGAAAAAGCAGAGGTATCCAAACTGAATTTTTCCTTTGCTGTTATTAGTCATCCAAATATTTGCGTTCCCCTTGACTTAGGGTTTTAGTCTAAATAGCTTTCAATATGTTAAAATAAGTAACACACTATTAAGTGTTGGCAGAGTTTTTTAATTAAAAAATTGAATGTATCATGCAGTGTCTGTTAATTAATAATTTATTCAAATATACGCTAATTAAATGACTTTTTTTCCCAAAGGCATTACATTTACTAAAATATTTAAATAGGTAATGATGTTGCCCCAAATTAAAATTGTATTACTATTTTCTTAGATTAAAAAACCGAGAGTCTTAAAGACTCCTTAAAATACAATACAAAACAAAATAGATTTAGTTACTATAAAGCATATGTGTCTGCGTATGCGACAACGTACAATGCTTTTCTGTATGATTTTTACACAACGTCACGATTTTAAATTCAGAGATATGTCCTTCCAGAAAATGTTTGGGTTTAAACCAAATAGAAGACTTTAAATGAAATAAAATTGAATTTTAAATAAAAATATTACCTGCAAGGGCATCATTTATCAATCTATTAACAGTAATAAACTTTACCCTAATATATTAATTGATAAAAAATATGGAAAATGTACAAGGTTGAAAGTGTTTTTTGAAATCAATTAATATATTAGGGTGGTGGTAGGACCATACCTCTGTACTGAAGAGGACTGGCTGCCAGCAGCCCATCCTTCACATCTCTACCCCTGTGCTTCTTTTTGCTGAAAATAGATTGAACATAAGTATCTGCCTTGGGACTGAAAGGCCCAATATCATCACCCCTTTTATCTCTGAGATGTCGGTCGTCTCATTTTCCTCTATGTCTAATCTCCCTCCAGAGCATACATTGTTATTCTGAGCCCACTTCCCACTCCCTACTTCCATCCCTCCCACTCAGCATTATTTTCGTCCTTCCCATCATTCTGATGACACAGCCAAATTCCTTTTAACCTTAATAGATTTATGACAGTTTTCTCTACCGTTTTGCTCTGACGCTTGGCTCATTGGCACACAGCTTCTCTTGTGGGGTCAAGTGGCAGCTCAGTTGTTCCAACAAACTTGGTCTTATGGGCCTAGAGATGATGAGTAGGCATGCTCTTTGCTTTCTTTGCTTCTTTAAAGCTTTGGGACATATCGTATTTCCTCCTCTCTAAATTCCCCCAGTTTTAAATATCAAGTCTTCATATTATAACATTATCTACTGTATATTGGGCAAGTGTCTACTGATCCTAAAACTAAGCCCTTAATTCTCTGAAAATATTAGCCTCTAGTAAATACCACTCTCTCCAAAATACTCCTTTCCTAATTTTTGTGCTTGAAAACAACTGTGTGGACCTTTCCATAGATAAGTCTCTCTGTTTTTGACTTCCTTTACAGTTATTTTGCCCTCCATCTACTCAGCCACTCATCCACGTAGGCATGATTTTGTTGTTAACAACTGCAAACCTTCTATACTATCAATTTCAAGTATCACCGTCCAGCTTCACTTCCCACTTTGCCCGCCCCTTCCAGCGCTCTGAGTCCAATAATCCTAAGGTCTTTTCCTTGTCCAGTTTCCCTTTGTGTTATAATGACCATAAGCTCTGGTTTGCATAAGAGAGTGTTGGGTTGAACCTGTTAGTTATCTCAGTATAAGAACGAATAGTGCCCTAGTTTAGAAAATAAATTATATGATTGCTTTACCTAATGTTCTCACTTTTTTTCTTACTGAGCCTAAGTTCTATAATCAACTAAAAGCTTTTCTTTGAATATATTTTTTGACTGCTTTGTCCCTCTTTCCCATAATCAATACTTTGGCAAAACCCCAACCCTGGTTAAATCTGACTCTCCAAATACTTTATATCTGCACCTGTGTCTCAGTGTGGCTGGAATCAAACACAAAACTCTGCTATATGATCTCATATTAAATTTACAATCCTCAACTTTAAGCTGTTGGGGAATCCTATTCTCTGCTGGTCCATTTACTTTTCCACTTTCCCAGATGATCATTTCATATCTTGTCTCTCCTTCAGCTTCTAGAACTTCTTAACACATTTGCACACTGAACTGATGAACTTCTATTTGAAATTTAACAAACTTTCACCCCCAAGAAAGGACTTGCCTAACACCAAACTCTCCACTTGTGCTCCAGACCCCACCCCATCTCAGCTCCTCTTTTTGTCATACAAATATGACACAATCTACTTACAATCTACTTACAAATACCACTAGCACATCTTCAAAATAGCTTTCTTCCTTCCACTTTCACTGATGCTATTCTGATCCGAGACATTGACATCTCTCAACTGAACAACTGTAGCTGAATCACTGTCTTTTTTTTTCTTTCTTTTTTTTTTTTTTTTTTTTTTTGTACCAACCCACATCTCCTAGCCTATTTGCAGCACAGGTGTTAAGTGATATTATCAAGATACAAGTTACATTATATAATTTCTCCTTTCAAATCCTCCCAATGGCTTCACATTTCATTCCAAATAAAAGCCAAAATTCAACAATGACTTATGAAGGCCTATGAATGTCTGCCTACTCCCACCCCTTACCTTTCTAGTTTTATCTTCCACTACCCAATTTTTATTTATTACCACTCAGCCACATTGGATTTTTTTTCCTTCTCCTCAAACACTTCAGGAATCTTGATTCCCTAGGGATTTTTCATTGAAAGTTTCCTGTCCCTCAGATATCTTCTCTCTCCCACCCCCAAAGCCACAGGACTTAAGTCACCAGGACACCTTTTCCATAATGCTGCTGTAGTCCTTTCTCCTTAAAATGGAAGTCCCATCCCAAGCCCAACCCTCCTTATTCTTATCTCCTACCTTGTTTCTCTCCTTAGAACCTACCTTCTTGGGACACCTGGGTGGCTCAGGGGTCGAGCATCTGCCTTCAGCTCAGGACATGATCCCAGGTCTGGGGATCAAGTCCCACATCCGGCTCCCTGCAGGGAGCCTACTTCTCCCTCTGCTTATGTCTCTCCTTCTCCCTCTGTGTCCCTCATGAATAAATAAATAAAATCTTAAAAAAAAAAAAAGAAAAAGCCTACCTTCTTTCTACTTGTATAAGTACTTCTTTTATCAGGGGATTGATATACAGATATTTCCTTGAACAATGCAGGCTTAGATTGTGCAGGTCCACTTACATGTTTTATTTTGGCTTTTTTTTTTTTTTCAGTAAATAAACCTATAGTACTGTAAATACATTTTCCTTAAAGAAAAAAAATTATTTATTTAAGGCTTGATCCAAGGACCCTGAGATCATAACCTGAGCTAAAACCAAGAGTTGGTCACTTAACTGAATGCACCATCCAGGTACCCCTAAGTGTCTTTTCCTTATGGTTTTCTTAATAACGTTTTTCATCTAGCTTACTTTATTGTATAATACAGTATGTAACACATACAACATACAAAGTACAAGTTAATGGACTTTCTATATTATTGGTAAGGCTTTCAGCCAACAGTAGGCTATTAGTAGCAGAGGTTTTGAGGGAGTTGAAATTCATACATGATTTTTGACTGTAGGCAGTGTCCTTAACCCTTGTGGTGTTCAAGGATCAACTGTGTTATTTCTTCTGGGATTCACTGATGATATTCACAAAATCCAATGGTGTGGTGGTGAGGAATACAGCCAGGATATTACCTTTCTTCTTATTGACTGTAAAACCTCAGACATATTGTCTGACTTCTCTGATGCTCCACATCTCTATCAGTCTAGAGGAAGACTAAAATTGTCCTTTATTTTTCCTTTGTTATTTGGAGATAAATTACACATTAAATGTAAATATAATGTTTATCATAAGACCTAGTAGAAATTTGTTTAATAAATATTTTTCCTTATTTTTAAATTACTATTATTGGAATCATTTTGACTATTGCTAAGATGGATGAAAAATTCAGCCTGTATTTTAAACTTCATCACATCCCTGTGTAATTTCTGTGAAATTATTCGATTATAACTATAGGGACACCTGAGTGGGTCAGCAGTTGAGCTTCTGCCTTCAGCCCAAGGTGTGATCAATCCCGGGGCCAGAGATCAAGTCCCACATTGGGCTCCCTGAGAGGAGATTGCTTCTCTCTCTGCCTATGTCTCTGCCTCTCTCTCTGTCTCTCATGAATAAATAAATAAAATCTTTAAAAAAGATTGTAACTATAATGGATAACTATAAAATTGGCAGAAAACCCAAGCTTACAAAATTTAAAATTTTGCTCTTATGGTAGGCTATGTTGAAAAGCAAAATTTCAGTTGGTTTGGTGTCTGGAGAAAGTACTGAGAAAATATATACATTCCATACATGACTAATTAAAACACCTATGTTTCAAGTATAAATAATTCAGTAACAAGAATTTCAAGTGGACAATTTAGATCTCCAATCCTGATAGTTCAGTTTATCTGAAATGTCTGTGAAGGGGAGGCCAAGATTAAAATGACAAAATCTTCAACTCACAGAGGGTATTTATTAGACCATCTTAGGGATTTCGTAAACCCAGATTCCAAAAGAATAGTATAAACCTGGTTCTCTTTGACAGTTCTACGTAAGTGGCTTAATTTCCAGAAAATGATACTATCACAACACCAAGCCTTAAAAAAAATGTCTAGTTAACAGTTTTATTTCTAGTAATTGGTAATTGGCTAAGATCTGAACTTTTTTGAAATAAGACTTCTGTAATGGTGCAAGAATGTTAGTAGGTCACTGATTTATCTTGCAGAGAAAGATGAATAACAAAGAGTTTTAAAACAATAAAGAGAATAATAAAGTTCTAAATTCTTCATTGTACAAATACAGAGACAAAATAAGATTTTCCCCTAAATTGCACAATAAATTTTTTTTTGTACATTGGTGTGTCAGATTACAAATGTTATCTATGTACTTTTACACATGTAAATAAACATCTATTTTAAGTGTAACCTTCAAAGTGTTGTTTGTTAGAGTTTGGAAAATGAAAAACACACACGCACACAAAAGAGATGGGTGATGGACTACATTTAAAAGAAAACAATCTTGCTGATGAAAAGCATTTTAAAGAGGAAGCCATCGGCCTTATCTCCAAAAAGATCTATTCCACTGCAACTAATTACTCCCCAATATAGTTTGGAATTGGAAACAGCCCCCTACTCCCACCATCTAAATACCAGTGCACTGTAAATCCACCCTTCCGCCAGAACTGATTGTTGCAAGGAATAATTCAAACCAGAAATAGTCAAGTAGGGAGAATGCATACCAATCTGGCCCTCTTCATGAATTGCTTAAAACAACAGATTCTTGGCAGAATAACCCACAAAAGTTGCTCTTTACAGCAAGGATCAGTATCAGCCAATATTTCTTAATTTCTCCAGGGAACCCAAAGGGTGGAAACACTGTGAAGATAGGTCAACACCCTTCTTATAGGTTTCAAATTGCTAGCTGCTAATATTTTTTGAATTGCCTGCTTTTAATTATCCACATCCACATTGGCCAGTTAGCAGGTGAAATTGCTTAACTCCTCAAGGACTACATGTGGACTCAAATCAGCAATCTTTTCATTAATAACCTCTCCTTAGAGGAAACTTCTATCATATCAAGTGAACCCTCTCACCTGCCCCCATCTTACAAACGGAATTAATTGTTATCATTCCTTGTAAGCAGTTGAAAGGCTGCAGAAGTGAAACCAGGCACAGCACCCTGATAACTTTCTACAGAGAAGTTGCAGGCAAAGCCAGACTACTGCGTGAAGAGAGCTGGCTCAGAACTTTCTTCCCCAAATGGCACGAGAAGCAATCGTGTCATAAGAAACCTCTACAGGGCAATGAAGCAGGCAACCCTGAATCACGAGCACTGAGGCCGTACAGGAGCATTATCATATAGGGAGCCACAAAGACCTCAGATAGAAAAAATTCTGGGGTCACCTGGGTGGCTCAGTGGTTGAGCCTCTACCTTTGGCTCAGGTTGTGATCCTAGGGTCCTAGGATCAAGTCCTGCAGGAAGCCTGCTTCTCCCTCTGCCTATGTCTCTGCCTCTCTCTGTGTCTCTCATAAATAAATGTGGTCTTAAAGAAGGGAAGAGTTCTGAAATTGAGGCAGCCCTGCTATTTGGCTTTCCCCCTACCCTGGTATGAAAACTGGCTCAGAAGAAGCCAGCCTCAAAAGCCACAGGTGATGACACCTCAGAACAGCTGAGTAGTTGACAGCATGAAGACCACCATATAACCTTCCCAGCCCCTTCCTGTTACTTTTACGTTTGAAATTCCAGATTCTCGGCTAATTACAAATTCATTTGAGCTAAGGTTCGGTTCTCCTTTCAAATTACACCTAATCCTGGGGAAGTTTAACCAGACTGTATATAACTGTATATACTTATTTACCTATATTTATATAGGTAAATATATAATATGTTTCTATTTAATATTTAGCTATGCATGCTTTATTTGAATTTATTTGATCAGGTTGCTTTCTTCCTAATATCTACTTGAAATTTTCAGACTTAAGAAAGGAATTTTAATGAAGGAATAAAGAGAGACAATTCATTTCTATCCATGCAAACTTAGATATGGACAATTCTGATGCCTCTTAGCAGCTTTGGGCCTCAGCTGACTGGGGAGAAGAAGAATAGAATGATGGGTTTTGAACCCTGAAGAACTGGGTACAGAAATACAAAGTAGTAGAGATAGGCATTAAGGGTCTTGCATGGGGCTAGTGGGCTAGCCTTGGGCTGACATTTCCATTCCTCCCTAATTTATATCTTGGTGCTTATGTTATGAGAAAAATATGCCAAGTCAGTCAGTTTATTCATGAAATAGTAGAATATAATAAAAAATGCATGGCATTTTAGATTTGCCTAGATTTGTCAATGTCTATTTTTTTTTGACCTCTGAACCATTTATTGGCCTCCTGCTCCTCAAAGGGTATCCTGTTTTGCTACCTCAATGCCTCAGAATTTTGGTGTCGTTGGTCTCAGACACCACCTTGCTGTGGTAATGGTCTTCTGGATGGTCTGCAAGGAGTTGCTGTTGTCTAGGGCATCAGTAAGACTGAAGTCCTCCCTGTCTTCCAACAGGTGACAGTAGGTGGCAATCTCAGCCTCCAGCTTGACCTTGACATTCAGCAGGGTCTCATACTCCTGGGCCTGGCACCTGCCCCTCTGCCTGGATCTGGGACAGCGCTGACTCCAGGTGCAGCAGGATCCCGTTGAGCTGCTCCATTTCCATCGAGTGGCAGGTGTCGACCTCCCTCAGGCTGTTCTCCAAGCTGGCCTTCAGGTTTCTCATTGAGTCCAGGTTGATCTCCAAGGACTGGGCCGTCTGTCCGTCTCAGCACCATGAGGGTCATCTCAGCTTCTCCTATCTCAGCGGTCTGTGTGGTGACCACTGTGGTGCTCTCCTTGATCTGCTGGGACCAGTACTTGTCAGCTCCTCCCAGTTCTTCTAAGCCAGCTTGTCATACTGGGCCTGGATATTTGCCATGATCTTGCTGAGGTCCTGAGATTTGGGGGCATCCAACTCCACTGTCAACCCAGAGTTGGCGGTTTGGTTTTGTAGAGCCTTTATTTCCTCCTCATGGTTCTTCTTCATGAAGAGCAGCTCCTCCTTGAGAGCCTCGATCTCTGTCTCTAACTTCAGCTGAGTGACATTGGTGTCATCAATGACCTTGTGGAGCCCATGAATGTCACTCTCCACAGACTGGCGCATGGCCAGCTCCGTCTCATACTTGACTCGGAAGTCATCAGCAGCAAGCCAGGCATTGTCAATCTGCAGAACCACGCGGGCATTGTGTCATTGTCTATTTTGAAATCTTATGTTATTTCTGTTGTTTCCTAGACTTCTTAAAAATTACCCCCACCCCACAAATATACTTCCACTTGATCGAATTAATGACATAGGACACATATTGTCATTCTTTGCTTCTGAAACTCAAATAAATGTCTCCTCTACAGGGAGTGTTAATCTGCCAAGGGTGAAAACAAAACCAAAAACAAAACCAACAACCAAAAAGCCAAAATAACTGGACTCTGTGTCTACCATACTGTATTAGTTTTCTTTATTCTGCCTGAATTTTGTTATTTTTTTTTATTGGTAAGATATACAAAACATTATTTTTACATTAAAAGAAACATAGTTGTATACTACATAGACTGAAAAATTCGGATGGCTTCAGACATGTTCTGCTTCTTGTGAATCACTACTATTTACCTGTCTAGGCTTTCAGGGTATAAACTTGTTTTAAATGTATGTCTGTGCGGAAGTTTTTAAAGCTAATGAATAGCATTATTTTGGGATTAGTTCTGCCATTAACTAGTTATATGAACCTAACATCTTTCCACTTTCTCTAAATCTACTTCTTCGTCTGGAATTTTAAAGGGATTGAAAAAATACTCTCCTAGTTCCCTTGTGGGACACAATTGTAATATATGACAACTTTACATCACCAGTTTTGACTGAAAGAGTTGCAGCCCTCAGCCACATTTCATGACCCATATTTGACAAGAACTTTGCTAACAGATGTGGGGAGGGACAGCTTGTGGAATTCTTTGAGGTAATGTTATGTTATACCAAAAATATCTACTAAGGTTTTACAGAAATGCCAGACATTTTAGTAGAGCCTTTGGAATTCTTGCAGAAATGTTTTACATAGGAGCTGTCATATCTAATGTGCAGATTTTATTATGATTTCATCATGGAACATTTTGTTCTTTCAAATATATTTTTAAGAAATAACCTTGAGAGATAAATTCTTTCATATGATGAAGAACCCTCATTATCAAGCATAGGAATTCCCTTAATTTTCTTTCTTTCTTTTTCTTTCTTTCTTTCTTTCTTTCTTTCTTTCTTTCTTTCTTTCTTTCTTTCTTTCTTTCTTTCTTTCTTTCTCTTTCTTCCTTTCTTCTTTCTTCTTTCTTTCTCTTTCTTTCTTGGAAAGTGGTGAACAGATGGAAAAAGAGAATCTTATGGAGGCTCCAGGCCCAGCACAAAGCCCAATACAGGCCTTGATCTCACAACCCTGAGATCATGACCTGAGCCGAAATCAGGAGTTGGATGCTTAATTGACTGAGTCACCCAGCCATCTCTCTTTAGAATAATCTTCTAAAGTCTAAATATATATAAAATACTATATATATATGAAATTAAATATATATACTATATATATGAAACTATATATATTTCATATATTTGTATATATACTATATATAGTATAGTATATATATAGTGTATATATACTATATATGAAGTGTATACATAGTATATATATACTATACTATATATAGTATATGTACAAATATATGGTATATATATAATATATATATATAAACTTTCATATATATATACTATATATATATATGAAATACTTTTAATTTTGAGATGGATAATTTATAAAAAGTAATTCGTTCAACTACAGTTGGCTCTTTAAATAGCACAGGGGTTAGGGGCACCAACTCAGTCCCACTACCTCTAGTTGAAAATCTGCATATAACTTATAAGTCCTAAAAAGCTTAACTACTACTAATAGCCTACTTAACTGGAAGCCTTCTAGATAACATAAACAGTTGATTGACATATTTTGTATGTTAGATGTATTAGGTATTATATTATTACAATAAGAAAAGATAAAGATAAAGAAAATGTTATTAAGAAAATCCTAAGGAAAACATACTTACAATACTATACTGTATTTACTGAATAAACCTATATAAGTGGACCCATGCAATTCAAAACTGCGTTGTTCCAGAGTCAATTATATTTCACCTAATTTAAATTAAATTCACCTAATTTATTTAACTGTTTAATTAAGGCAAGGTAATCATAGCATGATGTTTCATTACTGTAACATTGCTTTTGTTTTGTTTTGTTTTAGCTTTTGTTTTGATTAACTAGATCTTTGAAAACAGATCTTTAGAGTTTGTTTTGCTAAGAGACCCAGGTGTCACCTTGAGGTGTTATGAAGATTTGGTGGCAAAATAGAAATAGTAGCTATCAATATAGTGGTTAATCTGGACACTCCATGACCTCTAACCTAATAAGCTAGAATGTTAGTGATGTCACAGTCTAAGTTTCCCATCTACTATAAGTGGGCCAATTAGCAGTGAACAGAAGCACCCTGTTCCACGGCTAGATATGAACTTACAAATGGTATATGGATGCAAAACTGACACTTAGCTTTCCTTTCATGTTGAATTACTGGTCAGTGTGCTCATCATGTTCTAGTCAGAGAAAACAAATAACTTTATATCCTGAGATAAAAACAAAACAAAGCGCAATAAAGTAAATGAGTATGAAAGGGTTTGCTTTCCAGATCTGGTTCCTCCCAAAATAAGTAAAATCTTAGCTATTATACCTCAATTAAAAAAAAAGTAAAAAAAGAAAAAGATTGTAAAAAAATCCTAATATGCTAGTTAATTTTACGTGTCAATTTGATTGGGCCACCAGTGAGAGCCCAGATATTTGGTTAAACATTATTTCTGGGTTTGTCTGTGAAGGTGTTTGTCCACTGAAGGCCTGAGTAGAAGAAAGGATTGAATAAGAAAGGATTCTCTCTCTATGCCTGTCTTTGAGATGAGACATTGTTCTCCTGCCTTTGGACTTGGCCTCAGTCTAGAACTTACAGTATTGGCTCTTCTGGCTCTCGGGCCTTCAGACTGGGGACTAGAACTGTACTATCCACTATCCTGGGACTTCTCAGCCTCCATAATTACATGAGCCAATTTCCTATGGTAAATTTCTTTAGGTAGGTCTATCTATCTATCATCTCTATCTATCTATCATCTATCTATCTATCTATCTATCTATCTATCTATCTATCATCTATCTATCATCTATCTCCTTACCTACCTATTGATCTATCAATCCATTTACCTATCTTTATGTCTATCTCTATATAAAATCTCCTATTGGTTTTCTAGAAAAAAACCCAGAATGATATACTTGGGCTTTCAGCTATAATTTCTGGCTTCCTAACAGAAACAACTTTCTCTGTCTTTTGCAATGGTGAGGTCTGATGATAGATCTCTTGTGTGTAAGATAATCCTGTGAGAACATTGCTTCTTTCTCACCATGAAAAGACTAATTGTAGACTTAGTGATTTTGTTACTTTTCTATCGTAGTTCTCCTGACCCCCGGTCCCTTTAAATATCCATTGTGGATTTTTGTTTGTTTGTTTGTTTTTTAGATTTTATTTATTTATTCATGAGAGACACAGAGAGAGAGAGAGGCAGAGACACAGGCAGAGGGTGAAGCAGGCTCCATGCAGGGAGCCCGAAGTGGGACTCGATTCCGTGTCTCCAGGATCAGGCCCTGGGCTAAAGGTGGCGCTAAACCCCCGAGCCACCCAGGCCGCCCTTGTTTGTTGTTTAATGGAGAGAGTCTTTTGGAAATTCAGGTTCATTTGCAAAAATTTTTTACAACCACATGCCCTTTCTAAAATATTTTATATCTGATTAATTCTTTTCCAGATATATTACTAAATTTGAAGGGGAAGAAGGTGAGAAAAAATGGAAATCAAAGCAGACAATAGAAACAGACCATATAACTTCAGCTATGAAAGTTATCAGACATGTAATTTTAAAAAAATCACCAATACATAAAAAAAATCAATGAAAAAAGAGGATATCATAGAGAATCAAATTTATTAAACATATGAAGATGTGAAAGAACTGGAACGCTTGTGTACTGCTGAGTGGGAATGAAATGGTGCAGTTGCTAGAGACAGTAATATCATGATTCCTCAAAAAATTAAACACTAAAATTTGATATGATCCAGCAACTCCGTTTCTCAGTATATAACCCAAAAACTTGAAAGTAGGGCCTCTGAGACATTTGTACACTTGAGTTTATAACAACAGTATTCACAGCTATTGAAAGGTGGAAACAATCCAAGTGTTCATTGATGGATGAATGACTAAACACAACGTGATATATACATATTATAAAATATGATTCACCCTTAAACAGAAAGAGAATTCTAACATGTGCTACAACATAAATCAATCTTGAAGACATTATGCTAAATGACTTGATAAGTCAGTCACAAAATGTCAGATACTGTATGATGCCTCTTTACTGGGTACCAAGAGTAATCCGATTCATACAGACAGAAGTAGAATGGTGGATGCCAAAAACTACATGGGGTGGGAGGGAAATGAGGAGTTACTGTTCAGTGAGTGTAGAGTTTCAGTTTGAGAAAATGAGAAAAAGTTCTGGAAATGGATGGTGGTGATGTTTGGACAGCGATGTGAACGTAATAACGCCACTGACCTCTATGCTGGAAAAAAGGATCAATTTTGTGTTGTGTATATTTTACCACAATAGCAAAAAGCACCTTAACAACAACCACAAAACAAGAATAATAATAATATGATTTATTACTATGAAGCTAATAGAGGATGAGGAGTGTAGAAATAAAGATACTTGATTTATCCAGAAAAGGGAAGAAATGAGAAGAGAAGAAACAGAACACTGATGAGACTAATTAGAATGCAAGTAGTACCCATGGTAGAAATTAATCTAAATTCATAGACAATGTTAATTATAAAGACTGAATTAAAAAATAAAACATCTGTAGATTGCTTACATGGGATGCATCTTAAAAGAGCATAGAATAATTGAAAGAAAAATGAAGGAAAAGATGAATAGTGTAAATAGTAACCAACATAAAGCTGTAAAACTAGTAATATGAATCAAGTATTTATAGAAATGATTATTCATAGAGATACTCACCAGAAAAATTTATAAGGTCTAAATTTGTATACAACTAATATTATGTTATAAAAATTTATGTGGGGCTCCTGGGTGGCTCAGTTGGTTAAGAATCTGATCCCAGGATTCTGAGATCAAGCTCCCATATCATGCTCCCTGCTCTGCGGAGAACTTGCTTCTCTCTCTCCTTCTGTTGCTCCCCATACTTATGCTCTCTCTCTATCAAATAAATAAAATATTTTAAAAAAATCCTCTGGGACTTATGGGACAACAAGATGAATTCAGTCATAATTTGAGATTTATATACACCATATTTAGTAACTAATAGATGAGGCAGACAAAGATTCAGTGTTAGAAACGTAAATAATTAAACAACTTGACATAATTAAACAATTTGGTATAGTGCATAGATACATAACATAAATACTATATAATATATGTAATTCTCTCTCTCTCTCTTTACACACACACACACACACACACACACACACACACACACCACTACACTCAACAACTGCAAAATTCAGTTCTTTTCAAGTGTCCTTGGAACATTTTCCAAAATAGGTCACCACATGCTGGGCCACAAAGCAAGTCCCAATAAATTTCAAAGGGTTTGAAAATGAAATCATAGAGAATATGTTCCGACAAAAATATAATTAAGCTGGGAGGGAAATTAACAAAACTAAAAAAAAAAAAAACAACAAAACAAAACCCCCCCAACTTTGAAGATTAAGCAATGCATTTTAAAATTATGCATGTGCCAAAGAAGAAATCACATGGAAATGAGAAAATAGTTTGAACTAAGATGTAATGACAATATCACATGAAAACGTTTTAGGATGTCACATAAAAACAGTAGATATATATTAACAAGAAAAGAAAAAGTCTGAAAAATTAACAGCAATCTAAACTTCTATGTGAAGAAACTGAGAAAAAGTACTAAATGAAGTAGAAGAAAGGACTTCATAAAAAATAAAGACAGAAATCAATGAACAGAAAACAAATACATAGCAGAGAAAATAAAGATAAATTTTGGTTGTTTGAAAGTTGAAAACTGTTAAAATTGTAACCTAACAAACTATTCTTGGTTAAAAGAGGGGATCCCTGGGTGGCTCAGCGGTTTGGCCCTGCCTTTGGCCCAGGGCGAGATCCTGGAGACCCGGGATCGAATCCCACGTCGGGCTCCTGGTGCATGGAGCCTGCTTCTCCCTCTGCCTGTGTCTCTGCTTCTCTCTCTCTCTCTGTCTATCATAAATAAATAAATAAATCTTTAAAATTAAAAAAAAATAAAAGAGAGATGGTGCAACTTTAAAAAAAATAAAAAGAATATATCTCTATCAAATAGATATGGACAATATCTAACAATTAAGATTATAAATAAAATGATTAAATATAAGTGAACCAATGTCTTAAAAACCACAACTTCCTGAAACTGACATAAGACAGAATGTAAATTATTTTGTGTCTTTCAAAAATTGAATTCACAATTTAAGCTTTCCACCAGGAAGACTCTCAGACAAAAAGATTTCAGTTTGAATCCTTCCAAAAATTTAGGGAGATAATATCATTATTACTATAAAAAGACCTTTGGGGGGTATCCCTGGGTGGCTCAGCAGTTGAGCGCCTGCCTTCCGCTCAGGGCATGATCCTCGAGTCCCGGGATCTAGTCCCGCATTGGGATCCCTGCATGGAGCCTGCTTCTCCCTCTGCCTCTCTCTCTCTCTCTCTCTCTCTCTCTCTCAAAATCTCTGTCTCTCATTAATAAATAAATAAAATCTTAAAAAAAAAGATCTTTGGGATCAGAGGCAGAGGGAATCCTTCCCAGAACTTTTTTTTTAAGATTTTATTTATTTATTCGTGAGAAACACACACACACAGAGGCAGAGACACAGGCAGAGGGAGAAGCAGGCTCCATGCAGGGAGCCCACAGTGGGACTCGATCCTGGGACCTCCAGGATCAGGCCTTGGGCCAAAGGCAGGTGCTCAACTGCTGAGCCACTCAGCCTGCCCTTCCCAGAACTTTTTAATGGCAAGCATGTTGATGCCAAAACAAGGCATGGGCACTTTAAGGAAATTTGCAAACAAATTTATTCTGAGAACATAGACACAAAATTTGAAACCAAACATTAGCAAACTTCTTGCCTTAGTGCATAGAGCAGTATTTTTTTTTTTTTTGAGTCATGGAAGAGCAGTGTAATATTTGTAATAAATCACTGTAACTTACTGCATTGATAAACTAAAGGAGAAAATATAGGATCATCTGATTAGATGTGGAACAATATATTGAAAAAATTGATTAAACATTTGTCAATGTTGTTAAATTAAACATTAAACAATATTTATCAATATATTGATAAAGTCAATATCCATTTCTTTTTTATTTTTCACTTTGTGGACAAACTAGTATTAAAAGGAAATTTCATTGAACTGTTGAGAAACACTGTATACAGTTGCTTATTCCTGCTTACCATATCATGTCAAAACTCAATGACTAAAATATATATATATATATATTTTGCTCTTGACTCTTTTGGTTGGCTGATCAGGATAGGTTTGAAATTGACAAACAGTAATGAAATATTCAAATAATATCCTTCAAAATAGCATCAAACATAGCAAGTATCTGTTCTTGAAATAAATCTAGTGAAAGATGTGCAAAACCTTTACACAGAAAAGATGTGCAAAACCTTTACACAGAAAATTATTATAGTAATGAAATATTCAAATAATATCCTTCAAAATAGCATCAAACATAACAAGTATCTGTTTTTGGAATAAATCTAGTGAAATATGTGCAAAACCTTTACACAGAAAATTATATTACACAGAAAACAGACATTACTGAGAAAGAAAAGAAAAAGAGCAATTAAATGAAATAAATGTACCTTGTTTATGGACTGAAAGACTCATAATTTAAAGATATCAACTATATCCTCCCGCAAATAGTACATGCAATATACTAACAATCAAAATGCCAGCAAGGTTCTATCTGTGTGGATTGAAAACTGATTCAAAAATGTATGTGGAAATTCAAAGAGCTAAGAAGACCAAAGACAAATAAATTGGGGGAGGTACACTACCAGATACAATGTTTTATTATAAAGTTACAGTAAAAATGTGTGATATTGACACAGACAAATAATCCAGTAACCCTAGAAAGGATACCCTACATTATAATCATATAATGATACCCTACCATTTATAACAATGATGCATCATACTATGTACAGCAATCACAGCATTTATAAGGAAGGTGCCACTGGAATGTTAGGGAAGAAAGATGGATATTTTCAGTAGATGAGGCTGGAATAATTGGGTCTTTCTATGGGAAAAAAAAAAAGTTCTCAGTAGATGATGCTGAATCAACTAGATATTCAAGTGGAAGAAAAATTGAATTAAACTTTTTTTCACATCTCACACCTATATAAAAATTAATTCCAGATGGATTAAGATTCCAGATGAACTGAAGATCTAAATTTGAAAGGTAAATTATTAAAGCTTCTCTCCAAAACTGGAGATTATTTCCATGGCCATGACATGCATGAGTGGCTTTATACATTTGTGAGAAGTCAGTTGTGACAGTATCTTCTATACTCTAGAATCCCATTTATATAGAGTCTCCCTCCCCAAAATAAGTAAAACTAATCAGTGATGCTGGAAATCACAACAGTGGTGAACTTGGTGGGTTAATTTCTGTGAATTTGTACACAATTCAAATTCAATCTCTTGGATTTATGCAATCTCTTAGAGTGATGGTTATGTTTTACATAAACCAAGTGGTTTTACAAAACCACTTACAATACTATCAAAAAGTGTCACATGCTTAAGAATAAGTTAAATAGAAAATGGAAAAGTCTCTACACAGATAATTAAAATATAAAAATTATTGAGAGAAATGGAACAAGAATGAATGAAAAAATAAATGATGTGACATTTTCGTGAGCTGGAAAGCTCATTATTATAAAGATGGCAACCGTATTCTCATATAATAAATGCAAACCAATCATAACCAAGAGATGATTTGCTATATTTCTATACAAAAAGTGTATATGTTATACTTCAACAACAAATTAGCACAAAAAAAGAAAACACAAAATGAATTGTAATTGCCTACCAAAAAAGAAAAGAAAAAAAGAAATATGCTCTCGCTGCCCTGTAGTCTTGTTCTACCACATTTAGAAGGTGAGGATGAATGACTATCTGGATATGGTGCTAATGCATTCCATTCCTTGTGTCAAATTTCTCACCTTCTCAAATTGCATGAGTGCAAACGTTTTGGACCTTTATACCCATGACATTCTGGGAAATGACCTTACCATTCCTCAACAATATTTTACAAGTGAACTTGGTGTGGAAAGGATCACTGGCCTGAAATATATCTCTTTGATAGTGGAACTGTTAGCAGTCTTCTCAGTGACTACAGAACACAGTGATGTGCATGTGTGTAAATATCTTGAGGTCATCCTAATGTACTTTACTATCACATGAGATGCAGCATCAAAGAAGTTGGATTAAACATACCGTTATCTTGCTCTTTCTTTTGCAACTCAAATCCATGTTGGAGCATAGCATACAGCAGCTTCAGGTGAGAAGAATTTATGAATGTGAACTTACTTAAATGGAATAAAATATATCCTATGCATATAATAATTTAATAATTTTATTATAATTCTGCACAGCACTTCATGGAATCATTGAACAAAAGATTTGTGAATCTTTAGAGATAATTCAGCTTCTACCTGACACAGACTTTACCTGATAAGTGCTTTTCTAAAGGCTCTCTTAACACCTCCAGGTGAGGAAGTTCATTATTTTATGATGCAATTTATTAATTTTTTATAGACTTCTATGTGCTTTTAGAGGACTCTTATGCTAATCCAAAATCTGTTTTCCTGTAATTTATATGGCTTTTTATTCTTCCCTGTGGTGCCATGTAGAATAACAGTTTAATTTCAGGCAAAGTCACATACACTTTTACATTTTTCACAGTATTGGGGCACCTGGGCGGCTCAGTTGGTTAAGTGTCTGCCTTAGGTTCAGGTCATGATCTCAGGGTCCTTGGATAGAGCCCCTTGTCAGACTCCCTGATCAGCAGAATGTATGCTTCCCCCTCTCCCTCTGCTCCTCCCCTCTGCTCTTGCACTATCTCTCCAATAAGTAAATAAAATCTTTGAAAAAAAACAAAAATAAATTTTTGCAATATTTTTGGACTTCTAAATAAAATCAAATTGAAAAATAATCTAGTATATTTGAACTAGGCAACATATTACAGTCAGTAAACATTTCTTAAAAGTGTATTTTGATTTTTCATGAACAAATTGCTAATTGGTTTCTACTCTAGACCTCCTTTATGCATGTCTTCTTCATCCAAAAGTACATCATCATCAACTCACTCACTGAAGCCAGATATCCTTAGGTCCTCTCTTCCTCAAACCCTCCATATCTAATCCATCAGCAAGTTCTATAGGCTGTACCTACATCATTTGCACCACTTTTGATCACTACAGTCCATTCTTCACATAGAGCTAGTAATCTTTCTAAAATCATAAAATCATGATATTTTGTAGTAGGCAGACTTCTAAGATATCCCACAATAATTTCCATCTCCTGATATTCATGCCATTGTTCAATTCCTCTCCCTAAGAGTTGAATGGACATATTGGCATTTAATGAATAGAATATGGCAAAAGTAATGGTGCATTACTTCTGAGCTTAAGTTACAGAAGACTGTGACTTCTATCTTGTTTGCTCTTTCTCTCTCTCTCTGGCTCTTCTCAATCACACCCTCCAAAGAATCTAGCTGCCATGCTGTGAATTACCGTATGGGGAGACCCATGGGGCAAGAAAGTAAGGGTGGGCTCCAGCCAACAGCCAATAAGAAACTAAGGCTCTCAGTTCAACAGTTCACATGAAACCGAACCCTGCCAACAACTACATGAGTGAGCTCGGAAGTGATTTTTCCCCAGTGAAGCTTTGAGATGCCTACATCCTCAGCCAGGACTTTTTAGCTTTGTAAGAGACCGCAAGCCAGAGGTCCCAGGTCAACTGCACTTTGATTCCTGTAGGAAATAGGGAGTGATAAAAGTTGTTGTCTTGAACCTCTAAGTTTTGGGACATTTGTTAGAAATATATAACTAATACATATTCCTTTGCTTCAAACCCTTCAATCACTTTCAATAAAAAAATCTTTTTGTCAACGATCAACAGCCCATTGCCCATGGCTCTGTCCTCCCCTTCTGCTTCTTGGCTGTTTACAGAGCTCCAGACTGAGTTTCTTTCAGCTCTTGGAGCTAGTGAAACTCTTGTTTACTAGAAACTTGTCCTTGCTGATCTCTCCGCTGGCATGTTTTCATGCCCTGTCTTCTCCTGGCTGGTCTATTATCATTCTTTTATCTTCCCTGAACTCCTTCTAACCAGTCTCTTTAGATACCTTAATCCTATGTTAGGTTCGGAGCACTTTTCTAATTTGACATGATTTCAGTTATGGGGCTGCTTCTCTTTTTTAATCTTCCCTCCTACTGAGATCTGGTTAAGCCAGGATTCTGACCTGGAACCCAAGGGTCCCCACTGTGCACTGCTGCCAAAACTCTAGCCTATGCTCCTCTGTAAACTTCTAGAAGTTAATGCATTTGTCATCAAAATTTCTTTGTAGTTTTAGAGGATGCAATCTGAATAGGAAAAAAAAAAAAAAGTTCAAAGAGCATTTAGAATAAAGGGCAGTAAAGAGTTACAACAAAGAATAGGTCCAAATCTAAGTCAGGTGTTAGCCATTTCTTAGTATATAGAACCTACTGCTCATGCTTTCTTGGTAGAAGTTTTTATTTTTATCCTCTAAGATTATACAGCAAAGAAATAATTTAGGAATTAATTTTTTTTTTGTAATGTGATATGTAGATTACAATTAAACTTTTAAAATCCCTCAGAAGATTGAATTGGATTTTTAGGTGATAAAGAAACAGAGCATTTTTCTCCTTCACCAGCCATTACATCCAGCCTGAAGAACACTTGAAACTATTTAAAATATATTGGTATGAACTGTTTTACCTTAATATCTTCATAGTTATATATTAAACAGAGAGCCATCTGAGATGAATGAATATTGAGAAAAATGATCAGGGAAAGGTTATATATTAGGATTATATTACCATGTTTTCCTTGATAGTTTTGAAGACTCCACAAAGTGAGTAAAGTCATACCAAAAGCATTAAAACCCAGAGCCTAGAAGACTGTAATATAGGAATTCAGAAATCCTGAAAAGTAGAGCGATGCATTACTCCCCATTTCAATGAAACATAATAGCATTCAAGACAAGAGTCCATTACTTAGTTTTTACCACACGGGGTACCCAAAATCCCAGTTCCACTTTTAATGTGATTCCAACTATAAAATGAAATCATTCTCAGTCGGTCAATTTTATTTGCTCAATTTATCAAATGGTTCGCCGAACTACAAGAAAGGACAGTTAGTCCTTTCTTCCGTTTGAAAACATTCAAGCTTCCTTTTCTTTTTCCTTCTGCTGCTTGCCTCAGGGACATTTTATGCTTAAAAGCCTTTGGATTGATTTCTGTGCCCATTGGTGCTTCCATTTGCCATCTGTTAGTTGAAGTATTTATATATTTAGCAACACGGGAAAGATGGAACATGAAAAATTGGGGAAATTTGAATAGACAGGACAGTCTATTCAGTCAAAGTCTTTGTATGAACAGTACTGCTTCATAATGTGTGGATAATTTCAAAATGATATGAGGTTCTAAGATTCCTGAATAGCTTGTTATAAAAGCACTGGAACAAAGGAAAAAGTAGGGCTTTGATAACATATAAGAATGTGTAAAGAATGTTAATAGATACTGAGATTTTTGAAGACAGAGAAGTAGAAAAAACTTTACTCATGTTTTTAAAAAATTATTAACTTGTGAAAGGCCTTATTTTTCATGGAGGGAAAATGTAGGCCTTAAACTTGACTGACACCATCGTAACCCTTTTCAGCCACTGATAATTTATTGTTGCTTTGAGAGCAAAGGAAGCTCTTTAATGGGGCGAAAAAACCCCTCACCTTGTCGCAGAGAAGGCAATTAGATTAACTTGGTGAAAATGTTAGGATTTAATTGTGTAAGAGCTTTTGTAATTTTCACATTGTGCAAATTAATTCTTTTTAAAAGATTTTAATTATTTATTTGAGAAGAAAGAGAGAGAGAGAGGGAAAGAGAGAGCACGAGAAGGGGGAGGGGCAGAGAGAGGGAGAAGCAGGCTCCCTGAATGGGGTTGGAGGGGCTTGATCCCAGGATCCTGAGATCATGATCTGAGCCAAAAGCAGACTTTTAACCAACTGAGCCACCCAGATGCCCCTAAATTAATCCTCTTAAAAGTGGATTGAAAAAAAAAAAAAAAAAGTGGATTGAAAGACAAGTATCTTAGAATAATGTGACACTGGGGTCTTACAAACGCAAAGAGAGTAACTTGTAGAATCTTTTATTCCATAATTTATTCTCTGAACTTTTAACACACACTCACTCACTCACTCACTCACTCACATTTGAACAACCAATGAAAAGCATTACTCATTTGTTTATGTGTCTGGCTTTCTTGGCATTCGCTCTCTCTTCTCCTCCTCTCACTGCTTCATATGTTTTGCCTTATTCTCTTCACTTCCCCTCTGGTTCTCCTGTGACTCTGCACCTCCTTATGGTGGAGCCTGGCCAATGTCAACCATTGTTCCCATGATGTTTACTACCTCAATTAAATCAGGCTGCAACTGGAATGTACTTCCAAGATTTCTCTTCCCACAGCAGTAACTGCTCCCACAAAGAATACATTTGCCTAATATGTCAACATCTGGAAAAGCTGTGGCAGTGGCAGCTTATGATCCACAGGCCAAGCCCTGACATCAGCAAACATGTGAGGCAATAAAGAGGAAGGAACTCGGGGCATCACAAACAATACACACGGGGAGTGTTTGACCCAATCCACTGCTCTGTCCTCTAAAGGAATTAAGCAAAAAAACATTTTTTTTTCTCTTGAGGACTGATCTTCAGAAGGGAAGGATCATAAAAGGATTATGGGAATTCAGAGCCATAAGAGAATTTAGAGATCATGTGGTTTGTATGCTCCGTTTTCTAGTTTAGAGATGAGAATCCATATGATGAAGGCAAAAAACTCCAAACTTGGTGACTTTTAATTATATGGGATTTTTTTTAAGATTTTATTTTGTATTTATTTATTCATGAGAGACAGAGACACACACAGAGAGAGACAGAGAGGCAGAGACACAGGCAGAGGGAGAAGCAGGCTCCATGCAGGGAGCCTGACGTGAGACTTGATCCTGAGTCTCTAGGATTACACCCTGGGCCAAAGGCAGCACCAAACCGCTAAGCCACCAGGGCTGCCCATATCTGGGATTTTTATATAGATGCAAATCAAAACTTGAATTAGATTAAGTTTTACTAATCACTATACTCTTAACCTGGAAAAAAATTGTGTATGTGTAGATAGATGAATATTTTTGATTTTGAAATGATTTTGAAAAATCATTTTAATCTACTTATATAATAAGAGGATCAAATTTTATATAATAATGAACATATTCTTATGAAAGGCATTTAATAAAATTAACATATAACTATATAAAACTGTGAAAGCCATGTTGTAACTGGTAGTTGACAAAAATTAATGTTTTCTAGTATTTAATGATATATTTATGGATTTCAGTTTTGTACTTTAAAAAATATTTTCAAATCATGTAAGTAATTTTTTAAAGATTTATTTATTTATTTTAAAGAGAGAAAGAGAGAGCGAGTACAGAATTGGGGGGTGGGCAAAGAGAGAATCTCCAGTAGACTCTTCATTCAGCACAAAGCCTGATGCAGGGCTCAATTCCAGGACCTTGAGATCATGACCTGAGTCAAAATCAAAAGTCAGACGCTTAACCAACTGAGCCACCCACGGGCCCCTGTCAGTAAGTATATTACCCATCCCAGATTTCAAACTTTTATGATATGCCCTTGGAAAATTACTGGGCCACTGATACTACAACTACCTTGCCTAGGTAAATAGAATAGCCCTGAGTTGATATATTGGAAAGAGATCTGAACTAAGCAAAAGAATTAGGTTCATGTTTTGCCACTAAGTTAATATATAGTGTTTGGCAAGTCACTTTTCCTATCTGGACTTGAGTTGAGAATTGATGGGATTAAACCAGTCATCTTATGACAGTTTCAGCTCTAGGATACTCAGAGACTATTTTGAAAACAAGGAATCAAAATTTAAATCCAGGAAGGGAGGTGAAACATCAGTCAAGCAATAAATGTTGTTTGGCTTGGAATGAAGTTAAAGTGTTCATCAAAATTTACAGGTAATAATCACTCCCTGAAGAAAAGTATAGCTTACTTTTTTCTTTTCTTTTCTTTTTTTAAGAATGTATTTATTTATTTGAGAGAGAGAGCATGAGTGGAGAAGAGAGGCAGAGGCAGAGGGAGAAGCAGACTCCTCACTGAGCAGGGATCCCAGGGCTCCCTCAGGACCCTGAGATCATGACCTGAGCCAAAAGCAGACACTCAAATGACTGAACCACCCAGGTGCATCTTCATGGGGGTTGAACTAGAAAGAAATATACTTTATTCGAGTCTCATTTTTACATGAACATGCTTACTTGGTCAACTTACACTAGATAGAATATTGTTATCTGAAAAGAAACTAGGATCTTACAGTTTCAACCATCCATCTTTTCTTCTTTTTCTTCCTCTTCCTCTGCTTCTCCTTCCTCTTTTTCTCCTTCTCCTTCTCCTTCTTCTTTGGTTTATGAGTTTTAAGACCCAGATAAAAATCTCAGAAACTCTCCTAAAGAACATCTAGCTTTCAGTTATTTCTGAGATTTTCTAAAATGATTGATACATATCTCTATTGATTAAAATAATTTAAAAAATATATATATAGGGAGAGAACTTAGGAAGGCATCTCATTGGTGTTAAGGCAAATTCCTAAGTTTTCAGCATGTCCTTCAAGGCACTGCCCACCTTGGTCCAGCTCTGTGTCTCTGGCTCTCCCCCCTTCAATCTTCCAGCTGTCTTCCCTAGAGGCTTCTCTCAGTGCTGGGAACACTTCATGTCCCTTCCCTCTCAGGACCTTTTAAAAATATATATACTTTTAATCTAATTTTAAAAATGCGCATGGTGTCAAAAGTCAAATTATTTTCTACTGTTTATAACTAAGCAAAATTCTGAAAGCTACAAAAAGAAAATAATTTATCTCTACAAAATACTCATTCCCTAGAGGAATTCATGTTCACATCTTTTAGATATTTTTTCTGATACTGTCCTCCATATTTCTATATAATGTGCTGTACTGCTATTGCTTGAATTTTAATTAAAGTAGTACTACTGATTTCCTGATTTGAAAAATAGTTCCCATCAACCCCTCTGTCCTTCAAACATGTGCACATCTACCCCCACTTCTCATCCCACCATAATTGTGTCAGAATTGGAAAAGTTCAAAATTAATGATCATAATGTGTGTTTATCTAAGTGTTATTTTCAAGTGAATCATGGTTTAATTTTCTTTCTTTAGTATTTTTTCTTTATTTTTCTTGACTTTTTTTGTTTGTCTAGTTTTGCATGTGACAGCCAATGATTATCTCCAAATTCTTATACTAGAGGGTCAGATCTCCAAATATTGTGTTCTATAATACTCCAGAGTCTTTTTAAAATACTTTTTAATTTAAAAATTGGTCTCCTTGAACCTACTGTCTACCTGCTGCAATCAGAATGGTCTGCACTTGGACCTGTTGGACAGTTGTCATCCTGAGGTTTGCCTTCACTGTGGTCCTAGTGCTTCCTTACTCTATTTTTGTTGTTGTTGGGCCCTCTGCTTCTTAGATTTTAAGTTTTTCTCTTCTAGGTTTCTTTCCTTGACTAATGGAATGCATATTCATAGGTTCATAAAAAGTGAGGATAGGGAAGGAATTTAGCCTTTGAGATCTTGTTTTCCCAAAATTTCTTTGTTGTGCCTTTATACTTGATTGAGAATTAAACTGGCTGGATAATTCCAGATTATAAGTCATTTTCTCTTAAAATTTGATCTTCAACTTCTTTCAAATATTTATTTCTGCTATTGTATTTTTTTTCATTTCTATTTCCAGAGTATTTTGATGTTACTGCATGTTTCCAATATTTTTATAGATTTGTCTTCTTATTCCAAGTGTCTGTCTGTGGAACTCCACCACAATTTTTTTTAAAGATTTTTTTTTTAAGATTTTATTTATTTATCCATAGAGACACACACAGAGGCAGAGACACAGGCAGAGGGAGAAGCAGGCTCCATGCAGAGAACCTGACGTGGGACTCCATCCAGTGTCTCCAGGATCACGCCCTGGGCTGCAGGCGGCGCTAAACCGCTGCGCCACTGGGGCTGCCCCACCACCACAATTTTTGTTTCTTGAAAGTTCTTTGTGCTCCATGCATTGTTTCTATTTCTTAAACAATAAATAAATACACTCATAGTTAGGTATAGAGCTGCTACAATGCGATTAGAAACTCTGGATTTGGGCAGCCCCAGTGGCCCAGCAGTTTAGCACCGCCTTCAGCCCAGGGTGTGATCCTGGGGACCTGGGATAGAGTCCCATGTCCAGCTCCCTGAGTGGAGCCTGCTTCTCCCTCTGCCTGTGCCTCTGCCTCTCTCTCTCTCTGTCTCTCATGAATAAATAAATAAAATATTAAAAAAAAAAAAAAAAAGAAACTCTGGATTTTCCTATAGCATAATCTGGATTGACTGTTTTGCTAGGTAACATCTTTCTCCAGAAAGGAATCTTATTTCATGTCTACAAGTTATAATCCTGGTTGCTCATCTGGGGAGCTGTTTGTAAGGAGACCTAGTGTGGTCTTATCTTTCAAGGTGCAGACTTTCACTTCATCTATTGGTTCTCCATATTTTATTCCATCTTCAACTATGACTGGTGGCCAAGAGTCCAAAATTTCTCTGGTTTTCTCTAATATAAATATCTAATTTTTGCCAGGGTTGGGAAACGCTGAACTAATAGAACCAGAGGGTAAAATGGTGGCTTCCAGGGGCTGATGGGTGGTGGAAATGGTGAGATATTGGGCAAACATCAAGTTATAAGATAAACTCTGGGAATCCAATTTAAAGCATGGTGACTATAGTTAATACTACTGTATAGTATACTTGAGATTTGCCGAGAGAGTAGATCATAAGAGTTCTCACCACCACACACACAGGAAAAAGGTGACTATATGAGATGATACATATGTTAATTACTTGATTATGGTATTAATTTTACAATGTCTACTTGTACTAAATCATCATATTGTACATCCTAAGCATACATAATTCTGTCAACTATACCTCAATAAATCTGAAAAAAAATTAAAAATGAAACAAAGGTTTATTCTTCACTTATACTAAATCGTCAATGAGATTGCCATTTTCACTCAGGGTCCTTTACTCTACTATCTGGAACATTGCTGATTGTAGAAGTTATTTTCACCCATTACCCATACACATTGGCCACAAGTAGTTATTTGACCCCATACTTCAAGGCAGCAGGCAAATGATCCATGTTACTCCCACCTAGAAATCAATATAAATCTGACATTAGTGACTAGTTGTCATGCCTCACAGGCTAGTGGATGCCTCCTAATCAGAGCTTAGAACATACTGCCATATATGAGATAAGCACCTCCTGTGTACATTGGCCTCAAAATCTAACCCAACATTCCCCAAATGCTATCCCCAAGCAATGCACTATGAATGCCTGCCATTGTCAGACAGGAACTAGGCATCCCTTTGAGAAAAGGGTCCAAATAAATAAATAAGAGAAAAGAACCTGAGAAATATAGTCTCAGGTTTCTTCTCTGGGATAGGACACAGAAGCAACCAAGGGTAATGAAATCATCTTGTCCAGAGACAATCTAAGCATACTCAAGAAAGTTAAATAACTGTCTAGGCCCAAACAGCAAATACAGACTAACCCTTTATGGGATCCATGTTCTTGCTTCTAATTTCAATATAATTTTCATCATGCTGGTGTATCTCAGACTTCACACAATTATAATTTGTACTCTACCTTTAAAAAGCCTATTATGATATTTATATCATTCTGGAAAGAACCTATCTTTGGTTTAGATGCATCTATTTTAAAAGAAAATTAGTGCATAAGAAAATAAAAGTGAAAATTCAGGAGGGACCATGATGCTACACACAAAAAAGCTATTCCCGGAATTCAAAGGTAGAGGGAGTCTAGGAATGCCAGAGAAGAACAGAGATGCATGTCCCTGGCCCCAAAGGACTGAGACGAACAGAAGGTAGGCCTAGAGAGTGGGGTTCTCATAGTTCTGCAAGAAAGGAGAAAACTTGAATTAGAGAAAGTTCTCCCAGGGATGAAGATGGAAATGGATTAAAGTTTGGAAGGAGAAAACTTGAATTAGAGAAAGTTCTCCCAGATGAAGATGGAAATGGATTAAAGTTTGGAACTGAGGATCTGAGGCAGTAATGGGCCTCACTGACACAATGAAATAGAGGCTGAGTCTAGTGAAGAGCATTGGAGTTGAGGAGAGAGATCTTGAGGAGGAGGAATCAAGGAATAAATTGCCTAGGGAGGCGTGGAGCTGCCCAGGCATGACCCTAGGTGATAACTTAGGGAACAGTGATTCAGGAAGACTGTAGGGTCTTAGATTGTTTTTAGGGGAAGGCTGCAAGGAGGGGATGCTGAGGTTAGGGCAAAGGACTGGTTAGGGCTTTGGGACTGAGGTGAGGCAGCAAGAGCCCTGGGAACCAAGCGTCCTGACCTGGACTGGAAAGAAAGAGTCATGCATCATATCAAAGCCATTACAGGTGGTGAGACCCCACTGTAGTAGTCATCTCTGCTTCTCTGAGGACTTTGAATGAATCCCTTCCTATTAGAAATGGAAAAAGAAATTGGCATGAATACCATACCCCTTCTTTTATTTTTGCTTAGTGCTCAAAGGTTTTCTTCCAATCAAGTCCACACAAAGCAATAACAGTACAGAAAGAATGTTTTTATGATATGTATTAATTTAATAACATGTGCTTCCTTATCCTTTAATGTTTTTGTGGTTACAATAAATACCTGGAGAAAAGTACTGAGGAAATTCTAAATTGCTCACATTTGTTTTTACTTTTGTTTTTAGATTTTGCTTCATAGTTCAAACTGATGAAAATAATCAAGAGCTCAGTCAGTGGAGTAGGAACATGAAGATTATTTAATTTATTTAATGCACAATGAAAATATTTTCTATTTTTTTCCCTCAATAAATAACATGGTAAAGAACTCTGGCATTTTAAAATAGGGAAATCTGCTATTGAGACCATTGTTTATTTGGGGAAGGGGGTAGGATAAGAGGATATTTTATTCTCTTCTCTCTTTCTCGCTTTCTCTCTCTCTCTCTCTCTCTTTTTTTTCAGGAAGAAAGATTGAAATTAGTACTAAAATCTGTAGTGAAAGAGTTGCAAGTTTGCTTATCTTTATAAAGTTTGCTGATATCTAGACCTTGGGACCCAATGCTTTAAGGCATCTTGTTTCACCTTGAAAGGCACCTCCTCATTAGAAAGACTTGTCATTTCAACAAAGAAAAGTCATTGGCTGATAATCTAATCTTTGAAAAAGAGTTTGGATTTTCCTGCAACAAAGAAGAGAAATGCAGTATTGGAATCTATCTATCTATCTATGAATCTATGAAACTAAAAGCTTAAGAGGAAGAGGGAAAAATGCCTTGATCATAATTAGTACTCAGGCTGTTTCATCTGTTAAAAGACTTAGTACTGGGTGAGAGAGCTTGGTATTGTGGTGTCCAGCTTCAGTTAGAAACCCATCCAGAGTTCACCAGAGGGAGGAAGCAACTCACAAAAGATAATTTTTCTCTTTAAGGGTATTCTTTATTGATGAAAAAATAAAAAGAAGGAAAGAAAATCTCTCCCTCCCCATTTCCCCCAGTCTGCTGTATTTTTAGCAACGAGAACAACAGCACAACAACATTTTTTACTGATCTGGACTAAGGCATGCCACATTTTTCTCTTGAAAATAATCACGATGATAAGAATGATTGGATTGTTGTTTTTGCTATTGTCACTGGGTCATATTGGCAAGCCTTAAAAACCAGAGTGTCAGGAAGTGATATGGGAAGGAACTCTTAAAAATAAATGTGCCCTCCTAACTTTGTAGATCCTTCCAAATTCTTTTCAGCTTAAAGTTTGTATTTTCTGCTCTGATGTTTCTTAAATTATGTTTTTCTGTAGTTCTCTGAAGTAGTGTATTTGTCTCTGCTATAACACCACCGGCTGGGTGGCTTAAGCAATGGAGACATATTTTCTCATAGTTCTGAAAGGTAGAAGTCAAAGATCAAGGATCAGCCTATTTAGTTTCTGGTGGAAGCTCTCTTCCTGGCTTGCTGATGGCTACTATCTTGCTATGTGGTCACATGGCCTCTTCACTGTGTCTGTGCAGAGAGAGAGAGAGAGAGAGAGGGGGAGGGAGAGAGAGAGAGAGAAAAAAAATCTCCTCTTCTAATAAGGCCACTTGTCCTATTGGATTAGGGCTCTACCCTTATAACTTTATTTAACCTTAATTACCTCTTAAAGGCCCAGTCTCCAAATACAGGGGTTGGGGCTTCAACATGAATTGGGCAAGGGGGCTACAACTGAGTTCATAGCAATCCGTATATGAAGTACATATTTATCAATGACAAATCATGACAAAAACATGAAAGACAATCTGTTTCTTGATAATACTGTGTTGTTATAAACACCTGAAATTACCTGTAAAGAGACCACTTGAACTTAACGGTTATTGTTTAACTTTAAAACATGCAACAGCTTACATTCTGGTTACACTTAATATTTTTTTTTCAATGTACTTCCTGCTCAAATATTTTGTGTGATCCTTCCAAGGCACTTGTGACGAGAAACCTATCATTAAGCCTTGGCTGAGGAAACTGGGTCATAACATAGCGGAGAGAGTGGTAAGTGCCCTGTGAAATGAGATCAGAAGAGAAGCTCTTCTGCTGTAGGGGGTTCAGTTAGTGTCTTGGGATATGGGACCCTCTCTCTAGAGTGAAAGAGTCGTTTTGGATGAAACTCCAAGGTTCCTCCTGGCTGTAAAATGGTCTGTATTTCTATAAAACACAAAGAAAAGGAAGAGATTTTCTGACAGCCACACTGAGAATTAATAAAAGGTGTGGGTTTAAAACCCTGTTTTCCTGACTTACAGCTAATGGAAATTTCCAGAAATACTAAAGGTCTACTGTCAAGTCCCTCATCCTAATTCTCTTGACGGCATAGAAGTCTTATGTTTGCTTACTTCAGTGGTTAGAAACACAGAAGAACATCTCCCTTTAAGGCTTATTAAGAGAAAATAACTGCTTAACGTTCCATAGAGAGTGGTGCTTTTCCTTAAGAAAGAGGGGGAAAATGACGACTGCAGATGTTTAAGAGGTTGGCTATAAATTCAGTGAGCAATAAACAAGAATTGTGATGGGAATAAAATCCAATGCCCTTATAGGGAAACCCAGACATGCAGATTCGTACATGCGCCTCATGTTAGGTTTTTTTTTTTTTTTTAAGAAGCTTGTGGTGGTACTAAGGGTTTGCCTGTAAAATGAGACCTGAATGATGTCTGGCAGATCTGAAGCACAAAGAAAGATCTGAGAGCCCTTGTGTTTACACTTGCACGATGACGGTTGTAAGCAGATCTTTCTAAACACGACAGAGCAATTTAGAAGGATTAAGATCTGAATTTAGCCAAGTGTATGCCACAATTCTCCTGCTTGCTAAAGCTTCATGAAATTAAGTTCCCCCACGCTGATAAACCTAGAACAAAGGGATTTTGAAAGTTCCTCTTAAGGAATTTGCTCTCTCATGAGATCTTGTTGCTTGTCACTTGAGTTTATAGTGTTGCTTCTTTGTTCTATGGGGATAATCCATGTTGGTTATTTTCCATGTAGTAGCCAACAATTTCTCTATGAGGTAGCTCCCTAAAGCTAGGGAAGAAGGCACCGAGAGATTTTTCAGTCTCATTCTGAAGAGAATGCTTGCATCGCTTGAGAATATAATGGAAAACGTCTTTCAGTTTGTAAGTCATTCTTGTTTTGTCTCCATTCCAAGATAAATTCCGTTTGGGGGAAATTGCAATACAGTGTTCAGTCATTTTTGATTTATGTTAGAATAAAAGAGTAACTCAAATGCTGGAGCTTTTTCTCTAATGCTGTCCGGAGAGTTCATGTCTCAGTGCTGCCTTTCAGGTGAAATCACATCATGATTAGTCCTTTGGCTACTGCATTCAGTTAACACTATCAAATTCTCACCTCATGCTGGGGAGGAATCTCAGCTGTATGGGAAGAGGACATATGTTTTGATGCATTAAATTAGAAGTAACTCACAGAAGATTCATGAGTTTATGACGAAGTTATATATCCAGACGGTTACATCACTGAGTACTTCACATAGGTAAGAATGCTGCTCGGAACATTATTATGTACAAAGAAATAGGACTGATTAGCACACTTTTTGCTGAAAGGAAATTATATATATGATAGACATATTAAAATATGCATTATATATTAACATGTAACACGTAATTGTATTCATAAAATAAGATAACATTAATGACACATTAATTCTATATGATATTTACCATATAATTATATCAACCTTTCTTTTTTTAAGATTTATTTATTTATTCATGAGAGACACAGAGAGAGGCAGAGACACAGGCAGAGGGAGAAGCAGGCTCCCCGCAAGGATCCCATTGTGGGACTTGATCCCGGATCCTGGGATCACACCCTGAGCCAAAGGCATATGCTCAACTGCTGAGCCATTTTTAACTGCTATTAACCATTTTTAAAATATGGATCCCATTCAATGAAGTGCTTTTTGAATAATTTTATGAATTCAGTACTCTTGTTGGTACTGCTGAAGATACAAAAGAATAAGATAGCCCTCTAAGTGGTTCAGAGGGCTTTCAAGGAAGTTCTTTAATTCCATCCTTTCTAACATGAATCTTAACTCTTGGGATCCAGTGAGGAAAGCTAACTTCTTCTATTAAGTCTTTTTGGACTGTATTTCCAGTCTTTTGTGAAAAATAGATTTTCCTTGTTTCAGTGACAATAGCCAACATTCCCCATGGATATAGACACTGTTACAAGATTTATGACCTGTTTTAGGTTTGAGCAAAGGGAAAGCCTAATCTTAGTAAAAGTAAATTTTTATGGAATAGAGTATCATCAGTATTTTGTATCAGTTTGAAGATAAAGAAAAACTGTTCTGGGATGATGCTCTGAGGACTGATGCTCAATTGTGCCAGAGTCTACTTTTGTTTGGTTGTGTAAGAATCCAAAATTGTCATGTGAGGAGCAAGTTTGTGACTGATGGACTTCCTACACCACCTCCTACTGGGAAGGTAGTGGCCTCACAGATAGTACTCCCAATACTGTGAGGTTGTTTGTACACTCTAATTTTTTTTTTCCATACCTAAGGTAAGACAACATGACTTTATCAAATGAGTATATTCCCTCTGTGTCCCTGACAATTATCATTTCTAATCTTTATCAAGAAAATGGTTCAATAAGAAAACGTGTTAGGGTGCAGTGTTGGTTAGAAGGGCAAGGAAGGGGCACCTGAGTGAATCAGTTGGTTAAGTATCCAAATCTTGGTTTTGGATCAGGTCATGTTGTCATGTTTGTGAGATCAAGCCCCACATCTGTCTCTGTGCTCTGCACATACTCTATTTGAGATTCTTTCTCCCCTTTCCCCCACCATGCTTTCTCTGAAATAAGTAAATAAACAAATCTTAAAATAAAAAAGGCAGAGAATACAGAAACAATGGAATTTTCTTTTTTCAGAAAGCAGCTTGATACTTAAAAAAAAAAAAAAAAAATTCCAGTTAGTGGATCAGGATCTACCAGTAAATCTTGGAACTATATTCCTTAGTTAGATGCTACTCCATTTTCCTTCTTTACCATGTTTCTCTTGCCAGTCTCAACTCCCTCATCTCCATTAGGCCCATCATCCAGCAGTTCATCAGAATTTCTAGAAGATGAGGAATACAGAGTTGTGCCACCAACAAGAACTTTAGATCATCAGCACATTCCATACCACCATGTGTTCTCAATTATCTCCAGAATTTGATTAGATGACTCCAAAAGGCTATAGACTCAACTTTAAATTCAAAGATATGATACTGTTAATGCATTTAATGAGCCTGTGGAATTCTCACACAAGATCTTGTGTAACTTTATTATTATTTATTATTATTCATATTAGTCTTTGTCTAATGTGTTTGGATAGATTTTTTTTAAAAGACTTTATCTATTCATGAGAGACACACAGAGAGAGGCAGAGACATAGGCAAAGGGAGAAGCAGGCTCCCCTGCTGGGAGCCTGATATGGGACTCGATCGCAGACCCCTGGGATCACGCCCTGAGCCAAAGGCAGATGCTCAACCTCTGAGCCACTCAGGTGTCCCCCTAGATTTTTATATGTAAATGAAATAACCATTCTTACTCTCACTGGCTTGTTTTTAGATAATTTTTTTTTTCACTTATAATGCTTTGCCTCTAAAAAGGTGAGATTTCTCTAACTTATTTAGATTATTTTATACAGTTATAACACATAATAATTTCTATTCATTCATTCAGAAAGTATTGATGCCTGTTTTGTAAAAGTTATGCTTTATCAAATTCATACATTTGCATGTTTCATCATCCAATAACACAGAATATTATGAATAAAAGCAATGGCCTCCTTCCAACCAATCAGCAGCCTCACAAGATAAAGAACATCTTTTCAATGGTTTGTATTTTTCATTTTCCAGTGTAATTTTTGTCATTATGTATCTCTTATTTGATCTCTCCATTTTCCAGATAAAACCTATTGGCTTCTCAGTATGAAAGACTATGAGTTAGTTCAAAATCTTTACTTGTCTTGCACTTGGATGTTGATACCTATATTATTATTTTTGTTCCTCAAGTAGTCAGCTTTGTAGCTACTATAAGCTTTCTTTTTTAGGTTTTTTTTTTTCAATTTTTTTAAAAAAATTTATTTATTTATTCATGAGAGACCTAGAGAGAGAGGCAGAGACATAGACAGAGGGAGGAGCAGGCTCCCTTTGGGGATTCTGATTCAGGACTTGATCTCAGGACCCCAAGATCATGGCCTGAGCCAAAGGCAGACACTCAACCACTGAGCCACCCAGGCATTCCTACTATTAACTTTAATTTATTTTTTTCCACTAGCTTTCTACATCTCAATTTAAGCTAAGAGTACTATTTCTCCCATTCTTTACTGTATCTTGTCTCTCTTCTTCCTGCTACCATATTCCATTAACCAAATCTTTTCTTTTATACTCTCAAGATCATTAACATTTACAATCTATCTAGCAACCAAAACCAATCAACTTCCCATACCCCTGGTGTGGAAGGTCCAAATGTTTTGAGTTGTTGAATATATTTTATAAGTAGGTTTGGTTGAAAAAGCTATGGAGAACTGGGAGTCCTAGTATACCAGAGTATTGGCAGAAAATAAACACATAGATCAACAGAACAGAATAGAGAGCCCAGAAATAAACCCATAATATTATAGCCAATTAATATTCAGCAAAGGGGGAAAGTATATTCAAAAGCATATTCAATGTGAAAAAATAGTCTCTTCAACAAACAGCATTGGGAAAATTGGATAGCTACATGCAAAATAATAAAACTTAACCACTTTCGTACACCATACACAAAAATAAACTCAAAATGGATTAAGGACTTAAATGTGAGACCCGAAACCATAGAATTCCAAAAAAAAAAGCACAGGCAGGAACTTTTCTGACATAGGCCATAGTAACATTTTTCTAGATATGTCTCCTGAGGCAAAGGAAACAAAAACAAACTATTGGAGCTATGTCAAAATAAAAAGCTTCTGCACAGCAAAGAAAACAACCAATAAAACTAAGACAAATGATTGAATGAGAGAAGATATTTACAAATAATGTATCTGATAAAGGTTTGGCATCCAAAATATATAAATAATTTATACAACTCCCTGCCCCCCCCCCAATAATCCAAGTAAAAATAGGCACAAGATGTGAACAGACACTTCTCCACAGAAGACATACAGATGGCCAACAGATGCAGGAAAAGACACTCAACATCACTCCTCATCATAGACATGCAAATCAAAGCCACAGTGAGATATCACCTTGTACCTGTCAGAATGGTTAAAACAAAAAACACAAGAAACAACACGTATTGGTGAGGATGTAGAGAAAAAGAACCCTCTAGCACTGTTGGTAGGAATGTAAACTGGTGCAGCAACTGTGGAAAACAGTATAGGGGTTCCTCAGAATGTTAAAAATAGAACTACCATACGAGCCAATAATTTCATTACTGGGTATACACTTTCCACCTAGAAGTAATATTTCATTCATATTTCATTGATCAAAGCAAGTGCCAACACCCCATCAAATATTAAAGGGAAAAGGGCAATCTTACAACATGCCTAGAAAAAGAAGGAAATCAGATGATTTGTGAATAGTCATAATTCCATACATTGCTTATCAATGAGTTTCCCTTCCATTTCCAAGGCATTATCTCATTGTCTTCTAACTGCTCTTCCACTGCTGGTGACCCATACCCCGACGAGGTAAAATATTAGAAATTTCATTTTAACTTTTAATATTATACAATTTTATCCTGGTGCGATTCAGTGTGGATTTTTAAAATTTCTTTTACTGGGCATTGAGTAGGACTTTTAAGACTGAAGGCTTAAAAAAAAAAAAAAAAAAAAGACTGAAGGCTTGCATCCTCCAATTCTGAATGAATTCTTGAATTATTTCTTCAATAATTTTCTCCATGTCTTTGTTCTATCTTTCTGGAATGCCTACTAGTTTACTTAGAGGTAAAATAGAGCTTTGAAAATCTTACATGAGAGATCAGAAAAATGAAATATAGTAGACCGTTCTATGAACTTAGTTTAATGGTGAAAAGGAAAGGTCTGTCTTGTAGGTCTGAAAACACCATAAAGAAGTAAATAAGTCACTAGTCACTACACTTTTAGCTATAAATCCATCATATTAATGTCTTTTTCCCCTAAATATTTTAATATTTTATTATATATTATATATTAATATTTTAATATTTTATCAAGGGTATGAAGACTGATTTAAGTTATTTTAAAAAATAGAAGAGAAATTATTACTTAGTATAATAGAAATTATTGCTTAAATATATATACCAGAAAATAAGAATAATATATGTCAAATTTTAAATACAAAATAATTATTTATAAATATAAAATCCAAAACTTACATTACATTTATTAATTATACTCTGTATTGATGAAGAATATTTTCAGCTGTAGGTAAAGACAAGTAATAATGGCAGTGGATAAAAGTAAAAGGATAATTATTATCCACCTAAAAATAGGTCCAGAGGTGTAGGCCTACTATTGTTTTGAAAGTTAAACCATATCACCAAGGAGCACAGCTCCTTATAGCCTTCCATTTTGCCAACCTCAGAAGGTTTATTTTTCTAGTGGATGTGGGTCACTTATTATAATACTATTACTTATATAGGTGGCAGCAATTAGGTGACTTAAGGGAAAATGGCTAATATATTTCCCAGAAGTCAAAATTATAAACTTATGCCTGGGATTTTCACCTTAACCAGACAAATGGTCTCATTTTGCCGTGCCATGTACTGTCCAAGACCAACCAAAACTCAATTAAATACAATGTTTTATAGGTGCCAGTTCTGAAATGTATGTGGGAAACAGAAATCTTCACCTCCACCCTCCTATACCAGTGATCAGTTGTCAAATCTTCAGGAGAAGGAAAATGATGTCATTTACTCCCTTGGGACCCAAGAGTTTGGATAAATGCTAATGCAAAGGTGTCAGATTCTATTCTCAACATCTGATACCTTGAGGAAGGTCCAATTTCATGGCCAGGAACCAATGCCAGGAACAGGAGCCAAGTACAGTTGGATTGACATGAAGGAAATTCTATTCTTGGGGCAACTTAGCAGCAATCAAGGTCCATGGAGCCTGGGATCGAATAAAGTGCCAGAGATATGGTGGCAAAAGTTACAGAACACATTTGCCAATAAGAAAATAGGCTGTCTTTTGTAGTGATTGATCCTCTTTGTTCCTATTTGTTTAAAAGGCAGTGATTCTTTTGCTCTTAATTTTAGAACTAACAGAGGATAGATCAGCCCATAAGACAAAACCAAATCTATAGACACTACAGTAAGGAGGGATAGTCACTAGTTTAAGTAAGTGTGTTCTTTGCATTTAAGGCAACACTTTGTCCTGGTATTGTATTCATGTTCCTCTTATCCCAGAGGATGTTGTATTTTGGCCATTTCCCTTTTACCAGGTACATTCTTAAAACTTGGAGTGGTGTTTCCAGAGACTATTTTACAAATACAGTCATTTGAGATGTTGGCAGTTTTTTACATACTTGAAATCTATTTCAGAATAGAAAGTACCCAAAGAAGCACTAAAGTTAAGGACACTGGGTATTTTGCCTGCATCTGTCATGAACAGGCTATGTAAATGTTGGCAACATAAGCTTTCTAGAGCTTCTCATCTGTAATATGGAGCCACCAGGTGGCTAAAATCTTTCCAATTTCACTAGCGTGTGATTCCAAGATGATGAATGCTCTTAGGCTTCCCCTGGGATCACATCCCATGAGGCAACAAGGAAGCCAAGTATGGTGAACTCTCTTCTTCAGCCTGGCATAAACCACAGCTCTGGGGGCAGAATGGAGGTAGCTAGTTTTCACCCCATTTACTCCCTCTTACCTTAAATGTTGCCATTTCTAGGCTAATTCCATGCTCTTATAACTTAGGCATGAAAGTTCTAAGAGTTTCCCAGCAGGCCTTTGGTTTGCCTGTTGACTTTGTGAATCTAAAATCCAGCTTCCTTTGTTTCTTTCACTTCCTTTCTCTTTCTTCCCCACAAGGTTTAGATAATCCTCTGCTGTCATATTCGATTTTCTAATTCTTCCTCAGAGTGACAAGCCTATTGTATGTATTATACTGCATATGAGAGATATGGAAATATAGATTCCTCAACTGCAAACTATTGAGTTATACCTCAAATGAACTCTTGTCCTAAAATCTTTCACAACGTGTTTGTACCTGAAAGAGCTAAACCAGATTGTTTGACATCTCAGCTGTGGGGCTGAGAGATGAGAAGCCCCAATTTTTGAGTGCATGCATGGAGAGAAATCTCAGAAAATGTGTTACTAAAATTCTTTCAGACTGGGATGCAACTCAGGTCACGTGGAAGCTGCTGCCATTTTGCATTGTCATCTACAGCTTGGCATCACTTTTGGGCTCTTTTCTTCATTCCTCTCATTTTATGGGCCGATGCTAATATTCTTCCTGATATACTTCAGCAATAGCTCAAGGTGCTCACCAGTTTATAGTCTACATAAATTTTTTTAATAAATTTATTTTTTATTGTTGTTCAATTTGTAAACATACAGAATAACAACCAGTGCTCATCCCATCAAGTGCCCACCTCAGGGCCCGCCACCCAGTCACCCCCACCCCCTGCCTACATTTATTGATCTGTATGGAACAAATAAAAGAAGCACAGCTTACACCGAGTTTTCTATGTATCATGTTGGAGTTTCTCATCACACAGGACAGAACAACTCCTTTATTAGAACCTATAAATTGACCAGCATCAATAAAGGAATCAGGTGCTTCACTTTTATTGATTGCCTATTTTATGCAAGGGATTATAAAGAAAGCAGGGGAGTATAAGATGCGCTCATGAAGAGCTCAGAATCTAGCAGGGAAATAATCAGCTTATCATAAAAAGATATAAGACACGTGGTAGGCAAAATAATGCCTCCTTTCCTCCCAAATGTCCAAGTCAAGATCTCTGAAATCTGTGAATATGTTATATTATCGGCAAAGGAAAATTAAGATTGCAGATGGAATTAAGGATGTAATCACCTGATCTTAAAATAGAGAGATTATCCTGGATTTTCCAGAAGGGACCAATATAATCACAAAGGCCCTTAGAAGTGAAAAAAGGAGGGATGCCTGTGTGGCTCAGTCAGCTAAGCATCTGCCTTCCACTCAGGTCATGATCCCTGAGTCCTGGGATCTGGATCAAGTCCCATGTCTGGCTCCCTGCTTGGTGGGAAGTTTGCCACTCCCTCTGCCCTTCATCCTATTTGTGATCTCTTTCTCTCTCTCAAATAAATAAATAAATAAATAAATAAATAAATAAATAAAATCTTAAAAAAAAAAAAAAAGAAAGAAAGAAAAAGGGAGGCTGAAGAGGAGTCAAAGTGAAGCAGTGTGAGAGGATTTTGACCTGCTGCTGCTGGCTTTGAAGATGGAGGAAAGGGGACATGAACTTTCTACTTCAGATGCTAGAAAAGACAAGGAGATATAGGTTCTGTACAAGGGCCTCCAGGAGGAATGCAGTCCTGCCAACAGCTTGATTTTAGTCCAGGGAGGCCCAAGTCAGATATCTGACTTACACAACCAGAGGATAATAAATGTGTGTTATGTCAAGCTGCTAAATTTGTGGTCATTTGTTACAGCAGCAATGGAAAACTAATATAGGGCACATGATTAATGCCCATTGAGGGGTTATATTATAACCAGTCAGAAGAGAGAGAGAAAATATGCATGAAAGTACTTTTTTGAACTTGAAAGCACTATTGAAATGCAATGTCCATTCTTAACTGCTTAAAAAAAAAAAGTAGCAAAAAAGAGGTTAATAATAGTACTTACCTCACAAGGCTGTAATGAGGATTAAGTAAATCTATACATATAAAGGGCTTGGAACAACGTCTGACATATAAGAAGTGACATATGAATGTGGAGTGTGACCATCACTTTAGTGTATTCTGTTAAACCACTTAAGTTCAATTAGCATTGCATAAGAGCAAAATATGCCACCCCAAAATACACCTCTTTGGCATAAAGATTATCCTGAGCTGGTTATTTTTAAGAAACTGCAGACATAGAAGAAGCTCTGAGAACAGAATAGAAGTTACCCTTTTGTAAACGACATTTACATTTATAAGAAAAATCTCCATGTGGAAGGTTGCCTCATTCTTTGTACCAGGAAGAGAAGGATGGGCTCTAAATCTCTAGAAACTCTTATCAATGGGGAAGGCCGTGATTTACATCTCTATAACAACTTTACCCTTGTTTACTATGTTTTACTGGGAATCTCCCATAACGGGACCTTCTCCCCAACCTCTTCTTTTGTCTTAAAGCTGAAGATGTTATTTAAGGTGGTGGCTTGGGCCATTTCAAGGAGTTACTCAGCTTTTTTGCAAATCTCCCTTATGTACAAGAGGGATATTGATATTCAATTTTTTTTGTTTGTTTTTCTCCTGTTAATCTGTCTTTTTATTATAGGAGTAGAAGGATAGAGGAAAATAATTTGTCCTTACCTGCAGTATAGTTTAGAGCGGCTCAGTTCACTTCAGTATATTGCTAAGAGTATAGAACCCTGCGCCCGTTAACTTAAGATCAAACCCTGGTTCAATTACTTTCTAGTGATGAGAACTTATTAATTTTAGGCTCTCAAATTCCCTAAGCACTAGTCTCCCTCCTCTTGAATAGTAAGACAGCATAGAAGTCATATGTTACATATATATCACTGTTCGGTTAGGAAAGCAGAAATATTTGTAACTGGAACCCAAAGGGTCCAAGAGCACCTGGCTTTGGGCATCCCTAACAGACCAGGTTCAGCTACTCACCACCGACAAAACCCAAAGGCAGAGAAATCACTGGTGGTGAAAGGAAGGAAGCAATTTATTTTAGTAAGATCAACATGAGGAAGATAGCAGACTACTGTCCCCAAATCTATCTCTCAAGTATTGAAAATACTTCTAGGTTCATCTAAGTAAAGTGTGAAACAAAGGCAGGGGGTGTACGTGCATCTGGGCAGTAAAGGTCAGATCAGTGATTGTCTTGGGGTCAATCACACGGGGCCTCACAGATCAGGGCAGTTGTTGCTGGAGGGGTTAGTTTGGGTTGCCTTCAAGAAACCCTTTTCCCACAGGGGTTTTTGCCTGAGTTAAGAGATAAGCTGGAAAGAAGAATTTAATCAGTTAGAAGAAACACACTAAAGTCAAAATGGAGGTAGTTCAGGCAATAATTGGGTCCTCTTTCACACCCTGATGTTTGGGAATGCCACCTTCTCCTGTTGCCCTTCCATCCCTGGGGTGTTGGTGACTTTCTGCTGTGCTAGTCTCTGGATTGCCTCAGATCCTGGGCAGATGGGGAACCAGTCCACGGAAGGTGCTGAGCTGCTTTTTGAAAGGCGGTTGCAGCAGCCTAAGGCTCCAGGGAGAAATATCTTGGCTTCACTTTCCTTCCATCCTCTGATCTCACAGTGCCTCCCACTGGTTGAACCCAGCCAGAAACCAATGAAGCAGTGCCTGGGAAATGCCTCTCTCCTTGCCCAACAGAGCGGAGCAGGAGGGGGAAGACAGGATCCAGAGCGAGCAGCAAAAGAACTGCACACAGGCATAAAAATAGCCCCTATGTTATTGGCTTGCTGGTGAGGTTTAAGCAATCTAAACTGTGTGAGGTACTTACATGGCACCTGCAGGCCCTACACACATGGTATGTGTTCATTTTATGTTTATTACTATGGCTATTGCTTTATCTTTAATTACATAATTAAAGCAATGCAAGTGATGCTTAAATGTCTCACATAATCCAGGATTGCAAACTATTCTAAATGCTTTCAAATCTATTATTGTTTCCTCTGGAGGGAGCATATCAAGGTGTTGAGCTTTATAAGGTAACAAAATGCTGAAGAATGTGCTAGAGAGAGCTTGATTAGGGGAATGGTGATAAGAAATATTTGTTTGCTCTTTGGTTTCTCATACAGAGCTTCTAAAACACTAGGCCTTTCCTGATTGATAGTGGGGAGGGGCGCATCTAACTGTTATTCTTAATAAGTACCTTTCATCCATACCTGATGACTCTTGGTCATCTCATTGCATAGCTTCAGGATCATTGCCCAAGGAACCAACCATGTGATTAGAACGTTGAATATTTTAGCCCTATCACACAACTTCCAGGGAGGGGAGAGGGGTTGGATATTGAGTTCAATCACCAATGGCCAATAATTTTATTAATCATACCTATGTAATGAAACTCTCCTAACACCTCAGACAGTTTGGAGAGCTTCTAAGTTGGTGAACATATCCGGACGCTGAGGGATGGTGTGCCTGGAGAGGACATTGGAGCTCTAAGCCCTTTCACCTATACCTTGCCCTATGCATCTCTTCCATTTGGCTACCCCTTGAGCTGTATCCTTTATAATAAGCCAGTATAATAGTGCTCCCCTTATTCACTGGGTGTACATTCCAAGATCCCCAGTGGATTCTTTAAACCATAGAGTCTTGAGCCCTATATATACTATGTTTTTTCCTATACATTCATGACTATGCACAAAATTTAATTTATAAAAATTAGGCACGGTAAGAGATTAGTAACTAACAATACAATAAAATAGAACAATTATAACTGTACTGGAACAAAAGTTATGTGAATGTGGTCACTCTCTCTCTCAAAATATCTTATTGTACTACACTCACCCTTCTTGATGTGAGATGATAACATGGCTTCCTAATGAGATAAAGTGAGGTGAATGACACAGGCCTTGTGACATAGCTTGTTAGGCTGCTATTGACCTTCTTGACCAGACATCAGAAGAAGGATCACCTGCTTCTGGAATGCTGTTGACCTCAGGTAACTGAAACTGTGAAAATCAAAACTGTGGTTAAGGGGCAGACTACTACAATGGTAAAGAAGGTGCTTCCTTGAGTTCTGTGAGCTGTTTTTGCACTGTTGGGCCTGAGGAAGGCATCATGGGACCCTCAATTTAGAAAATGTAAGCCTGAAGTATGGGAGTTGTGGGCCTTGCAATTGGCTGCTGAAGTGGGGGGCAGTCCTGTGGACTGAACCCTTCAATCTGTGGAGTCGAAGGCTAACTCGAGGTAGTTAGCTTCAGAGAGTCGGAGAACGGTGCTGGAAAAGACACCATGGATTTGTTGTCAGGAGGAAGAAACCCTCTCATTTAGCGTCAAGTTGTCAAAAGTAAACACAGCACAGAGAGACACAAACTTCACCCAAGGTGACTGGTGCTCGCAAACCTTTCCCTCCTTTAGCTATAAGATCTCGCTTTGAACACATGTTGGTGAACTGTACAAATAGCTTTTAAATCATCTTTTGAGAAAATTTAATAATAGTGCTTTGGCTGTCTCTTGAGTTTATTTAAGAAACTTATCTACTATATTGTCAGCATGGAAAATTGAATGTCTTGCCAAGTAAAATATACACGCAAGTCTTTGGTAAAGTGTTTCATTTCTATCTTGTTGCACATATATGTTTAGTGTTTGCATTAAAAAGATTCATATAGTGTCCTCTCACTTCATTCCACTTTTCATTCTTTTAAAAACATCCATATCGTGTCTGAGATCCTAGCTTATTTTAAGTCACTGAAAATTCTTGTATGTGTCTATACTGTCTTATCTATCTTTCCATATTTCTGCTGAGCTCCGAACCCACATGTAGCTACTGAATGGGTGTTTTTAATGGGGTTTCCAACAGAAAATCATATCCTGAAAGCAGTATATTATTGTTAGCCTCAAACCATTGCTCTTGCTCCTGTCATTAATATTTCGATGTATGAAGTCATCTTCCCCACTCCCAACGTTAGAAATGAAGAGTCATAATAATGTCTCCCACTCACATCCTTTTGCTTCTCTCCCTTCATACCACCTAAACAGCCACAAAGTTGCGAGTCTAGCCTGTTCAAGAGTTTCCAATCTGTTCTACCTTCCTCTCCTCCTATGACTACTGTTGTTGGCTCAGTCTCATGCCATCTTGTGCCTGGCTAACAGCCCAAGATTCTTATCTCAACTCTTGCTTCCAATCTGGCTCTTTTCCCATCTATTAGCTACCATTACAACTTGAATATTTTTACAAACATAAATTTGGTCACAATATTTCCAAGTTTAAAAGTATTTGTTTGTTCCCTATAATTTCAAGTTAAAATTCAAACTGTTAAGCTAGCTTGCAATGCTGGCAAAATCTGTCATTGATTAACTCTCCAGCATTATGTCCTGCAAGTACTCTTTGATAATATGAACTTACTTTTAAGTATATCAAGTAAGCAGCCCTTCCTCAAGAATGGTTTCCTGGAACTGCACCCTTTTTTAAGGAACATTTTTGTTTTGTTTGTTCAATGGATAAATTTCTATCACTGCAGTTACCATACAGTGCTCTCATCGCCCCCCCCCCCCTTTTTTTAAACTTGTGTGTCTGACTACTTGGCCATAAGCTATTTGGGAAACTGGTACCACACTTATTAAATTTTGTATGGCAAGTGCCTAGAACTGTGATGTCCAATATGGGGGTTACCCACTAGTCATATAAAACATGAAACGTTGTTGGTCTATGTTGAAAGGCACTATAAATGTAAAATACACATGAAATTCCAAATATTTAGTATGAAAAAAGTGTAAAATGTCTCATTAATCATTTTATATTGATTAAATGTTAAAATAACATTTTGGGTACATTAAGTTAAATGAAATTTATTGCTAAAATTAATTTCATGTGTTCTTTTTACTTTCTTTTAATGTAGCTTCTAGAAAACTTGATTAAGTATGTGGTTTGTGTTTGTGGATCACTTTAAAGCATCTATTAGACAGAACTGGCATACAGGTAATCAAGAAGTATTTGCAGGGGTGCCTGGGTGTCTCAGTTGGTTAAGTGTCTGACTCTTGATTTTGGCTCAGGTCATGACTTAGGGTCATGTCTGGCTCCCTGCTCAGTGGAGTATGTTTCTCTCCCTCTCCCTCTGCCCCTCCCCTTCGGTCTCTCTCAAATAAGTAAAAAAAATAAATAAAATAAAATTTAGAGCATTTGCAAATGGAGACATGCTTTTGAAAAAAGACTTGAGAGCAGATCTAGATTTTTGACTGAGATCAGGGACACAAACTGAAGGACAAAAGATAAAGAAAACTGGATTATGCATTCAGCTAGGTAGTGGGGACCCAGTTGCCCATGGAGAAACCAGAGGTCCATGTGTTGCTTTCAGTTTATTTGTATTGGAGATAAATCTGAATTTGAATTCCGAAACATGAGAGCTGGAGAAAAACTTCTGAGGCAAGTGTATTTGTGTTGGTTAAATATGGAGGGATGAATGCAAAAATTGACCTAGAGATCTCTTCAAACCCTTAAAGAAATGGCGGGCAAATACATTTTTGGAAAACAATAAACGGGCAGCCCTGGTGGCTCAGCGGTTTAGCACCGCCTTCAGCCCAGGGCCTGATCCTGGAGACCCGGAATCGAGTCCCACGTCAGGCTCCCTGCATGGAGCCTGTCTCTGCCTCTCTCTCTCTGTTTCTCATGAATAAGTAAATAAAATCTTAAAAAAAAAAAAAAAAGATTTTTAAAAAAAGAAAAACAATAAACCCACAAAGACAAATAGAAAGTTGTAGAAGATGACAGCAATACAATTAAAAAAAGGAAATGATAGAGAAAAATAAAAATGAGTAATATGTAAGTATTGAATATGGTTGGTCTTCTAACAGGGATGATCAAAGCATAGAGCAAGAACTTGTATACTATGAAGCATTTCAGAAAAATATAAAAGAACCCTTGGAAGTTAAAAATATATTGATGGAAATGAAAAACTCAGTTGAAGAGTTGGAAGATGACATTGAAGAAAACTAGAAATCAGAGCAAAAAGACAGAGATACAAAATAGGATAAAAAAGATAAAAATTAGATGATTAATTTAAGACTTCCAACATCCCAAAAAGAGGAGTTTCATAATAAGAAAATTGAAAAAAGAGGGAGAAGGAAATTATCAAAGACAGATATATTTAAAATAAGTTTAACTTTATGGAACAGCCGTTTTCTAATTTAAAAGATCTTGCTAAGTGAGTGAAAATAGACCCAGACCAAGAAGCATAATTGTGAAATTTTAGAACAGTTGAGGTAAAGAAAATCTAGAGGCTTCCAGAAAGAAAGTTTTATGCAAGGGATGACAACCAGAATGTCATCAAATTTCTAAGGAGAATGTAGGAAAACAGAAGACACCAGAGAAATACTTCCAAAATGTTTTACAAAAATGATCTAAAACCAAACATCTGTAATACCTTAGACAAATATCCAGTGTGAGTTTAGGAATAAGGTAATTTAACATATGCAAGAACTTAAATTATCTTTCATAACCATGCAACGTTTTCAAGAGGTGTTTCTGCTGAACTCAGGGAGGAAACCAAGAAACAAGAAGCCATAGGAGTCAGCACAAGAAGGAGGCAACAGAAATTCCCAGGAAGGTGGAAAAGAAGTCCAAAAACTGTGGCTTTGCAGTAGGCCTGATCAACTGCTTTCTATTTTTGAGCACATCAGAATGAACCGAGAAAGATTTTTTTTTTAAGATTAAATTTTTAGGATACTTAGTGTGTTTAAATGTACCACACCAAGAAGAGATTTATGTGCTTGGCACAGCATCTGGAAATATATAAAAGATAAGAGGATAGTAAACTAAATAAAAAACAAAGCAAAGCAAATATAAACTTCAGAGAAAGATAAATGTTTTGCAAGAAGGAAAAAAATAACTTGTCTACATTGCTGAGCTTAGGATCAATAACACTGATTATTGTTCTAAACAAATTAACAGTATAACTATCATGGATTGATGGACAGAGTGAAGTTTATGTGTATGTGTGTTGGGCTTATGGGGTGGATGAATGTGGACAAGGTAAATCTTCCCTTTTCACAGGAAGAAAGTCAAGTGAAAATGTCTAAAGCTTAGCTTTTTAACATGCTCTCCAGGGATATAGGATCTTGTAATAATCACAGTTCCCCAGAGAAATCTTATAAAGCATATATTTATTAGATTTAATATAAAATAAACATAATATGAGATTTATAAAAGATATATACATTTTATAAGGAGTTGGCTCACATGGTTATGGAGGCTGAGAAGTTCCATAATCTGCCATCTGCACGTTGGAAATTCAAGAAAGCTGGTAGTGTAGTTCTAGTCCAAATCTGTAGACTTGAGAACCAGAAGCCCTGATGGTATATATCCCAGTTTGAGGGCAGGCGAAGACCTGCTATTCCAGTTTAGTCAGTCAGGTAGAAAGTGAATTTTCCATTCCTCCACCTGCTTGTTCTGTTTAGGCTCTCAAAGTATTGGATGATTACTCTACCCATATTAGGGAGAGCAATTCATTTTACTTAGTCTATTAATTTAAATGCTAATCTCATCCAGAAACAGCATCACAGACACACCGAGAAATAATGTTTAATCAAACATCCTCGCGCCTTGTGACCTATTCACATTGACACATAAAATTAACCATCATGGACGTTAATATAAAAAATATCCATTGAAGGAGGTTAATGTGCATGCCTCTGGAAAATATCAGTTAATTTATTTCTCATAATCAGTCTTGTATAATTCTTAGAATTAAAAAATGACAATGTGCATAAATAAACTTGATTACTTCATCACGTATGTGTGCATATGAGCAGGGACACTGCGCAGTTAAATCATTGAGACACAATTAGATCAGTCAAAATCTATAGACGAAGTTCAAGTCATAGCATGTGCTAGTGCAGGCCAGATCAAAGGTCCCAACTTTTGGTTAGTGATAGAAAGCTCCATCCTCAGATTTTAGAGAGAGCCATGATTCAACTCCCAAATCTTTGGCTGATGGGATCCAAAACATCTTGTTCAATTTTTTAAATACATTTTAAATAACTGAATGTATCTTACATGAACTAGCACAGATTTTGTAATTTGTACAAATTTTGGTGCATGGTCTATGTGAAGTATGATTGCTGCAAGGCACCTATTTCCAAGGAATGAGGAGCATTCCTGAATGCTTTGTAGGTGTGAAGCATTGTCATACTCCACAATATTTCCTCATTCAATAGTCTCATGAGATATAACAAGATGTAAGAATAATTATTTTCACTACACTGATGAATAAGTTAAAGCATAAGATATAAAATAATTTGCTCAAGGTTCTACGTGTACTTTTAATCCCAGGACTGTAATGATTACTCTAAACAAGTGATGATTTTTTTCAGAATAATTATTTTGAGGGGTGTTATGTATATTTAATTGATACTTCTGCCATTGCTAAAATACTAATAAGAAGTATATGAATTTCCATTTTAGCATCACCTTTCACATCACTATTGAACAATCTCCGTCAGCAGATATTTTGTATTTCAAGAAAGGATTTGCATTTCCTTTAATATTTAGCTGAACTGATACTTGATAAGCTAAATTGATAATTAATTTGGACATTTATTTATTTATTTGGTCAAAAACTACCAAATAAATCTTTCTATCTTGTCAATAGAAAGCATGATTTATGGCTAATACATTTGCTTGGGGGGCAGTTCCCCCAAAAGAATACCTAGTGTGTAGTGAGCAGACATTGTCATAAAAATATATGCAGCTTCATGTGGTAATGTTTTGAATGACAATATACATTCGAATATCTATCTATCTATCATCTATCTATCTATCTATCTGTCTGTCTGTCTGTCTATCTATCCATCCATCCATCCATATTTATTCAATACTCAGAAAGGGAAACTGAGGAGCATGCATTTAGGAGTAAATATTACCATCACACTGATCAAGATCAGTGTAATTGCCTCCCTTCTGGTCTTGCTATTTCATTATGCAATTTGGTGACAGACCACTGACACCATGACGATGAGGTGGCATAAGCATTCTGTTCACTGTGACAGGTATTCAAAACTGGTTAACCAAACAAATAACCACACTCTGATGAAATGTTTAACTCTTTATTTCAATAGGGATATAGCACCTGTCTACTCATCTACCGAGTAGCCCTTTCTCTCTGTTTCCCTACTCTCAGCTACAATGTAAATATGGTTACTTTAGTTTCCTGTAAATAGGAAAGGAGCTTAGGTCAATATCCTCCCAGTTTCCAACTTTTAGCACAAACTTCCAAATTGTGGCTGAAAGTTCGTAAGTGCAGCTAAGTGCTTGCTGTGTGTTTTTATTATTCTCTTCTGCACCTTCATGCTTGTTTCAGTATTTTGGAATCTGTAGTCTTCATCAGATGCTGAGTGGCTGAGAAGCAACTCTAACTGCAAAACTCATTAATACCAGGAAAGAAGATTTTGCTAGTGTAGGGGAGGAAAATTATTTTCTTTACCCTTCTAGATTCTTTGGCTGGTAAATTGATATAAGACAGATAAGCAACAGAAAAACAAATTTGCTTATGCATGTATGGGAGCCCCATAAGAATATGAGACCCAAGGATGAATCCTAATTGAGGTTTATAAGCCATCCTGAACTTAGAAATGGAATAGGAGCCTGGGGCTTCAAAGAGGAGGAGGGTAATCCACAAAACAAAAAGAAGAGCAGATGTTTGGTAATTAGACATTTGTCTGCCATATAGATAGGCCATTCAGATAAAAGTTATCTCTGGTAATAGTTCTCTCTTTGAGCCAGGCTCCCTATCTAAATTCTTTTAGGTAGTTAAGGGAGTGGTAAAAGTTTTTAAGTCAGCTAGGTTTTGATTGCCTTCAACTCAAAATAATCAACATGCCAAAGTGGCATAATTGGGGGTTACATATTGGCTCTTCTTTAATAGAAAGACTAAGAATTAATATTGGCAGTTATTTCTGGTTTTCTATTAGCTTCAGTAGCCTGAATTCTAGTGTATACCTTTCTGATTAAATCTTACACAATCCTTCCTCCAAATCAACAAATATGTGAGTGACTTTTGAAAGAATATCACCTGGCTGGAAGAATTAAACCCTCAGCTATCAGGGATACAAAATATATAAAGAAAATAGAAAGGAAAAAAAAAGAAATAGAAAAGAACATCCATTTGCAACAACAGGGATGGACCTACAGGATATAATGTTAAGTGAAATAATTCAGTAAGAGAAAGACAAATACCATACAATTTTACTCATATGTGGAACAAAACAAAGAAAAAAAGAGAAAAACAACAACAACAACAACAACAACAACAACAACAACAAACAGACTCTTAAATATAGAGAACAAACAGATTGGTTGCCAGATGGGAGGTGGATGGAAGGAAGGGTGAAATAGGAAAAAGGATTAAGAATGCACTTACCACAATGAGTACTGAGTAATGCACAAAATTGTTGAATCATTATATTGTTCACTTGTGGACAGTGAATATACAGTAAACTAATATAACTCTGTATATTAATTGTACATGAATTTTTTTTTTTAAATTTTTTTATTTATTTATGATAGTCACAGAGAGATAGAGAGAGAGGCAGAGACACAGGCAGAGGGAGAAGCAGGCTCCATGCACCCGGAGCCCGACGTGGGATTCGATCCTGGGTCTCCAGGATCGCGCCCTGGGCCAAAGGCAGGCGCCAAACCGCTGCGCCACCCAGGGATCCCTGTACATGAATTTTAAAAAAAGAGACAATAATGTCTTAGGGATAGGTGAATAATTCCACGTAAGAGATAAGTCACAACATTCTGCTATATCACCACTTCTGAATCATATAGAAGCTCTGGTGGAGACAGAAATATTAGACTTAGCTAAAAGGGAGATTGAGGGAATATGATTAAACTGCATTTTGCCCAATGTGGTTTAAAGTCATTATAGAAGTTTGGTGCAAATAAAGTGCAAAATTTGTTAAAGATTGGAAAATAGAACCAAGGATACCTTGGGCAAAATATTCAAGCAGAGATCTTTGTGACCTGTACTCCTCAACTTTTTCTGCCAATGGATTTGCCTTATCTCTAATATCTATCACTAAGGGACCATGATTTGTAACTGAGATACTAAAATTTGCAGGTCCCAAGGATTAATATATTATTCTCTTGGACCTTTTTTGGAGATCAAGAACAGATTTCTTCAGGATCTTAAGCTAAAAGATACCTCAGGGGACAGATGAGCAAAACTGAGGACTTTCTTGGTCAGAATTCTTTTTTGTTTACTTTTTTTATATCTTGTAAGTCAAAACCACAGAGATATTCATTTCACATCTTCCCTTCGCTTTCAGAGAAAATAAAATTCCCTTTGCTTTTCCTTGTTTTCTGAAGTCCCATGGAGGAGTTAACATGCCAGAAATAGTTTGCACTTTATGGTCATTCCTTTAGGAACAACAAAAACAATAACAAGAAAAGAAGAAAGCTCACAGTCTCTTTACTTTTGTAAAGTTATTTGCTTATATTTTTCTTCAGGAGACTTTGGATATCACTAGAGAATTGCTGTGCGGTTTAATGGACAGTGACTGGGTTTGGTAATCAGGGAGATGAGGGACTGAATTCCAGCTCAACTGCTAAGTGGCTTTGTGATTGCTCTCCATTTAAATGTTCTAATCTGTAACAAGAGGGCAATAAAGTCCTCCTAACATAGTCCTTGAGTGTCTGACAGGAGACCGCCTTCAGACTTCAACCACGATGTAAGTTTTTTCCTGGGTCTCAAGCTTGCCAGCCTACCATGCAGATTTTGGAGTTAACAACCTTCAAAATGGCATGAGCCAATTACTTAAATCATTAAGAAATAAACTTCTTAAAATAAATCAATAATGCAATAAAAACATATAAAAACATACACAGAGAGCTCTTTCTTTGGAGAACCTTGACTAATACAGATTTTCAAAGTAAGATCCTTGACATTTGGTGGGTCTTCATTACATCCTCATTCTATCACCATATTCCTATGTGACAGAAGGATCGTGGTCACCTTTTTTTATTATTCATTTTTATGTTCTTGGTTTATGTCAGAGAGGAAGGAGAACTGGGTAAACACTAGAGCTCAAATAAGTCTTAATAGTCAATGATGAAGTCTGTGGAAGACTTATTGGACACCTAACAAACATTTGATTTCTGCTTGTCAATCCAGAATTTGTTAATTCACGTATTGATTTATACGTCCATTCACTCATATATTCAACAAATATTGAAGTCACTATTATGTGCCAGACAGTGTGCTACTTGCAGAGGATACATAAATAATCTTCTAGTGGGAAGATGCATGACCAGACTAAATGAGGCACGAGCCAGCAAGCTCAACCAAGTTCATGTCCTTCTGGGAGGCTGTGCTTCCACTCCCCTTACTGGAGTGAGGGCACCTAGGTCTGTCTCTGTGCTTCCAGGCATGGGTGGCCACAGCCAGTCCCGTGAGCCACACAGAGTCAGCAGAGACTCTGCTTCACCACTCAGCAGGCTCTTTCCCTCGTGCAGGTCCAGGAGGGCCCACCCCACAGTGAGCAGTCTTTGTCCCATGTAAGGTACTGATTGCTTTGGCTTTCTGATCTTCATCTCATACCTTTTCCTGACCCCCACTGAGCCTTGAAGCTTATGGTGGGGGAGGGCCTCCAGCCCCCTCTTGCCATCTGTCTGCACTCCCCTGTCCTCCCCACACGTCCTATAGTAAAGTTGGAGAGACTAAAAAAAAAAAAAAAGCATTATGATAATTATCACAATTAACATTTATTTGATGAATTCTCATTGAGTGCTACACACTGTGCTAATTATTTTTACATAAATTATACTGCTTTTACCTAGGAAGGACATTATGAGATTGTGATATTGTAACTTAAAATAATAAATAGATATTTGGTCTTCATTTATTTTTTTAATGATTTTATTTATTTATTTATTTTAAGGATTTTACTTATTTATTCATTCATGAGAGACACAGAGAGAGAGAGAGAGAGAGAGAGGGAGAGACACAGGCAGAGGGAGAAGCAGGCTCCACGCAGGGAGCCTGATGTGGGACTTGATCCCGGGACTCTAGGATCATGCCCTGGGCTGAAGGCAGGTGCTAAACTGCTGAGCCACCCAGGGATCCCGATATTTGGTCTTCAATGCAGGTTTTGGCACAGAGTTCCCAAAACCCTTGGAATGTCTCAAATGATGACAGCAATAAAGCTGTCTTTCATTATGCTAATGGAGTGACTTTTGGGAAGTATCTAAGGATGGGAGCTGGTTGACAAAGGAACAACCATGTGATTAGAAGTTGGACTGTTGGGATCCCTGGGTGGCGCAGCGGTTTGGCGCCTGCCTTTGGCCCAGGGCGCGATCCTGGAGACCCGGGATCGAATCCCACGTCGGGCTCCCAGTGCATGGAGCCTGCTTCTCCCTCTGCCTATGTCTCTGCCTCTCTCTCTCTCTCTCTCTCTCTGTGTGACTATCATAAATAAATAAAAAATATTTAAAAAAAAAAAAAAAAAGAAGTTGGACTGTTCAGTCCTACCCCCTTGATCTCTGCAGAGGAGAGAGGAGTTAGAGGTTTAATCAATAGCCAATGACCAATGATTTAATCAATCATGCTTATATAATGAAGCCTTCCTAGATACCTTAGGGTATCAGGGTTCAGATAGCTTATGGATTGGGGAAAACATGGAGATTCAGCGAGAATGTTGTGCCTGAAGAGAGCATGGAAGATTCATACACCTCCCCCATACCTGGTATTATGCATCTCTTCCATCTGGTTATTCCTGAGTTACATCCTTTTATAAAAAACTGGTAATGTAGTAAATAAAGTGTTTTTTTTTTTTAAGTTTTGTAAACCATTGTAGCAAACTAATCAAACCTGGAGAGGGGGTTCTGCGAACTTCTGATTTGTAGCTGGTTGGTCAGAAGCATTGGCTTTATTACTGGCAGTTCTTATAGGAATGAACGCTTACCTTGTGATGCTATCCCCAAGTATAGTGTCAGAGCAGAGTTGAATTGTAGAACAGCCAGCTGATAAGTCAAGAATTACATTTTGGAATTGGTACCAGAACCTATACATAAATAGATGTTGTTATTATAACAATTTTACAAATGAGAAGATATAGAGAGATTAAGTAACATTTAAGGACAAATATCTGAAAAGTCTGACAGCCAAGATTCTGAAGCCTCTTAGCCATTTTAATTTTACCTGGAAGATATGGGGCGTAGGAGCAGTTTGGAGCTATGAAGATTAATAATCAGTTTCACAGATGAGATCATCTTTGACCTGGGAAGGTGAGAAGAAATAAGGGAGGACAGATTAATAGGGCCCAGGCCAGAAATGGCTTTCATTTTTACAACATCTTGTGTGGATGTGAAGACATCTAAACCTTTTTAAAATGTAAATTATGTGATCTCATTTGGGTTTTAGAAAAGTAATCCTGACAGTAAAAGGGAGGGATATTGGATGGGAATTGGACCAGAGACAAGGAGACAGGTGAGGGTACTTCTAGTTATCTGGGTAAAGTTGATGGAAAGCTGACCTAAGGCAGCAGGACTAAGAGGAGGGCTGAGATATGTCAAAAGGAGAAATGAGTGGCTGAGATAGGTGTATTAATTTAGGGCTTTTCAGGAGAGAAAGGAGTCCTGGATGACTCCTCCTCTTCCATACCATATTTCTATTTGGGGTAACTGGATCAGAGAAATAAGACTTCCATTCTCTATAATAGCAACTAAAGATGATGCATACCCTTCTCTTGGGTGAGGGGATAGGAGGATATGCTCAGTCCTGTCTGTGTTGAATTTAAGAAGTCTATGGACACTGAGGTGGAGATTCCCTTATTCTGTGAAATATGTAGACCCAGAATCTCAGAAGAAAGACTGGGGCTGGCATATTCTGAAAGCCAACAGCATTTAGGAAGTACATGAGGCCAGGGAAAGTATGGACATAGAAGATGCTCCAGGTGAGAGTCCTGGCACAACCCAATATTTCAAGAGTGAGCAGAGGGGAGAGGCGACAAAGGAGACAATGAAGAAACAACCAGAGAAGCAGGAAACAAAACGGGATGCTTTATTATCCTAGAAACTGAGAAGCAAGGAAGTCTCAACAGTTATGGTTATTAGTAATCTATTTATTATAATAATATTAACAACACCATCAATAATTATTGCAATTTTATCTTGCTCACATTTTCTCACTGAACCTTCATAACACCCTAGTAGTTTACTATTACCACCTCTTAATTGAGGCTCCAAGGAGTTAAATAATCATCTAAGATTGCATAGAAGATAAGTATCAGAGCCAGGGTTTTAACTTGAGGAGACTGCTGCTAATGTTTTTGTGATTGACCATTGATTAGAAATTTAAAGGTCAAACAAAAAAGTTATGACCTGAGAAGGAATTTGATACATAGAAAATCGAACCAAAAGCCAGATTTCAGTTGGTTAAGGAGAAAATGATAGTTAAAAAAATAATAATAATTCAAATACTCTTTGTAGAAATTTCACTGTACGAAGAGGGAAGGAGAGAGAGATCTTTTATTTTTATGACTTTTTTAGAGTAGTAGAGCTATGCAACCTAAAATGAAGTGAATATGCTGAAGAAGTGGAAAGTTGGTTCAGAAGGAGACATTAACAATTTCTGGAAAATAGAAGTAGATGAAATTCACAGGAAAAGTGACTGACTGGCTTAACATATCTACTACGAAAGTAGTATTGACTTTTTCCTCTGTATTCAAACTCTGAGTCCTTAAAAAGAATCAGTAGCTTTTCATTACTTTATTTTAGCTTTTTTTTCTTTTTCATGATTCTTAACCATATGAATGATATACATATGACTGCATTTTCATAATTTATAATCATTTATCCAAAAATCATCTTATATTGTGGTCAGCTGTCTCCCAAATTTAATTTTTGTACATATAACTATGCATTTTGTCCTAGTGAAGAGATCTATGAGCTGACTTCTTTCCATCAAATGCCCCTAGACTCCTCACATTTTAGGAGTTTCAATTGACAAAAGAATTTCTATCCCTCTTAGACTTTCTCCAAGTGCTCAATACTTTGGAATGGCCATATGCAGGAAACAAATGACTCTTCTGACGTTGGCTGCTGAATGGTTTTACTTTCTCACACATTCTTGGACCATGTAGTGTTTTTCCCGTGCAGGGCCTGTGACCTACAGAGGGTTGTGGCAGATTCAATACATGGAAAAAATACAAAGATGTTCATTATTACATTATTCTACATTTTCCCTTCTCTTCTTGTGGGATTGTTTTACAATAGCTAAATTTAGTGGTCGGCATTTACCACAAGTGACTGGTGGCATAGGAGCCCAGCATATAGAAATTTATTTCAGCTGAATGGACTTCTAAAACACAATTGACATAGAAACAGAGGAATCATAAATTTTAGCTGAAAGCTAATATGCATATATCCCAAAAGGGAAAATGTCTCATTGGACAGTGTAAAAGAATTTTGAGGTAAAAGTTGCTAAGAAGAGTTCAAGATTTGAGAGTGAAAATATAGGAAGAAAAACTTTAAAATCAAATAAATGGGAAATAGTATCTTAGGAATTTTGATTACTCATGTAATCAAATATCTTTTACTGCTAAAATTGCTTTTATATTCCTAGGTGAGTTCATTATAACATACTTGGAAACAGACTATTAATGCTAATCAATTGTGGAATAAAAGCAAATACATTTGTGTGTTTATGTGTGTGTGAAAGAAGGCCTCTATCTTCAAGAAAGCCCATCTTGGGATTTCTTTTTTGTTTGTTTTGTTTTCTATTTTGAGAAAGGATAATCTATTAGACCATCAATGTCAGACTTGCCTGTCACAATATTTCCTTCCTGTTGAATACTCATTCACAAATACCACGCTAAGAATGTTCTAATGGTGTTCCTTCGTGTTTGAAATGCATCTTCACAGCTAATGGATGAAATAGGAAGGAATCATAATAAAAAATTCACACCACTGTGGGCAGAAAAGTTAGGAGGAGGAGAGACAATGGTTAAAGATTTTAGAGTTAATTATCTTCAAAATCCTAAGTTTTACTGTGTAATTTTGGGCAAGCTTTAGATTTTATTTTAAATCTTTCAGAACCTTGATTTCTCTGCAAAATGCTGATGTAATATCACTTCAAGCAGTAAAGTTTACCATAGTAGAAAAAGCTCAGTAAATGGTGGTTTTTGGTCAAAATGAACAAGTCACCTTAATGGAATTATGTTCATTAGGCTGATGGGGATGAATTGTTTTGGAGTCTTCTGAAGCAAGGCTGTGGTAGAAATGTAGAGATGCTTGTAAGCCTTTTGTGGGAGGTGAGAGGTGACAGGAAGTGGGGAGGGGAAGTTGCCCAAGACAGCCCAACTGTTTGGTAATGAGTGGAGTGTTTGTGGCAGAGTCTTGATTGAAGAACTAGTTATTAGGTAAGAGGCTCTTGTTATGTTCCAGTGACCATGTAAGTGAAGAAATCAGAAAGCAGGGTAGAGATGAAAACCTGGGAAGAAGGTAAACAAGATAAATTGTGGATAAATGGTTTGGAACTGAGGTGGTGGTGAAAGTCACTACAATATAGTGTGTAGGGAAAGGATGTGGGGTGTCAACAGCTGTGAGCTTGGCTACTATAAGCTATAAACTATACAAATGTGTGCTGCTAGCATTGTGATGCTGAAGAATGGGGTGGACTCAGAACATCAGGGCCAACATTGTGAACTTATGACTTGTGTAGTCACGAGGAACTGCTTGCTTAGAAAGACTCATGCTTGGTTTGAGATTCTTAAAATTTTTGAACAAGTGGCCCACATAGTTATTTTGGAGTGGGCCCCAGAAATTTTGCAGACATCTCGAGTAACATGCTTGTGCTAGTTGAGTAATTGTCAACCATCTAGTAGTTGTGCTACATGAGTGATAGCACCCTCCCCCCCAGACACTTGGTAATATCTGGGATCAATTTTGATTGCCATTAACTGGGGGAATGCTACTGGCATCTATTGAGTAGAGCCCAGGAATGTTGCTAAACACCCCTAATCCACACTAGAGCCCCTCACAGCAAAGAATTATCTGGTCTATAAATGTCAGTGGTGCTGAGGTTGAGAAACTCTCATTTGGTTTGGTGGCAGTTTTATTAAAGGCAGATTTATCTGTGGATCTCTGGACAATATTATTGCTACCTAATCTGGAAAGGTGCTAAGTTAACTGGTAAACGTCAGACAAATTAAGCTGCGTACAGTACCAAGTTGCACATTTTGCATAACATTCTGGCTAATGGATGGATGTATTTTTATAACAGAGTCAAAGTGTCATAAAGTTGAACTGACTTGATGCCAGAAAAGACTCATTTGACTTGGCACCTATAATTAGCCCACCAGCAGCACCTGTGTAATTCTTACAATCCTTATTTTTTAAGTCCAGCAGTGAAAAGATGGATTCTGGCTTAGTGGTCAGAGGTTTCTTTCCTAAGTGCCAAATCAAGCTTCTTGCTATAGTTCACTTCTGGGTCAGTTTCCTATTAGCTCAGAGAAAACATCTCACTCTCTTACATTCATTGGCTGAAACAATGCCTTGCACAAAGTAGTGTTTTCTTAAAAAAATTTGGAATAAGAGCTGTAACATGTAAGGAGGGCCTTGTCAACTGCTTGCTCTGTCGTTTTTGTGAATTTGTTCTTGTGGATTACAGAGATATTGAGCCAAATAGCTTTGCACACTAGGGATTATTTTACATGAACCCAAATTGTGAGTTTCTTCCCTACATAGGCAGGATTACTTCAGCCATGGGGAAGGTATTTTATGACCTACAGATCTGACATGCACATCTAAGGGTCAGGTCAGATATATAGATGTGATGGCTAGGGGCGTAAACGGGAAACAGATGATAGGAAGTGGATAGACTCATTAGCAAGACTGGAAAGAAGCACAAGGTGAATGCCCTAATGATTGTGGGACAATCACGGTTGATTTATGCAAGAGAGCCAGCAGGGTTGTTTTTAAATTTTAATTTTAGATCATGGGGTTTTCCTTTACATGTCTCTCTCAGATGTTTCTTCCTATTTGGTATGAGAATTCTTTATCACTCTTCTGGAAAGACTTTAAGATTAATTTCAATTAAATTACATTGGATCTGAGGGAAATTTAAATGTATCATTGATTCTGACTTCTCTGCTTTCAAATTGTTTACATATTGGTTGTGGAGACTTTATAAGCCCATTTGAATTTTAAAAAGTGATTTTCATGATATCTTGTATTCGCCATATCTTATAGACAACCTGGAACTCAAGACCACAGAGAAAGTTTGCAAAATCTGGAATCTCTTAGGCTCTTTGGTATCGGAAATGTTTAACATGAAGAGATGTTCTACACATCAAATATCCACACATTTCTGATAAAATCTTAGGTAAAGTCTTTACATATAGTATAAACTAAAAAGTATGAAATCAGTCTTGTTAAATGAAATTATTTTAAATGTATTATTTAATTGTATTTTTTTTTCTATGTGGACAAATCAAACTTTGTTTCCTGAGGAAATTTTACATGTTTATACTGTTTAATATTATTTTTGATTCTGAAAATAAGAGATAGTAACTTACATTATGGTTTCTTTCTTTCTTTCTTCTTTCTTTCTTTCTTTCTTTCTTTCTTTCTTTCTTTCTTTTCTTTCTTTCTTTCTTTCTTCTTTCTTTCTTTCTTTCTTTCTTTCTTTCTTTCTTTCTTCTTCTGAGTGAGCCAGCAGTTAAAGAAAAAATGTATGCTATAGAAAGAATCACATTCTGTAGCGAAAAACATTGGATAAGATATCGCCTGTAATGCTTTGGAACACCAACTACTTGTTTACTAAGCCTATAGAGGAAAAAGGTGGGAAAAAGTCAGATATGAGAAGTTTATACTGATTATCATTTGATGAATTTAGGAAGTTATTACAAAGAAATAGATGAAGTCAGGTAATAATTGGCCTGATTGAGAGCATACATAGAAATAATAATAACTGTGTAGGAATTTGGGGCCTCTCAGGATTGGAAAAGCCTCCATTACCCAAATGGAAAGAGATAAGGCCTAAAAAGCTTTCAGTTTCAAGGAACCATTAAGACCCAGCATTGTGTCAAAGATCATATTAATGATAAATCTTATTCTCCAGCGTATTGGCACAACAACAATGTAGTCACCACAGACCTGAAACAGAGAGTACCTAGACCTATGAATTCAAGACATGAATCAGGTTTGATGATAAAATATAGAAAACACTTTGGGTATTATTATTGAAAATGTACATAAAGGATTCAGGATAAGATTGCCAGATTTAACAAATAAAAATACATAATACCCAATTAAATTTGAATTTCAGATAAACAACAAACAGCATTTTAGCATAAGTATGTCTCGGGTATTGTATATTATACTTACAGAAAATATTACAGGGGGCATTCTTATACTGAAATATTATTTCTCATTTATCTGAAATTAGAATTTACCTGGGCATCCCACATTTTATCTGCTAACCATAATTCAGATGCCTTCAGTATTTTGAAGGGGATTATATTACAAAGAACCCATGAACTCAAACAAAAGACATCCTTGAGTTTTGGAGTCTTTACACATCACTTGGGTCCCCAAAATTGCATGAAGGAAGTGAGCTAGGAAATCTGAGAAGCCCACTAGGAAGGCATACTTCCAAATGCCTACTTCAGATGTGGCCATGGAGAGTAATGTTAAGAAAGAAGCTTCCAGAAATCAGAGCCAAGGGCTGAAGAGAACAATGGACAAAGGCATTCCTCAGACTCAAGGAAAAGCTTCCAGTGCTAGGGCATTCATACCTATTGGTGGTTTCCAATTATTACTGTGTATGTTGCTCTTGAGCCTCTTGTGTTTCCTTGTTGTGGAAGTTGATGAATGTTGTGCCATCCCTCCTTCCTCATTTTATATTGACTGTGGGGATGTGAGTGAAGGTGGGATGATAACTTGCACTTCAAGATTTCCTGGATCATAAGAAGCTGTATCGGGACTGGAGGGTAGAGATCCTAGACTTGGAGTTGAATGCTCTCCTTGGATGGTGGTTCTCTCAGAGAGATGTAAGTCTTCTCTATGTGGGAAGAAGTCTGTAGGTAGGAATTTGGAGGCTACAAGGGCTGAAAAACCCAAGTCATAGGTTTCCCCCATAGTGTAGGGAAGAGTCAACAAAATGTTGGTGAAGTTCCGAATGGCAAACGTTTGATGCTTTGTAGGCCAATAGGTAAAACAAAGGACATAATGGAGCTATGTATTTAATAACTATTTTAAAATGTAAGAGGCATTCTTAGCTTATAGGCCATGCAAAAATAGGCAGCAGCCTAGATTTAGCCCCAGACTATAGTTTCTGACCCCTGAGATCATTCTGCTAGTGAGAGACAGGTTCTCACCTGGGATTTGATTTCTTTGCAGGCTCTCTTGTGGTTTGGTAGGTCATGTGACTAATTCTCACCAATGGAATGTGAGCAGAGATAAGTATGGTCACTTCTGGCCTGAAGGTTTTCATTTTCTTCTCTACTCCATCACCTGGTTTTCATGCATAGGATAACCTGGGCAGCCAGGAGGTAGAAATGCAGAACCAAAATCAGCTGGCTGCCTAATAAGAAGATGGGGCAGATATCTACAATCCCAGGAACACATGCTTGGGTAAATTATGTGAAACATAATACATTTCAATTACATTAAGCCATTGAAAAGTTGGTTGTGTTTTGTTTATTTAAAGTTACGGGTTTATTTAAAAAATGTATAACATAGTCAAATGATCACATTGTGTGGTCCCAGAATTTCAAGTGGTGTGATTTTTCTGGTTTGGTGTTAGAAATACCTATTTAATTATCTAAAAAGTTACAAAGAGATAGATCTAGAAATAACTATCAGAAATATGGGTAGATACATCTTCTATAATCCACACAAAAATTTGTTGAGGTAATAAATGAGGCTAAAACTTCTATAAATCATATATTTCAAAACAAACAATAGATACTGTGTTCCTAAAATGGTAGGTAAATCAAAATAAAATCCCAGCTGGTAAGTACCTCCTGACCTCTTCCACCTGTCCCCTATCTTCAGTTTCTGAGGCTTTCCAGATCCTGGCCTATGGAGGGATGTCACACTGCCAGCTGAGGGGTCTTCTTTCCATGGTCTGCTAATTCAGTTAGCATTTGTCTGTAAGTTTTTCAACGTATCACATTGTGTTGCTGTTTAATTCTCCTTCATTCTTTTTATTTTTGTGGGTGTATGATTTTTGTTTGGGGGAAAAATCCTCTTTTGACATATGTGTGAGGTCTTAGAAGGATATGGAACCAGATATATATCAAATCCACCCCGCCTATTTGTAAGATTAGGTATTTTTTAATAGTCAGATCAACACAGTTTGGTGATGCTGGAAACTGGGTTTTGGATAGGCAGAGTAGTTTCTTCAGAGGGAAATGTCTGCTTTTTATCAAAACAACAGTCCTCTTAGGAATGAATAGGATCTGACCACCAACCATTGGTGCCTAAATTGCTCATGTCATTAAAATAGAACAGGGCATGGTCAATAGAATCCACCCAGGTTTGTTATAAATAGCCAGGATCTTACATGGGGAATTTAATCTCATTCTCCTGGAATCCAAACCTTGTACCAATTTACTCAAGGTTAGGAATGTACTTTTGTTTTCCTCCTAAGAAGAAAAATATGAAAATATAATTATACAGTTTGTTCTTGGATATGTTAGATTTGATGGGGTCAGCAAACTTTTTCTCAAAAGGGTACAATGGTAAATAATTTGGCTTTGTGGGCCATATGGTCTCTGTCATACTACTCAACTTTGTCACTCAAAAGCAGCCATAGACAACAGGCAAACAGAATATTCTTAGGGTACATTGGGAGGCACCTGATGGCTAGGTATGACCATGGAATCATTTTTTAAAAATTTTATTTATGTATTTGAGAAAGAGAGAGAGAATAAGCACCTGTGAGCAGGAGGAGGAGGGGCAGGGGGGAGGGAGAGAATCTCAAGCAGACTCAGAGCTCTATCCTAGGACCCTGAGATCATGACCTGGGCCAAAATTAAGAGTCAGATGCTCAACTGACTGAGCCACCCAGGTACCTGATGGAAGCATTTTTTTTTCATGGTGGATAGTTTTAAATATTTTCTTTCTTGGGGATCCCTGGGTGGCTCAGCAGTTTAGCGCCTGCCTTCCGCCCAGGGCATGATCCTGGAGTTCTGGGATCAAGTCCCACATCAGGCTTCCTGCATGGAGCCTGCTTCTACCTCTGCCTGTTTCTCTGCCTCTCCCTCTCTCTGTGTATTTCATGAATAAATAAATAAAATCTTTAAAAAAATATTTTCTTTCTTTATTTGAGAGAGAGACTGAGTAAAGGAGAGAGGGAGAGACAGAAAGCATGACTGGGGGGAGGGGCAGAGAGAGAGGGAGAAGAAAATTCCCTACCAAGCAGGGATGGAAGGTGGGACTCCATTCTGGGACTCCAGGATGATCGAAGCAAAGGCGTTTAACCAACTGAGCCACCCAGGTGCTCCCCCATGGAGGCATTTTAAATGAAGCATTTCAGTAGCCCAGATAACAATGTAAGAAGACAAATTGTTATTATAGAGCACACTACTGTAAACTATCAAACAAATATTAATTCCTGAAAAATAATTTTTAGCCAATTGGGAATTTCTTTTACCCAGGATATTACCCCACAGCTGCTAAAACATAGGTATTTACATAAACCATCTGTAATAAAATGAGGCTCAGAGACATGGTCAGTTAAACTAAAAAAGATAGAAAATAGTTTGTATTGATATTTCATTTGTTTTTTTTGTTTTTATTTCATCTTCTCTTTTTTAAAAAAGATTTTTAAATTTATTTATTCACGAAAGACACAGAGAGACAAAGACAGGAGAGACATAGGCAGAGGGAGAAGCAGGTTCCCTGCAGGGAGCCTGATGTGGGACTCAATCCCAGGACTCTGGGATCACACACTGAGCCAAAGGCAGACGCTCAACCACTGAGCTATCCAGGTGCCTTTTTATTTCATCTTTTCAAGTTCAAGTAGCTCTGTAAGATAGGGTAGGGTGCTGAACCTCAAACTTTAGCATGTATAAGGATCACCTGGAGGGCTTTTTAAACTATGAATTACTGAATCCCACTACAGGAGGTTCTGGTTTGGTAGATCTGGCATGGTGCCTGGAATTTTGAATTTCCAACTTTCCAAGTGCTACTATTTCAATATAACCACCCAGGGAAATCTTCACTCAACACCTACTTAAGTAAATTCTCTAGGATTGGGGTCTGGGCATATAAATTCTTAAAATTTCCATCCTGAGATTTCAGTATTCAACTGGATTTGAAATCAATGTCACATATATATGTATATATATATATATGTGTGTATATATATATATACATATATATACATACACACACATATAATATTTTCCCCTCAATGCTTTTGTAGAATAACTCTAATTTTGAAATCTTGCTGATATCTGGCTATTAGAAAACCAATTTTGGTTATTAGAAATGGACTTCAGAAAAGACAACATCTCCATTTGAGACATTCACAAATATTGGATAACTGCTTGTAGCCTCAGGAAACTAAACCACCTTTCCACTCTGGTCTTTCATGAATATGGAAAGTTGATGAAGTCTGTTTTCCACATTCCTTCCAGACTGATGATAATGACAGAAAGGATAATGATGATGATAATGATAATGATGATGATGATGATGATGATGATTTAACAAGTACATAGACTGATGTGTTTCTACATTTCTATTTACTAGCACTCTGTCAGCCTGGATAAGTAATTTTGTCAACTGAAAAATTGACTTCACTTTATAATATGTGCCATATTAGATGTTAGAATACTGATGCAGGTATTAGATTTTTAGAGTTACTACCTATCTTTTCCTTTGTTGCTATCTTAACTGGCAAGACCACCTGTTATTTCAAAACAGAGTCACAAATAAAAAGCATGTGCACTGTAATACCTGTGTATTTATGAGAAGTGGTAAAACAGAAAGAAAATTTCCTAAGACTGGACAGTGCAATTGCATAATTTTTCTTAGAAAACAACCATAATTCTTATTCTTTTATTATAAACATGTGATTTAGGGGGATTCAAAAGCTATAAATTATTTCAATGTCTCTTTGTATATTAAATTTTTAAAATAACATTGGGTTTTATGAGTGCATTCCATTTCTTTTCCTAATCATTCTCTTGAATAAGCCAGATTTTTAAATGTTTTCTTTGAAGTTCAGAGTTCGTTCCTCAAAAGTTTATGTCTTTCCTCTTAGCCTTTTTTTGTTTGTTTGCTTCCTTCTTACATCTACCAAGATTCAAGTTTGAGTGGAAAACTACTGGACTTCCTTTGTAGGAGGTCTCTGTTTGCAGGCACCATCACTCTCTTGTATAAGACTTTGCATTGGCTTTCTACTTGTGAGCAGAACCGTAAAAAAAAGAATGAAAACCTTCTGGACTTTCCTTCCAGGAGGTTTTGATCCTTTTTGATAATTCTGACACTTTAACATATAGTTTGATTGATAATAGGACAGGACAATAAGAAGATACTGCATGCAAATTGTTTCTTACTTTCAATGATCACAATATAGTGTTCTTTAAACATCACCTGAGGGGAAACAGGAAACCCCAATCTTGCTCACTTTGTTGCTTTCCTTATTGGAATCATGGAATTGCACAGATAGATGTTTGGGAGAGTCCTTTAGCACTATAGTAAGTTGAACTTTGCATATTAATAACTTTTGGATAAATCTAATTTTCAAAAACATATTTTTATTTTTAATTTATTTTAATTAATTTATTTAAGTTTTTATTTTAATTCCAGTTAATTATATTAGTTATACAGTGTTATGTTATATTAGTATTATATTAGCTGTACAATACAGTGATTCAACAATTCCATCCATAACCCAGTGCTGATCACAAGTACCCTTCTTAGGATGACAGGGTGACTCCAGTCGATCAAGCGCATCCCACTCTTGATTTCAACTCAGGTCATGATCTCAGGTTCCTAGGACTGAGCCTCGTGTTGGCCTCCACACTCACTGGAGAGCCTGCTTGAGAATTCTCTCTCTCTCTCCCTTTACCTACCCCCACTCACATGCTCTCTCTTTCTCAAATAAATAAATAAATTAAAAAACAAACAAACAACACACCCATTTGCCATCACCTATTTCATCTATTCTCCCCCCTCCCCTCTGGTAAACATCAATTTGCTTTCCGTATTCAAAAGCATATTTTTAATCTCTTATTCTGACTTCCCCAAAGTTTTTTGGTCTGCAGATAACACAATTGTCAATAAATAAAAATATGAAAGGAAGGAAAGAAAGGAAACATATAATGGTTTGGCAGAAAACATAAGGCAATCTAGTCTTTTGTTATATATAAACATTTGATAATGGGATTCTACAACAAGGGGGATTTAGATTACACCACCAATTGTTTTCTCATGGGAGAAAATCCAATTAGGAGAGAAAACCCAGCCTCACAATTATTTTATGTGTCACTTCTGCTGTCTTGATCAAATGCCCCTTGTTTAATGATTGCTTAGTTATTATGAGTTTTACTGACCTTTCCCACAGGCTTTGAAAATCCATTCAAATTCCTTTTCTCCCTTGCAATTTCTTTACTTAGCACTTATTCACTCTACCCGAACATTTTCTGTTTTCTTTTCCTGTTCTCACTTTCTTTTTGCCACTGTTTTTCCTTGTTGGTAAGATTAGTTACTTTCCCATTAACCCAGGCCACATATTTTTCTACACTGCCTGCATTCTTTGGCTGGTGTATGCTCCCACAGATAGGTCCTAAGTCCCCAGCTTCACTAAACGATTCCATTCTGGGCATCTGGTCCTTTTGATCAAGGTTTTGAATCATTGTGGGAGATAAATATCTATTGACTCTGATACCCAGAGAGATTGCACTTTATTGAAGGCTGCAAGCTAGAAATGATCTAGGGTGTAAAGGGATTTCGTTTAAAGCCTGCTTATTGAAGAGGCATGGGCTTTACCAATCCCTCAAGTATAGAACTGCACAGAACACGCGAGTTAAAGAAAGAGGATATACTATGTGCAGTTGAAAAGGAGAGAGAAAGAGAAGTGATATAAAACTTCCTGTTGGGTTTCCTGCAGCTAAAATAAATGAGTGATGCATTCCTGACACAGGTAATAAACTAGTGAAAAAATGAATTAGCCTTCTGAGGAGGATTTTCAACTAACAGCCTGTTTGCACAAAATCTCTTTCAACTGAATACAGAGGGATTGAAAAGATCTTGACTTTTTCCAATCCTATTTGAAAGGAGGCAGAAGAAAGGAATAGAGACAGCAGTCTACATAATTTTCATCAATAGGGAGTAATTGACTGGTTGCTGGACGGAAGAAGATGGTAGAAACTTGAGGACAAGAGACTATGCCATTTTTGTTTGTTTGTAATAATAAAGATTTGCAAGAAAGGAGTGCAGCGTGAGCTGCCATGTTTTGGAAGACAGGTATTAAAATGTTCAGATAAAGTAATTCCATTGTTTGAAATTATGAAAGATGATATGTTTTAAGAGAAGAGATAAACTTAATATAATTCTAACTGTAATCACAGATGTTATCAAGACTGAATAATGGGAGATGAAATTTTAAAATGATATCTCTGCCATTAAATGTGGAAATAAAACAATATAGTACTGAAGAGTTTAGGCTTTGGAGCCAGACTACCTGGCTTGAATCCCAACGACTGTACTGATCCACTGAGGGATACTGTCAAATTACTCAACCTCTCAATGCTTCAGTTTCCCATTTAAGAAGTAAGGATACAATTTTACCTACCTTTTAGGTTTTTGTGAAAATTAAATTAATAATACATGTAAAACATTTACCAAACTTACTAGCACTTGGCATGTAGCAAAAATACAAATCCTAGGTATTATTTAAAAGGAAAAGTTATAGAAATTGGATGACAAAGAGTATTATAAAATTATATACACTAAGATAGTTAAAAGACAGGCAGAAAAATATCCCCAATTGAGCTGAATCATACAAACAATATTTCCCCCCATTACCACAATATGCTGAACGAGAAAGATAAACTCTCTGTGTTCAGTAATGCAACACTGATGGATAAAAAGAAAAACAAATAAACCCCTGTCTTTCTTGTAAATTATCTGGCCTGAATGATCTACAGAAGGAAAGTGATAGGAATGGACATAATTTAAACTCAAGATATATGAACACTGAATAAGCAAACATCTCGGATGTCTTAAATTATAAATAGTCTTGTGTTTAGAATAAATTGTATGTAATTTGATCAGGATTTGAATGAAAATGTAGAGATTGGGAAGGTTCCGGAAAACTGGAGAAAAGCAAATGTTTACTAGCATTCCAAAAAGGAAGAGAGTGAATTCCACACTTAGCAATAGTAACAATGGTAACAATAGTAGTAGTTACAGAGGAGTAGCAGCAGCAGAAATAATTGTCGAAGAAAATGACAATAGTGTACTTAGAATAGGCTCACTACAGTATACAAAATGCTTCAATTAGTTTAAACTTTATGAAAAAATGTATAAAGTATACATTGTTATTATTCATATTTTACATATAAGGAAATTAAGAAAAAGAAATGGAAGTCATGGAACTATGCATGATGGAACAGAAATAGAACCCAAGCAGCCTGATTCACCTTAAACAGGTGTCCTTGTTTTAACCCTGTTCAGTAATGAAAGAAATACATTTTTCATGTATTTAACTTACATTTGCAGAGGAATGCTGCAACAGGATCTAATGTAAATAATATGTAGGCTTTATTTTAATAATGATTTTGAGAGAAATAAAATGCATAGTAACTTTTCAATCTGTTCTCTTTTTTTTGCTAAGAAAAAAATTGTAATTTAATATTTGATCCATGTGATTTGGCTTTCATACCAAGTATTTGCCTAGTGTCTTTAATGAATTTTGGGTTGTTTAATTTTCCAGTTACTTGATTTATGACATCTTGGCACCTTTCCGACAAACACTGATGACATGCAAAACAGTGATAAATTGGAATCTTCAAGCACAGTGCAAAATTGATGCTTTGGCCTATTTGTTGATTGTGTAAAGACTAGCAAATATTCTAAGGGGGATACACCCTTTTCTTATGTAAATTATCATGATGTTACAAAATATTTGGGAAATATAAAATCCTTGTTTGAAAGTTAGTGGCTTACTCTCAGATTTGTTCTCTTTCTCACTCTGTATTTACTAGGATTCTATTGACCAGGATCCCCTGCCTTTGACTTCCATGTAATGTTAGGAGGCCTGACTTCTGAGTATGGAAGACTGGATATTAGATTCTAAGTTGACAGTCTTCTACTTTCTGAATCCTGTCATCCTGGGTTACAGATGTCTATTCCACTAGGGATTGCCTGTAGGTTAGAGCTAGGTTGGCCTTGTCTTTCCATGCTTGCCAATTTCTACACCAAGGTCTAGAGCAGACATCTTACTATCTAAGAAATTCTAGTTATCCTTCTTGGACCATCTACACTTCTGTCCTCAATTTCAGTCTCTCATGGAAACTGCACACATTTTTCTCCCTGCATTGTTCTCATACGTAGTTTATTCCCCACTGAAATGCTTGCCAAGCAACCCAAGGGCATGGATTGTCTTATTCCTCTATGTGACACCAGCCTACTGCAGGTTGACCTAAGTAAACATAGAAAGTAAACATATAACTATAGGTGACACATTTAGTCATAGTTTGAAATATACCATAAAGAGACTGGTGTCAAAATTGTGAGCAGCCCCCTAAAAAACTAATACACTCAATGAATCTTCTGTTTTTCCTTCAAGTATCAGCATGGGCCACCATCTCAGATGACCGTCTTGAGCTTCATGTCTGTAGAGCTTACCATGCTTCTTCCCATCTTCGTAGCATGGCACTTCTGAAAACAGAGATTCCATTACTCTTAGGTCAAGATACAAACTCATTCATAATATATTGCAAGTGATCCATCATCTGGCCTCTGCCTATTTAGTTAGTGTTGCTATGTGCCAAATAACGTTCATTCTGATTGCCATGTTCCAGCAGTACCAAACTCCTATCCTACGTATACTACTATACTATTTGTTCCACTGGTACCTCTAAGTTTTGACACCTGCTGCTTTCTCTGCTATGAGTTACTTCTAACCCATCTTCCAATATTCTTGAACCTTTATCTGACTGAATTTAATACAACTTCCTCTTGGGAGGTTTCCCTGATGCTTAGTGACTGACTTACAAATCTGCTATCACAGCACAAAAGATTTATTTTTCTAACAGCATTATTTACTTGCCTTTGTACCTCAAAAGATGATAGTTTCCTTGTAGCCAGGGATGTTTCCTTTATCTTTTTTTTTTTAAGATTTATTTATTTAATGGAGGGGGGGGGGGACAAGCAGAGTGGGGGGATGGGCAGAAGGAGAGGGAGAGAAAGAGAATCTCAAGCAGACTCCATACTGAATGCAAAGCCTGATGTGGGGCTCTATCCCACAACCCTGAGATCATGACCTGAGCTGAAACCAATAGTTGGTAGCTTAACCTACTGAGCCACCAGGTACCCCTGCTTTGTCTTTGTATTTCTACAATTTGATGTAACACGAGGATAGCAAAATATAATAGATTTTAAAATTCTAAAGCATGAACACCTTTGTAAAGTCTTACCAAACTGTTCTGAGTTCTACCATTCTGAATCCATTGTAACTCAAATCTCTTACTTCCATATTTTATTGTTGGTCAAAACTTTGTACAGTATTTTACTTTTCATGTACTATTGTTTGTCAAGCATTTAGTTTACATGCTTAACTCCACTGAATAGTTTTGTGAGAAAGTAGTGTGGGTCTCCCCTTTTTCATGTACTATTGCACAATTCTGGCATAGTTCTTTATAGTGTAGCATTCATGATTTTCATTAATAAAGAGAAATAAATGATCTCATAAAGTAAAGTAAATTTCTGCCTTGGTAGTAGGGCTGAAATCTTCTTGGAGTGAAGTCTATTTAGATTCATTCTAGCAAAGCTTAAAAACACATATCAAAGAGGATAGTGCTAATATGCTAGTAACTTAACTGTCTACCAAAACAAAGTCTACAGTCTTTAAAGAAAGTCAACAGAATCTGGACACTGAGCAATCTAAATTCATAATACTTAACATCCAGTCAAAACATATGAAACATTCTAAAGAGCAAGGAAACATTACCCATAACAAGAAGATCAATCAATAAATATAAACAGATGCAGAGATATCTGTAACAACAACCATGCTTTCTAGTTTTTGTATTTGATGCTTTGACATCTTGGAACCCCTGTCAGGGTCAGCCAATTTCTAGAGATAGTAAAGGACTTCGCTATAAGCCTGTCTTTCACATGAGAGTCAAACAATCCAGAGCCCACACCTCAACCCCCTCATTTTCTAGGTTTTCTTACTCAGGGCTACTTTTCCCCTATCCTGATTACCTGAGGTCCAGGTACCAGACAACTAGTGACAACTCCTATGACTCAGAGCCTGCTGAAATTACTCAAATTAGTCAATTTGAAACCTGCTTACTCGTCCAATTTCTGTCTAGGGTAGCCATAATAAGGACTCTAGCCCACATTTCCCCTTACTCTCTCTGCCTTCTGATGGACCCTGTTTAAAAGGAGCACATAAATATAATAAGAAGACAAGAGGGAAGGAGAAGGAAGAAGCAGATATTTAAAAATGGAAACAGTAAAAAAAAAATCTATCCAATAAAATACAGAGAGAAAAAGTCTAATAAAAATAAAGCCTCAGCCACTTCTGGGAGAGTATTAAATGGTTTAACATCTGTGTAATGGAAGTCTCTAAAATGGGAGACAGCCAAAAAAATACTTGAAAAAATAATAACCAAAACCTTTCTAAATTTGATGAAAACTCTATCAAGTCACATTTCCAAGAATCTCAACAAACAGGCAGGAGAACATACATGCACTTAGAAAAAAAGGAAAAAAAGAGTAGGATACAAGACTGAAGACTTTTTCTGCATGCATGTCTGCATATATGTACCCTGTACACAGAAAAGAAGAAGAAAGAAGAAGAAAGAAAGAAATGAAAGAAAGAAAGAAAGAAAGAAAGAAAGAAAGAAAGAAAGAAAAAGAAAAAGAAAGAAAGAAAGAAAGAAAGAAAGAAAGAAAGAAAGAAAGAAAGAAAGAAAGAAAGAAAAGGAAAAGATGAAGGAGGGAAGGGCAAACCATCCAACCTTTTTTATCAAATTACTGAAAACAATGATAGAGTAAATTTTAAAGGTATCTTCAGATTAAGACGCATTACCTTCAAAAGAATAAAAATGAAAATAATTGCACACTTTGAAAGAGATACTACTAAAGTGTATGAATAACATTGTTAACATCTAGAAAGGCTACACTCTGGGGTCTTAGAAGCAAGGGCTTCAACATAGGGATACTCAAGGGACACAATTCAACCCATGGATTATCCATACAAGATTGGATAAGGAGAGAGTAAGCCGTGCAAATGCATGTATTGGTTGGAGGTGATTAACTCATGTTTCAGTAGAATTGGTTGTTACGAAGACAAAATGATGGAAATGGCCATAAGACTTACAGTGTCTGTACACAATGGATTAGCTTGACAAAGCTATGGAGCAGAAAAATTTTGCACTGAGACATCTTTCCCTGCTGCATTAGAAAATTATATTTTTCTCTCTCTTTTTTTTAGAATTCTACTGCCCATTTTGGCTTGTAAATTCTCTGATTAAAAATTCTCCCATTAATTAATTAATTAATTGATTGATTAATTAATTCTCTCTGGGGCTTGGTTACTAGGTTTTAGAATAATCACTATTATTATTATTATTATACAAAATGAGAATAATGATCATTTTAATCTATTTCTTTTAGTGTTAAATCAGGGTATGATTAAATAAAGTTCCACAAATAACTTTATCACTATGAAATGAAATCTGCCTCACTGTATTTAGCATTGTGTTGGTTATATCAGATGCTCAGTGGCTTAACACCACCTTCAGCCCAGGGTGTGGTCCTGGAGACCTGGGATCGAGTCCCATGTCAGGCTCCCTGCATGGAGCCTGCTTCTGTCTCTGCCTCTCTCTCTGTGTGTCTCTCATGAATAAGTAAATAAAATCTTTTTAAAAAAGTTCTTACTCAATAACAATAAAATACTCAGTCTTGATATCTCAATTGAGAATAGACCTAATTCTTTTGACCTAGAACAGCAAAGTAGTAGAAAAATCACACCCATGTTAAAATAGATACATTGCTCTTACCTCTACAGAAACAAATACTGGATACACTATTAAAAATGAAATAATGTTTTAATTTGTTTGGATCAAGAATTAAGTGCAAATTTATTTCTTTCCTGAATTTGTTGAAAACTATTTTTATTGCTTGAGGTACTCTTGAGGAAATCAGGAATATGGACTTTGACTCAAGATTCCACCATTTTTTCGAGGTTGCTGGCTTCATTGTGTTCTCTCACAGCTGACCATCTTTCTCCATAAAACAAGCCAGTCAACAATTCTAGAACCTTAACTATCTAAACTTTAACCAAACAAGAAGAGATAGACTCTATCTTCTATAGCTCCTAAATGCTTTCACTTAGGACTGACATCCACTCCTGACTTATCAGCTGTGTACAGGTGTGGAATCTTGGAGGAGACTCTCTATCTTCTGTGAGGTAATGATCACTAGACAAATCCATTTATAGGATTAGGAACTAACAGAACATATCGGAGCTAACATTAAACCATATGTATGGGTGCAAAGAGGTAGGTGGGACATGAAGAGAAGCAATTTCTGGAAAGAAAAAGATGCTGAGTAGATGTCCCCCAAAATGGGTATCCTACAATTTTGTGTCTCTAAATCTTGCTCAAATTATATATTCATTTTTGGTGTGTCGTTTTTGTTTTTTTTCCAATGGTTTTTAATTGGTTACCATTATGAATAATATAATCTTTTTTTTTTTTTTACAGAATTGGTGTTACTTTTTTAGTATAGTTGATACACAGTGTTACATTAATTTCAGGTGTACAATATAGTGATTCATTCTTTATTTATTCAGTAAAACCTTTCTGAGTATCTCTGTGCCTGACACTGCTCTAGGGTTTGAAATAAGGCAGTGAATAAAACAGAGTGCATGATACCATGATGCTTACTTTCTGGTGTGAGGTCAAAAGATGGGCAGTAAACAAAGGTATGGATAAATACCTTGTTCCATGGTGTGAGAATCATAGAAAAGAAGTTAAACAAGGAAAAAGAAAAAGAGAGAGCTGAAGTGACTGGACGATGTTTCTTATTGGTGATTAGCAAGATTCTCTGATAAGGTGATGTTTGAAGAAAGGCCAGACGGAAGTGAAGGAGTGACCCATGAGGCTATGAAGGGAGAAGATTTCTGATAGCAGGAAGGGCATATTAAAATCACCTAAAATAAACAAAAATTATATTTTGCTCTAATCATGGTAGATATGTAAATTAGCATGTTTTAAAACTTAATTTTCTTTAAATAATAATAATTGTAAATATTTATGTAAACAATAATTATGTAAATAATTGTACATAAAACTGAAAAAAGATTTTGTTAACATTAGATTTGCTTACTCAGGACTATGTGACCCTCACATTGAAACATTTTCCCATTTCTCCTTCCTGTAATGGCATGATATTTATAGAAGCATAAATATTTCAATGTCCATTAACATTTGAAACTAAAACCTATAAAATAATGATAAATGATAAAATACTATCTATAAGATAGGGATTATATTCCCCATCTCTAACAGTCACCAAAAGAGGCAATAAGAAAAATAAAAGGTTTATAACTCCCCAATTCCTCTTGATTTGTGTCAAAATTTTCCCCAATCACTCCTGTATGAGTAAATCATTTACCTTAATATGTGAATTTCATGGTTGATGATGCAACCATTTTTGCCATGGTTTACCAAGGCAATTACCAGCATCAATATGGCTAGTGACTTTCACAAACATCTTTACACTCTAGCTTGATCACCTTTATTTATAGTGATGGGCAATATTCCATATATAGTGATGGGCACTTTCACTATAATATTCGTTATAAAGAGTGAAAAATGAAAAGATCATTTATTGAAGATATTGGCGTCTGCAGATGTGAACAGTTGTAGTCATTATATTTGTTTTGTGACGGCTGAATGGCTTCCCATTCAATGCAAAAGGAGTATTTTCATTTCCTTCAAGTTCTCCCCCAACATACCATGGGGCACAGTCTCGGAGTCATGCTGAATAATCAGTATGGCTTAAAAAAGACTGGCAATAAAGAATACCAATCATGAAAGAGAGTTCGATTTAGATATCTTGGGAAATAAAGAGATATTTGGCAGCTGCTGGCAGTTATGTCTTTGTTACAGTTTCCTAATCTCCTGCAAAGAAAGAGATGTAATGTATCTGACAGGTTCCTCTACTAACTGCTCAGGCAACTGCTCAGTCTGGAGGAGAGGCTGTCAAAGGCTGCCACCCCTTTCATTCCATGCATTCCCTACCCCCTCCTCTTTTGTCTACAAGGCCCCCTTCCACTTGTTACATCGAAATATCTGTCATCCATTTCTATTAGTTCTACAGAACTTTGATTTTTGCATTCAGAATAGCATTAAAACAACCATCGGAAGATAGTGTTTGAAAGATAATTTCTGGGCTTATTTTTGTTTTGCCTAATAAACATCTGTTTTGCTACACACAATACTCTATAAATTTATTCTCTTAGTAGATATGACTTGAAAAAGGATTTTAAACAACATTTAGTATTCAGTGACATCTTCAAAGTACATCTGAGTTATCTGTCACTGCTATTAAATACTGTTTAGGACTATACATGTAGAATGTAGAAAGAAATAATGCAACTTGAAGCTTATACTATGATTTATCAGTTCTTACATCAGATATAATCTTGAATGTTTATATTTGTTTGTATGAGTTCTGGGATGAGACATTTGATTGCTCACATGAGACTCCAGCATTCTCTGGGGAATTGTGAAAGGTCAGGTTGCAATGGAGGTGCCATAAGACCGAAGCAGCCTTGATATCTGGCTCACCAAATAGAGATGAGTTGTCTTGGATAGTCACTGTGACCCACAGTTAGCCTTAGAGAACCAAAGCAAAACTGAATTGCTAAGACAGGGACAAAAATGGAAGATACTCAATGAGGGGCATGAAGTGTAAAGAAACTTAACCTCATCTAACAGGAATTTACACTGTTTTCAGAGATCAGCAGAAGATGGCAGCCAATCCTCAAATGCCAAATCTTTTCACACCATGTCTGGACTTCCTTGCTCCCCTGATTCAGCTATTCTTATCCAAATGAGAAAGAACACCAGTAGGCAACTAATCAGCTGAAGAAGCCAAATAGCTCCTGCATTTATCCCATAAAAATCCCTTAGTTTGGGAGCAACTCAGAACTCACTGTTCCCATGGCCTTGAGTTTTCTGGCTTGCAAGTGCAAACCCCTGAAATAAATTCATCTTTCTGTTTTGCTCCATTTGGTACACAGAGTTTGTTTTTTGACAGCTTTCCATGAACAGGATATAAACTGTTCAAGTATTGAGTTAGATTGTGTCGTGTTTGCTATTGTTGGGTACTTTAGTATAAACTAAATTAATTAATTCAGATACTGATACTAGAATTAGTATGGTGCTATTAAAAAATAGAAAACCCTGAAAATGTAAGGTACTGACTTAATTGTTAGGCAGTGTTTAGCTTCTAGGAATTTCTAGGAATATGGTTCCAGAGACTAAAAGTATGACAAAGGACTTTATTACTCATGGTGCAACGTGTTCAGATTGGTTCTCCTTTGTATCCATTGAGGTGTCCTGGAGAGACGCAAGTGGATGCTGCACACACAGTAGGTTTGCATCATACCTGAAGGGCTCTAAGTTTTGGACACTTATAGCTGGCTGTAAGCATACCTGCCTGACCTTTGCCCCAGAGGGAGACATTACCTTTATTTTACTGGAGAGCAAATAAACCTGCCTTCTGTTTCACAGGGAGAGACTGTGGCTCCCAAAGCTGTTTTTATACTCACCTTCTAGAAAAAAGGATCTGGAACAAGGATGACCAGTGCCCACAAGACCTACAGAAATGTAACAAACTGTGGAGGATTGTCCCCTACCTATCCATCGTGCTATTTGTTTCCTTGCTCAGTCTCTCAGAATCCACCTCACATTCTACTCCTTCATGACTTCTTTCTTAACTCCACCAATTAAGTACATTTTCCTCCTCTTAACCCTACTGTATATTGTGTTTCTTTTTTTAGATGCATGTTGGTCTGCACTTTTTTCTATTTCCTTTTTATCCTATACCCTACAAACTGAATATATCTTGATGGCAGGGGATGTTTTATTCATCTTTATATTTCTTATAGGAGATGATGCATCTCTTACCTATTTCTTGTCCTTTTTTCCTAGAGAATGTTTTCCTAACATAATATCTCATGAAATTCTCCCCAGTGAATCACAGAAGCAGCAACCCTATAGTTAAATATGGTCAACAGACCAGAATACAACAAAACACCTAAAACATCTTTTGGATACATTAATTTACTTGAGTCAAATGACATCCCTGAAATATTCAATAACGATAATTTTTTTTTTATGTAGTTGATCTCTGAAGAAAATCCAGGTTATTCTACAATTACATGACATATTCTACAATTACATGAAGGATATGAAATGTCTTACAGTTACTAACATTGCTTCTGCTATCACCTGTACTACTTCAATCATTTTTACTTCTACTAATGTTTCAGTATTCTGTGGAAAGCTAGAACCTATGTCAAGCACTTTGTAACATTGAGGCTTTCATTATTTCTCAGAATTCTAGGATATTGGGATGTTTTTCATTTCAACTTTAAGATCAAGAAATTCAGACTTCTAGGGGCATCTGGCTGGTTCAGCCAGTACAGCGTGTGACTCTTGATCTCAAGGTCATATGAGTTAAAGCTCCACGTTGGGCATAGAGCTAACTTTAAAAAAAAAAAATCTAGGTTTCTAATCTACCTAAACTCACATAGCAAATAAGTGATAGCGTTGGAACTCAAACCCCTCTTTTGCTTGATACTAATCTGAACTCTTAATCATCTTACAATCATAATGCCCTGGGATGAGTTTATAGAGACTCATGACTAAGTCTACAACTGATTAGTGAGAGAATATTCTCTCATGTTGATTGTATGCTATTTCTTAAACAGTCTCCAGTTCAGTTTAACAAATTGCAACACCCTATTATTCTCAGCTACTGAGGATGGAACTCTCCCGATGTGTAACTATAAATTATTTTCATTCTTCTGCTGCTCCCACTGGTATATGCAGAGTATTAATTTATAAACTACGATAAAAACCAAGAGGAGTAAAAAACTCAGTCACTGACTCCTGGAACAAGTCCCATTCCTGAGGATAATAAAGTTCATAATATTTTGGGTAGCTTTTTCCCAAATACCAATCAATGTAGTGATAATTTTAAGGATGCTGATAGTTGACGTCAGACTTCAGAATTCAAAATCAACATCAAGATGATACCTGGATTGTTGTCTATTACTTGTGGGAGAGGTAATTAGAGGCTATTTCTCAGAGGGTACCACTGGGCAGCCTAGCTTTAGCATTCTGATTTGTATGGTCATAGTAATGTTACCCTAAAGCTAACCTTCTAGCTGCACTACCTCTCATTGAACCATTGTAAATGGAGATAACATTTTTTTTTTAATAGAGGAAATTGGGCTTCATCTCATGTCAAGACATGCTATTTAAATTTGGGTGACTTCTAAAGTATGAGACAGTTTTTCATGGGATTTGGCTTTGGTTGCTTTTTTCCTCCATCAGATGGTCTCACACTGCCAAGTTTTGAAGTTTGCATGTTCAGGTTATTGAGAGTGCTGTTTTTCTGAGTGCAGATAGAGTTCAAGTTGCTTAAAATAGGGAAAATTATTGCTCCCTACCCCCTCCCACTTACAAAGAGGCTACGGTTCAACATTATTTGATTTAGGTCGAAACTAAAAATAAAATTCCTCCACGATGTGACTAAACAAGGAAAACTTCTCAAAAGCACTTTAAAAAGTCACAATTGAGTGTGAAGGAGGTAGATGAAGGTAGCTTTTGGCTTTGAAATTTAACCTTGAGGAAGTATCTTCTGAAAATAACTGCAAGCCCAAAGCTAATGCTTTCTAGATCTGTGAGCTTTGATTAAAACCTGATTTTGTTATTGATTTGCTGATTTCTGTCAACAAGTGAGATTTTTAGGTTTCCAGCCTTCAAACTAGGTGTTGCTTAATTTGCATACATTCATGAGAAAGCCAATTACCAGCATTCTTAGAAGGAGGAAGTATTTTACAGATGCTTTCTCATAAATAGTGTCAAGTTTCAATAGGACTACAACCATGGCGAGGCATTTTAGTTCCCTCTCAATTTTCCTTTCTGTTGTTCCTTCTTTCCTAAGGTCCCAGCATCTATCTGCCTGTTTGCCATACCATGACCTTCTTTGTAAAGTCCTTGTCTACATTATCCTTCCTTTAGCAACACAATCTCAGGTTGTATATAGTCTTCTTCTCTACAGTTTTTTTTTTTCTTCATGACTTCTCTTACATGTATGTCCTTTTACTAACTGTCCTTCTGAAGAATCAAATATATTTTTCTGTATTTTACTCAGCACTTGTCACTCTATATACAATGTCTTCTCTGAACCAGACACTATTCAGAATCATTAAGAATATGGAGATATACAAGACAGTGGGTTACCACCTTAAAGGAATTTATATTCTACAGGGAAAACACCTAAATAATAAGGAGCCAAATAAAAATGAGACAGGATTGCTGATTGCAGTGATTGCCAAGACAGAGGTAACCATGGTGATAATGAAAAGGGATTCTAGTTGTTGCTTGTGACAGGGGATAGGTGATGGAGATAGCATGATATATAGGAATGTTGAAGGAAGCCTTTCTGAGATATTTTTCTGCTAAGACTTGAAGGTCAAATAAAAGTCAGTTGGGTAATCATGGGAAGAACATAACTCTACCTGTTCCAGGACACTGTGTCCAGAGAATGGTCTACAAGTGGCAGGATGATGTGAAATGGGGTGGAAAAGTAGGGAGGGGCCTGCTTTGAAAAAATGTCCTTAATCCATCATGAGATGTTTGGTTTTTGTTCTACAAGCAATGAGATACTATTGTGAAATCAGTAGTTTGCTCAATTCTGAAATAGTGTTTTGCCCTGACACAGTATGAAGTCAGGAGCATGTGTTTGTTGACAATGTAATGCCTTGATCAAGTGAATGGTTCTACACTGAAAGAAATTTTAGGCAATATGAGCTATGTATCATTTTGAGGTAAAAGGAAGACTTGAAAGTGTCTTAACTCTCATTAAGTAGGCAAGTGTTTATTGACATTTTTATTTTTCCCTAGAAAAATAAAAGGTATAAGCTTTTTTTCTTATTTTGGGAGTAATTCGGGAAATCTGGACAGTGCATTGACTTTATCAATAATGTTTTCAGCATCCATGTGACCTGATAAAATTTGTATAAGCTTCCAAGAATTTTCATTTACTCATTTGGAAAATTTGGCTATTAAATGCCATTCTCAGTATAACGAATTAAAGGTTAATACCAATCAAGTCACAGATGTGACATGTTAAGAACAGCAAATTTCTATCCTTATGAAATTTTCAACCTAAGATAGTCCACATATAGATATAATTAAGAGCAAAGTCTTATTGGAAGTAAATGGTAAGATGGATTATATGTTTGATGTTCATTATTATTTTTGGAATCTTTTCCAAGTTTTAACCAATTATATCATATATCCTATAGTATAAGATTGTTGCACCTTAGCTGCTCTTCCTACAATTCTTCTCCTAGATTTTGCCTATCCATTTTCAGGCAATATGGGCAAATAGTATTGACAGGAGGCAAAAGAGATCACTGGACTCAAGGCTGGCTTCATATGTATGTGACCTGAACTGTCACACAAAGCTCCGTGCTCAGAATGGTACCATTCAGCTAAAATCTTGAAGTTCTTAATAATTTTTTCCTTGACCTTCTGTTTTATAAGTGAAATTTGACTGGGCAGTGGAGCATGCATTTTTTTCTTTTCTTTCTTTTTTTTTTTTTCATTTTCCACTTGACCTCTAAAAACTATATAGCCTGTCCTGAATGACCCATCACACACATGCCTATTGTCATTAATCTGTGGGTGCCAGTTTCCTGTATCTCTGTATGATCATCAGACCATGTAACCAGGTTAATTATTGGTTGGGCATTGACAATTTTGAGCTTTGAGGTATGAGATAAGCTTCCAAGGTGTGTGCCAGGATGATGACCTACAAGTAAAATATTTTCTTTCCTGTAAATTGCGGTAAATCTGTCTTAAAATTGTAAATGTTTTCAAAATTTGTGTTGCTAAATAGCTATGCCTTTAAAACAGAGGTTGCAAACTAAGGGCTGGCTAATGGGTCAAATGAAGTCTATACGTTTGACCAGCATAGTGATTTACAAATGTGAATATGATTGCTTTTAACTGGGGCCTGAAGTTCTAGGAAGCCAATGGCCTAAACATTGGATTGTCTTTTATAAGCCAGTTTTTATAAGACAGTTATATGAATTGGTTTACATTTTCTGGTCTTAGAGAACATTCACAGTGGTTCCCAAACTTTAGCATATGCCTAAATCACCTATAGGACATCTTAGAAAGATTGCTAACCCCATCCCCAGAGTTTCTGATTATGGTAGGCCTGGGGTAGGACCTGGTAATTTTTAACAAATTCCCAGGTGATACCAGTGCCACTCGCCATTGACTATAATACACATCACCTATCAGTTATGAATAAAATTATGTAAAGAAAGCATATATATTTTAGTCAAGCTAATTGAATAGAAAGTGTAGCTGTGATAGCATATATTAACTGAAGCAATTAGTCAATCCGCAAATGTTTTCTCTCGTAGAGGGAAAACTATGACACTATTCACCGATCATCTCACAATCTCATTTCAGAGTTCTCCATTTTGTCTACCAATATGCTTTGCTTTTTCCCAAAATAGTAAAATAGTTTTAAGATAATCTGATTTAAAATGAAGTAAAGTTTTGTCACTCTCATAAATATCAAGAGCAATGAGGTAATGGAACAAGATTGCTGGGACTGTTGATGATTGATTCACATTGGACGGACCCTTATCTGACTGTCAAGGGGTTGTAAGTGCCCTGAGCCCACCATGCCAAGATTTTCCTAGATATTTAAGAACTCTGCAATATCCTTCACTTAAATGGGACTCTAGGCTGGCAGCCGTGTGGCTAAGTGTTCCAATAGAATATGCAGTTCACTCTGGAGTCATTGCTCTGCCCAGTTACCTCTTTGAGATTTAGTGTCAAGTCATTCAAACAATGTTGCTCTGTGATCATAATTGGCCATTGGCTTCTCAAACCCACACCTTTTTGAGGATATGTGATACAGCTGTGAACTGTTTTTTTTAAAGCTAACGTGTCCTAAAATCCCTCTTTATGTCTGCTTTCCATTTGTTTAATATCTTTGGTTGGATAATGGAATGGAAGGTGACTTTAAATGAAAATAGCATCTTAATTTTACCTTTTTTTTTTTTTTCCTTTTTTTGTGTGGGGAGTAAAGAGTAATTATTAATACGCTTTTATTTGGCGCACCGGTGGAATTTCCTTTAAAATTTGCCTGTAATAGGTTCATTAATTTTACATATTTCTTTAACCATCATCAAGCATAACTACAGTTCATTTAGTTTTCATATTCAGATCATCCATTTTCTGTAATAATGGGAGATTGTGAGAATGTGAATAAATTAAATCCGCAGTCCCGCAATTACGCACAGGCCTCTCTAATCCTCCAGACTGCAAATCACTTGAGCTGGGAACCGTGTGTCATTTATCTTTGTCCCACACGGCAGTGAACATAAAGTTGCTGTGTATTATAGCTGATATTCAATAAAAGTAGATTGAATCGAAATGACCCCCTCACCTCCACCTAACACACACACAACTTTTTGTTTTAGCTTCTCACTTATTAAAGAGGAGTAATGGTTTCTACCTCACCAGTTTCTCAAATGGACTAATAATGTCCATGTAAAGCACTTAGCCCCATGCCAGGTAATAAATGAGCATTCGATCTATGTTGGCTTTAAATTATTAATAGCTACTCTTACTGCTTTTCTGATTATTACCTGTATTAATGGTTTCAAGCTCTCCTATGGTAAATGCTTTAATGAGAGGGCCATTTTACTGAGCAAATTGGACTGAGTTACCTTCTCTCTTCCTTATTTTCTGTCCAATGTTTTGTTAATTCCTTCATATTCCTGTAATTTGGATTGATGTTAAATCCTGATGTGAACAAAACACTCTTAATGCGTGCACTATAGCCTCAAGGGTCAGGGGTATAAAGTTGTGATAGAGCAAAAGCATAGTTGAAGAATAAACACAGAACATTCCCTCTTCTCAAAAGACAATTCCCTCTCCGAGATGAGGAAGGAGGCATGATCCCCGGGGGTGTCTGGACTGAGCATTCAGTGTACTGTGAGACAGAATCATTTTTTATTCGAAGTTATATTTTAATCAGTCATTTATGCTGATACCTATTGCATATCATTATAATATGTGATATTTCATTAAACCTCCTTTTCTCTGAAGGTTTATCCACAAGATAATGCTGCAAGATGAGTCAGAAGATCTGGGCTATTTTCTACTCTCTCACTTTTTCTTGAACATATCATTCATTTCTGAATACCAATCACTTCACTTGCAAACAGAGTAATCTCTAACATAGATATAATGTTGCTCCCTGGGATTTGTGAACTCTCTTCCCAAGGTTACCCTAAAGCTGGTCCAGATTGGACCCTGCACAACTCAGGGGTGAAATTCACATCGATCCACAAAAATACTGACTATCCCTTCCACTTCTTTTCACCCATGAGAAAACAAGAGAATTAAGCAAACAGGTGTGAAAGGCTTTGGTCATCAGGCCATCACTTCCCTGACATGAAGTGTGGCCTATTACATAAATTATTTGTGTGCGTTTCCAAAAGCAACCAAGAGAACAAGGAGGTCATTAACCATACCTCATGGATTTACTTTCTGTTTTTACTGCTTAATCTTTAAATGGACTGGCTTTGGTGGATTCCCTAGAATTGAGGATTTACATGGAGCCATATGACTGTTTCGGACAGGATTATAAAACTAAAAACACTGTCAAAAATCTTTTTCATCTAAATACAGATTGGGTTTTTGTATGTGTGTGTGTGTGTATATGTGTGTGTGTGTGTATGTGTGTATTTTTTTTTTTTTTTTTTAAGGAGCACAGTTGCTTGTGTTTACCTGCAAATATATCTAGCAGATACAAGGAAGTCATCTCTATGCGTTAGCTGCTTCTGGTACTCCACATCTAGGAGAAAGTGGGGCTGTATGGTGAGCCCAAAACAGCACAGCTGTTAGCAATAAGGGGCTGTCTATGTAATTCAGGACTAAGGTCAGATTTGCCTCTGTAGCACATCTTGTTTTTAGCACACAATTCTGTATTTCACTTCTCGACTTGATTTCATAGAACTCAGAAATTACTATGGAGAGGAAAAAAGTATAATGAACTCTTGTTATTCACTGGAATGGTGCCAATGGGAAATTAATGGGCTTTTCTGTAATTACTGAATCATCTCAATTGATGAAGTATTGGGCACTCTGGGATTTCATATGAAGAGACCCATGTGGTTTCAAAATCTGAAAATTGGTAAAAGCCTTTGACAACAACCTCATCTGTATTGGACTCAGTTTTAGCCCACCCCCAGCTCCTTTTGGCCCTGTTCCTTCCCCCCTGTCATGGGCAAGACATCAGGTTATCACCACCAGTTTTTTAGTTCTGGGCCTATCTCTGCCTCCCTGGGAGCAAGGCTGGCCTTTGCCACAGTCTAGGCTGTAGCTGTTCTTAAGGGAGCTGTCCTGCTGGTGGGATCCCAGTCTGACTCCACTATGCGCACATTGGCTGGGCTTTGTCTACCTGTTTCTGTGCTGGAGAGACAAGAAACTGGAAGTAGCTAGCATATTTGTTCACCTTCTTCCCTCCACCGGATAGACTGTTCTGAAATCTGGAGGTATGATCTCCCTGGAGACCCTTCTTCATGTCTAACCATGTGTTTTCCTTTCAAAGCTGTGGCCAGTTCAACTACTTCCCACCTTTTATTTGCGTCCTTCCATTTCTGCCTTGTTTTCCTTTGTCCCTCACCCTTGCCCTGACATTGCACTTCCCATTCCTTACCCCCATACCCCAGAGCCTTAGTGTGTAAGCTTTACATTAGGTTCTGTGCTTTGGAACCTGGGCCAAGCCATGTTTTAAACTCTTGTCTAAAGGACAGGAAATGGAGACGCAGGGCAATTACATTACTTTTCCATCGTCAAAGATTGTAAAGTACATTTTTAAAAAGTTCATTTCCTTTGCTCTCCTTATGAAATATCTATGAAACAGCTACCCTGTTATCAACATCCAATTTAAACAACCCTTCTCTGTATCGCTTTCCCACCCCTTCCAACTCCTGCTGATCACTCTCTGATGAATAAAACACATACTTTCTTATTTTGCTGCTATTTGACTATTTCTGTCTCATAATTTCAGTTGAAATATGACTTATCTCCATCTAAACTAGTAAGTTCCCTGAGTGCAAGAAGCTCATTTTGATTTTTTTTTTAATTCCCTGGAGTTGGAATCAGCAAAGACACTCCATGCAGGTTAGGGAGTTTTGGTATATTTATAGAATTCTTCTATCTCCCGTGAATGTTTACAATCACTGTGAGACTTCTGAGAAATTCTCCATTGCACACTTTTAAAAATATCAATGACGAATTATTTTATACCTTTGTACTCCTCACGGGTTTTGTGGCTCTTTTTCTCTAATATCTTTCTATCTATACTTGAGCATTTTTCTATCTTGGACTCATTCTTTTATAAGAAGGATAAATTCCCTCCCAAATGAAATATTCTATGAGTACATACTGCTTCCATTATGCCTTCCAGAAAATTTATAAGACCTAGTATGTTGCTAAATGTCTCAGGGGTACGCATTAATGAACACTTACTGCATGATCTCCATGTTTAAGATAATTAAAGGCAAATTTATGAAACATTATAAGTAAAAGGCCACTGATTATGACAGGAAAGCTATTGAATTCAGGATGAGTAGTTCAGCATTTGAATCTTTAAGTCATAATATATTCATAGAGTAGATACAGGAATACCTCATTTGATTTCGTGTCACTTTATTGCATTTTGCAGATACTGCTTTTTTTACAAATTGAAGGTTTGGGGCAACCCTGAGTTTAGCAAGTCTATTGGCGCCATTTTTCCAACAGCATTTGCTCACTTCGGGTCTCTATCACATTTTGGTAATTCTTACAATATTTCAAACATTTTATTATTATTGTATCTGTTATGGTGATCTATGATCAGTGATTATAACTCACTGAGAGCTCAGATAATGGTTAGCATTCTTTAGCATTCTTTAGCCATAAAGTAATTTTAAATTATGTACATTTTTTAGACATAATGCTATTTCGTACTTAATAGATTACAATATAGTATAAACATATTTTTTATAAATATATACTGGGAAACCAAAAGTTCATTTGACTGATTTTATTGCAATATCTGCTTTATTGCAGTGTTCTGGAACCAAACTTGCAATATCTTCAAGGTATGTCTGTATGTCTAGACCAGTCCTTTTTCTGTAAAATGACCCTGATCAAAGTAACATGTAGGAAACATAGACAATACTGTAATTAAAATTATCAAGAGCAAAATGAATGTGATGCTGTCAAATTAAGTACAGCTCTTTGAAGTGGACAAATAAAGTCATGCGAATTTGCAAGATTACTTTGGCATTTTTGACGATCTTGAATTTCTCAATCTCTTGAAGTATGTTACTTTGACCAATAGGCCATCATTCTCCCTACTTATCATCTTCCTTCCCTTAGGAGCTTTTGCCAGGGCTTTATGGCATCCTCCATTCATGAATCATGGACTCATTCCTTGTTTTTCTTCCATATTAAAATCTACTTCTGGGGGAAAATGATCTGTTATAGGCAATAACAGTAAAGTAATATCAGAAAGCATGGTTTACCACTTCCATGATCCTATGAGTTATTCCAAGGCTTATCAATGAATTCAGTTTTTGGTCAGGTTTAGAATTCCATTGCTTGTGAACAAAGGAATCTCAACTAATACAAGCACTCTGTGAGATAGTCTGAAAAACAAAGTTATTCTGTAGGAAGAGTCATGTGAAGTGGATTTATGATGGGCTTAGGATTCAGGTAGGTAGTTCTACTTCCTGTGTAATATCTCCTGAGAAGTCTCTTTCCTTCTCTTTCTGTTAGCTCACTTGTTTAGGTTTTATTAGGTTTTGGCTGGTTTATAGAAACAGGTCTGCCCTCATATCTCTGCCTTTAATATTTCCAAGGGCAGTAATTCTGAACTGACCATCTCAGTCACTCTTTTTATTTGTATAACTCACTTATCTTCAAGCTTTCACTAGCTCTTTATGACCTCTTTGAACACTCTTCCCAGCAAAAACCAGACGCTTACAATCCATTCTTATGTAGAACTTTATACTAGGAAACACTTTCAAATGAGCTTGGTTTTCTCAGTGTTATCCATGTGCAAATGCTCATTGCAAACTTCATCCTTGCACCAAGTTCTCATGCTTTCGTCTTAACATTAACCATAATCCCTTAGTCCATAGAGTTTTTACCTATTGGAAAATAGCACAAATGATCTTCCTGGAGACTAATTTTTCCTATCTAGTTCAGGAGCACATTTAAATTCATTTTCTTGTTGAAAATTTGGACCTAATTTCAAGTATATCTAAAACTGGCTTACTGCAATGCTATACCTAGGTGTGTACCTGGGAGTAGAAGAGCATATAAAATTTATCAAACACAGTTGACAAATACTTTAACCTAAAAGTATATGTTCTAAATTATACATATAGGTATAAATTAATTCATACCTTTCTCTAGAAAACTAGGTGTATGAGGTTTTCTGCAGGTTGGTGAACAGTGTAACAAAATTTATTGCAGTTTTAAATGAAAAGGAATCGACCTCCATTTTTTTTAGCTTCATTCTATCTCATCCCTTTGTTAAAGATATCTGTTCTTATAGATGGTAATAATGTAAATTTGAAAAATAACATTAACCAAATAACATTAATAACCAAGCAAAATTACATAAATGGCTATAATTTTAAACTCCCTTATTCAAAGAAATACATGTGCATTAGTGGCAAAATCAATGATTCTCTTTTCTTTTTAATTACATTTCCATATTTATTATATATCATTTCTATATTTGTTTTAATTACTTTAGTAAGCTCATATCCTGCCTTTATGTATGTTTCTTTATGTGATACTGGGGTTAATTTTGTTTCAACACATATTCACAACTTATACTTTCTTACCTAATATTTCTTCCTTTTTTTTTCACAGAAATTGCTTACCTAAGTTTATTGTTAAGTATTATTATGACTTCAGACATAACACTCCAATGATGATAGTAAATAGTTATGTGTTTAAAATAGCTTCAATGTTTCAATCTTTGCTTTTGTTGTGAAAAATACTAACATTGGAAAAGATTTCCATACATATTTACTTCATGCCATAAGGGTGAAGTGAAGCACTCCCTTGAACTTTCTCATTTCATTTTACCTTTCCAACATCATTTCCTTCTTCAGAAGACGTGAAGCCTTCAATGTGTTAATCCTGTTTAAGTCCCTAAGTGAAGGTTGTCAAGTAGAGTCACTGTCTTCTCTTAAATGTACCTTTTCAGATGAAACTGCAGTCAACAGTTCATTTAAGTAATTAGTCTGAGAGAAAATCTCTGCAACTTCTTTCTACTGCAGAAAGACAGAATGAATATAGTGCCAAGACAATAACTTCGTTTTTTTTGTGTGTAGGACTGCCTGTCATTGAAATCCATGTAATCAAAACAGTATTTTTTGAGTTATTAGGATTAGAATTTCCTGATTGAACAAGGAAAAGCATGACAATTGAATTATGAAATAAGCACTTCATATGGTTGAACATTATGAGGCTCGGTGGGTATTACATAATTTTAAAAAATATTTTATTTGTTTATTCACAGAGACACACACAAAGAGAGAGAGAGAGGCAGAGACCCAGGCAGAGGGAGAAGCAGGCTCCATGCAGGGAACCTGACACAGGACTCGATCCCGGGTCTCCAGGATCACACCCTGGACCGAAGGCAGCGCTAAACCGCTGAGCCACCGGGACAGCCCGATATTGCATAATTTCTAAAGAAAATGTCCAGTGTTTACTTCATTAATTAGGAAAAAGAGAGAAAATATGGCATTGATCTTAAGGCATCAATTAGGTATTTGTACTTCTATTTCTTCATATCTGAAACAATCCTTTAACATTAAACAATAGAAATCCTCATGGTTCTATTTTTCACCCTTGATGCTCATGTTATTTGGTTAGGGATAGTCCTGAATAGTTAACTGATGAAGGTAAATTGAGTAAAAAAGAATCATTGGCTTTTGTTTACCTTAGTTTGATGTTTTAGTTGCTCATGGTTAGATAACTTTTAACCATGACAGCTTTGTCACAGTCATGAAAGTATAAGGGTTCTGCAACTTTTGCCCAAAAGGCAGTTTTATAATATTGTAATACATGCCTGAAACTTATCCCTTAACACAGAAAAAGAAATTCCTTTGCCTCACATGTGTTTGGCACTGAAATATGTTTGAAGAAGGCCACTTAAAAGTTGACAATTTTCTGACATCTCACAGTTTCTTCCACAATTTTTATACATAATAGTACAATGTTTATTCTAAAAAAATCATTCTTAAATTTGACAGAACAGTTCTTTATTAATTCTTAAATGCACATGGCAATACCAAGGGGTTTTGTTGTTCTTCAACATTTCTGACTCAATTTACTATAAATCAGTTATATTTCCTGCAGTGGTTTTTAAATTAAGCTTTTGGCTTCCTTAAATAGAGAATATTGATGGAGTGGAGTGAAAGTGTGGGGAGAGAAGACTTAAAATCAACTTAAATCGATTATTAAGGAGTCAGGTTTCATGGCAAGCAGTTACCTGAGGATGTTCTGTGAACACCATTTGTTCATTTATTTTTTTGATCATTTATTTATCAAATGATACTACATGACATGAATTATACTGGCTGCCCCTGTCAGCACTTTTTTGTGATTAGAAGGTATATAAGCCAGGGTCATTAAGCTAAAAAGGTATACAGTCAAAGGAGTATCTCCTACAGATGTGGATAAAATTAAATGATACCATTCAGGAAATTAATAAAAAATTTTACTTCTTTTTTTTTGTTTGTTTGTTTTTTAGATGTGATTTATTTATTCATGAAAGACACAAAGAGAAAGGCAGAGATATAGGGAGAAGGAGAAGCAGGCCTGCTGTGGGGAGCTGCTTGTGGGACTTGATCCCTGGACCAGGGGATCACGACCTGAGCCAAATGCAGAGGCTCAACTACTGACCATCCAGGTGCCCACCCCCCCCCCAATTTTACTTCTTTCTGAAATAATTAGCAGTGAGATTTTGAAAGTATGATATTTATGTAGAGGAAAGGATCTTTCAAAGTCAAAGCTAACAAGGATAAACTATAGAATATGGAGTATGTTTTAAAATCTAGTCTGAGCTCATTTAGAAAATAGAGACATTCTGATCATTTTGTCAATCAATTTACCCAATGAATTGGGTCAAGTGAGAATTTTTTGATTTTTAATTTAGATTTTAGTTCTAGAAATTACTCATATATATATTTTTCTCTCTAGATGGCTTGTTTGAGACAAGTTCCAAAAAACAGTCCATGCTTTGCATCTGGTGGAGTCTCTTGAGTCTTTTTTTCTATCAGCTTCCTCTTCCATTCTGTTATCCTTGCAAATTACTTGTTGGATAAACAAGATTGTTTGACGTGTACAGTTTTCCCATGTCTTGGATTTTGCTGATTGCAGCTTGTGAAGTCCTTAATATGTTTCTCTTTCTTTTTGTAAGTAGTTGGATGCAGATGTCTGATCAAGTTCCAGTTCCAATTTTGGGGCAAGAATACTCCCCTCCATAGGTGATCATGTGACTTCTATCAGGTGACATAGTGCTTGTCTCTCATTTTGTGACATTAGAAGCCAATGGTAATCATTGTCTACTTACATTATTTTATTAGAATTTAGCAAAATGGTGATTCTCTAATACAATCATTCTTTCCATTTCTATTAATTTGGACTATTTTTATGGAGAGGTTTTCCCAAGACTATTTGTTTATGCTGAGGTACAGCTTATATAGGAAAAGCATAGTAAATACTTATTTTTCCCTTTATTAAATAGCAGAAGATAGAGCTGGTCGGTGAGCATCTTCTAAATGTAATGGACTATTTTTCCTCTATATATCATTAGGAATTCATAGATTTTAGCATACTTGATGAATTTGAATCAATTGCAGATTTTATTATATTGAAGCTCAATATAAGTTTGCCCTTTTAAAACCTAGAACACTATGATAGTCTCCTTGCTCTCAGGTAAGACAAGCTGTTGTAGGCCCTTCTTACGCATTTCCAATCTAGGACCTTAATCAATTATTTTCCAAAAAAAACCCTCTGATTTTGTTTAATAGGAGCATTTATTAGAGACCACAGTAGAGATGCTAGTACGTGTACAATTTTTAAACTTAGAAATATTTATTGTGAACATACTAATGAATGCTAATATTTCTGATTTTCCTCCTGTTCCTAGAATATGCATTTCTGAGTACTTTACTATTGACTTGGGGACACAGAGGTAGATGGGGTAAAAGGGTTATTATTGAAGGTGACACGTCACTTTCCAAAGTGAGCATTTAAGAGCTAATATGTGATTTTCCACATTCTGCTCCATCACCAGAAACAGAAATCTTGTGTTTAGTCAATGTCATAATGTGGTGATGAATCCTTCAACAAGCTGAGTGACCAGAGAACACAGCCACTCCCATTGATCCATATTTATCATTTTGCACACCTGAGAGTTAATTCTCTGTTGTTTAAGCCTCTAAGGTTTTTAGAATAATATGTTCTACAGTGTAATCTGGACTGACAAAAAACTTTTTTAAACACACAGAGAAACTATGCTACATCACCTTTGTTTCTTAGTTTAAATCCCCAGTCTAAAGTTGGCTAATATAGTTAAATTTCTGTTCTTCACTAATGGCAATGGGTTCTCTCTTTCAGCATTCAGCACATTTGTATTTCTTTTGACGTATGGTTTTCTAAAGTATAGTATAATAACCCTAAGTGTTAGTTGTCTTGCAAACATACCTGTTGATCATTTTCAGCAAGTCTGGATTTGAATCAATTCATCCTGGAGACAGTCTGTTACATTTTAGGACACTGATTTTACTTAAGTTTGTTTGTATTCAGTCATGTATATAATCTGCAAAGTATGTTGTGTTGATGATTTGAATGTTTCCATTTTCTGTGGTATGGAGATATGACCTCATGTATATATATCATATATCTATCACCTCATAGAATCTTTTCAGCATAGGTCATTGTAGCTGTAAACTTACTTTGCTTTGGAAAATATTTTGGTGATGCATAATCATTTTGGGCCCAAAGAATCTACTGTTCCTGCTACATGACTACATATAAAAGAGCCCTCTATAATAGGACAGAATCAGCATGTAATGCTGGCATAAGCAGGTGCTTAATAAATATTTATTAAATAAAGGGATAAAGGTTGTTATATTTCACATCTTCTGTCAAGAAATAAATATATGTACAATATTAGAAAATTTCACATCAGAAAAGGTTGTATTCCACTATTACGACCAGGGATAGCTCATAGCGAAGTCTTACTAATACAAATGTACAAAGCCTGATCCTCTTGCCACAAGGTCAGATAACCCAGTGGTGTGATTTTTACTCAAGGGCACCCCATAGATCAGGTCAAGGTTGAACTTTACTTAAGTCACATCCTTGTTCAGCGATTTCTTTTCCTTACATTTTCTTCTCTTGTCTTCTTATGAGTTTTTTTTTTCTAAAGACTAAACCATCAATATAGCACATGCATTCACATTTCTATTTTACTCTCTGCTTCTAGAAAATCTCATCTAAGAGATTTCATCAAGAATCTACCCTAGGAAGCAGTATCTAAGATGAGATTCTGGAGTTAAATCTCCCACTGGCTGTGTGACAATGAGGACCACATCACTGAAGATAGTGACACCACTGAGTGTCACCATTCCTGGAATGCTGTAGCAATAAGAGTGAACTGGAATAGGAGGCAGTTAGACGTGAAGAACTGGCCTGTGCAATGTGTCTAATGTTTGAGAAGTATAGGGAGGCAGTTAATAGGACAATTGTGATACTGGATGACTATAGCTCTTGATTTCAAAGGTGAAAATTACAGGTTCCAGGAGGTCAAACACAAATCCAGAAAGACATGTGGAAGTCAGAGGCTATCAATGGCAGTGTTTTTAAAGGTCTCATCTCCGCTAGCCTGAGAAATGGCCAATTTAAAGACTAGGCTTACAATGATAAGAGTAGTAGAGCTTCAGAGGTGAATAAATAATCAGCTCATCAAATTGATGCCAAAATAAAGACTCTGATAAGGAAAGAGTGGGGCTCTGAATCTTAGCATGGAGATGCTCTTAAGAACCTGGCACTTACAGATTTCCTTGCACTCACTGAGCCTAAACAAATGTCCTGCTCTTCTCTTATAGAGAAACATAACTTCACTCTATTTCCTTTCCATTTGGGAGCCCTCAAATGTGTTGGACAATGTTGCCCTCCTTATGTGCAGCATCAACTCCTTACCCCCTTAGCATCCCTTAGCCCATGCTACTCACAACCAGAACAATCACTACTACCATAAACTTAGTTAATAGTAGCCCAAATAAAAATTTCTGTGTCAGCTATGGTATCTTCATTAAAGCAGATGAATAGCCTCTGGTGCGGCTATTGACCCAGTGAATGAGTTATTTTTCAAAGTCATTAGAAAGTAGGATTAGAAAATAATAGTTTACCCATAACACTTAATTATGTTTATCTATTGTCTTGTCCCAGAGGTACGTTATGTCTGCTCTTGACCACAATATACGGTCCAAAGTGCCTTGGTCCATCCGGATATCCTGCAGACCCCTCATTGGTCCACAATTTGATGACATTATGTTGCCTGGAACTTGACAGGCAATGGAACCTGACAAGTAATGCTAATTCCACATGCTTTGGTAAGAAATATTTACTCCAGAGGATGGAAAATAAACTAAAACATTCAAAATCCTACTGCATGGGTATTATTTTAGAGACTCCAGTTGTCTGTGGCAACCTGAGATTTCCTTTCCAAGGTGAAGGACAAGTTACTGAACTTCACATCTCCTTCTACTAAAACAGAAGCACAAACCTACTAGGATTATTCAAATCCACTTATACTCCACAGCCCATTTATTAAGTGGTATGGTAGGTCTCTAGTTGTAAGTGGCATAAAGAGATTTGACTTTGTGGCCACTCTAGGCAGTTATGCCCATAATGCAAAGTTGGATCTGATAGACTCCTTTGTTCTAGATATATCTGTGATTTAAAACAAAACAAAAAGAGCTCATGTGGAGTCTCTGGCAAACTCTAAAAAGAGCCTTGCAATGAAAATTCCTAGTGCTGTGTGGTGTGGCAAGTTCATGCCGTGTGCAGAAGGGAGATACACATCATTAATAAAGCAGCTTTTGAAATGCTACTGGGCCCTGATAGAGACA